>NW_024581137.1:48936561-49466616 GCF_017639235.1 Corvus kubaryi | reverse complement strand
AGGCTCTTGATTTCAAAATATAATAACTTGGAGGGAAAAGGGGTTATATCTGCCACTTCAAGGGGGCCTCTGCCTTCCTTAGCAGACACCTGTCTTTCAAAACCGAGACACATATATGGAATGTTACTCATGATTTTCAACCATGATATATGTGATGTGCTGCTCGCCTGAAACTCACACTTTAAGTATTCCAGCAAAATGCTCCCATTGCCAGAGCCACATGGGAACTGGTAAACCAGGTTCGTCATCATTTGCAATAGAACACATTTCAGGGACATCTCTGCTGCTTTCTAGAAAAAATTTGGAGCTAGAGACACAAAGAATGCTCACTTTATGGCCAGAAGAGAGTGAAAAATGCATTTCTAGTAATTTAAATAGTTAACATAATGTAGCCATATGTGTTTCTGAGAAAAAAGATTTGAATAACAATTAATGCAATTGGTGAATTAATCCATCAGCACAGGAGTCACCCCATGGTCAGAGTGTCCCACTTCACTAAGGGTGACAACTGAAAATGTGAGTTAGGAAGCAGAAGATGGGGATTAATGTAAGCATTGTAGGAAAAAAGCTGAAATGGCAGGCAACCCCGTTTAGGGTGGCGGGAGATACCCGAGGAATTCCTCAGGAATCAGTCTTGAGACAAATCTTATTTAAAAACAATAATGAATTAAATTCATAGGGTCTTGGCCCAGAAATGTAGTAATTTACTCATGAAACTTGCTGGTAACATGAAGACAAAAACCCCATCCATATAGAGGGATTTATTTTGTAAACAAAATAGAGCTACATGTCACTGGAGGATCAAAATGTGAGAAGAGTGATTAAACATAAACATGTGCCCGGGCACTGAACATGTGAGACAGAAGCCCATTGAACAAAAGGGCTGTTACTATAAACTTTGGCTGTGAAGTGCCAACCTTGGAGGTTCCAAGGCTTGGCCAGACAAAACCAAAGCTGTCATCATCCAAGCTGGCAACAGTTTCTCTCTGAGAGGAGAACTGGACCAGGGATCCAGACATCTTTTCCAACCACATTTCTGTGTTTCTGTGAGAACGAATGAGAGAATGACTGACAGATGTATTGGTCACATTCATTGACATGAACTGTCATTGCTACTGTGTGGAAAATTTTGCAGTCCCAGAAGGTGTTTGGTAAGGTATTCCCTATAGAAATAAGCATTGATTTCAGAAAATGTGGGTTTCTAAGTGAGATGTTTTATGCTGCTGTAGTGATGTGCTCAGGAAAGATTAACTTCAGCTTAAAAATGTGCTGAAAGAGCAGGCTAGGACAAGGAGTCAGCCAGGATTTGGGATGTACCTGCTTATATCTTTGAATTGTAGAAAGTGTCATAAAACACAAACTATTTTTGGGGTTTTTCATCACAAATTCAAAGTTTAGTGGAAAATAATTTTAACCACTTAATATTTTTTTTTTTTAAAAGCAAGATAGAAGTGAAATATCAAGAAACCCAATTTAGAAGGGATTCTGTGGTGGCTGCAGTCTGGACTATAGGATATGTTGCAATGTTATGTTTTTACTTTTCTTTCAAAGCTCTGAATAATGTAGGATTTGAGACTACAGCATGCTGATAATCTGATAGCAGGCAAGGAAGGAATAGAGAGTAAAAATTTTCATCATTCATGAAAATTATATTACACAGACTCTCTCCCTTCTCCAGAATTATTTCACGAGAATAGTCCAGGTCAGTCTAC
This sequence comes from Corvus kubaryi, assembly GCF_017639235.1. NCBI lineage: Eukaryota > Metazoa > Chordata > Aves > Passeriformes > Corvidae > Corvus > Corvus kubaryi. Next base: position 49,464,904 of record NW_024581137.1, on the reverse strand, counting down.
AAGAGTTTTAGTAAACTAGCACATATTTCATGAACAGGTGAAAACCAGGAGACAAATGGCTGATTTGACCCTGTCATCCAGAAAGGGAACAAATGAGGTTAATGACAGCGTGTCTCATCCTGTACAGTTTACATGCAGCCCTGCAACATGCCCATTTAAAACTTCCAAAAATGTCTGTATAGCTCTTGAAGTTTCTGTGTTCTCTCTTTCTTTTCAGTGTCAAGCCAACCAGTCTGCTGATATATTTGGGGCTCAACTCCATGCAAATTTTCACCAGTCCAAGAATTCATCTCCTTAATCTTATTTTGAATTAACTTTTCTTTGGGGGGTGGTGTGAGGGAGGGGGGAGAAGTAGGCTATATTAGAGTACAAGGTATGACTCAAAACAAGTAAAAGATTTATAGCTAAATAGCAGGGCTGGGATTCAGAAGATCTGGCTTATATCCTGGGCTGCCACAGACTTCCTGTATGATCCAAGCATATGAGAAATATCCAGTTTTCTCCTAGGAAAAATGTGATTAGCTCTATCAAGGTAATAAACTGGGAGAATTTATTAAATGGTATTTTTCAAGTACTCTGACAGATTTTCTTGGGACAGTATAGAGCCACAAAAAATGGATATAAATTATACTACAGCACTGCGCATAGCAGGGTATCTACACCTGGAACTTAATCTGTTTCTTGGTAGAAGTCTAAATTATTCATGCACTTCAGATTTTTACCATGAAATATTAGTATAATCTTATCTTTCACTTGGTGAAATTAATTTTCCTTGACTTTTCTCTTCATCAGTCATTTTCCAGCCCTTTGTCTTGAAGCCACTAATTTTCTCTATACTCATATCTTACCAATTGTTTCTATTCTATGGAGATTGAACTTGCAGCTCCTCTGAAAGGCCACATGTAGGACTTTATATTGTCCCTACTCATGGGCACAGAGTGATAAGTCTTTCTTTTTGGCTTAGGCAGCTTCTGGCCCCCTTTTCCCATCCTGTTTCCCTTGTCTACAACCCTCAGTGTGCCAAATTAACCATTTGCCGGGCAACATGATGAAACAGAGCCTGGAACTCCTCTAAGATAAAGATAACCGTATTTTGCAGGGTGATTTTCTTTTGGGATAGGCATCCACAGACAGAATGGTGCCTTTGCCAAGGTACCAGAGAGAAGGTGAGATCGATCAGCAGCACCTCTTGTGTCTGTGCTAAAACACTGCCATTCCCTTCCCTTGCCTGCTGGCCCAGGAGCTTGTGAAGAAGATTGCTCTGCACCACCTACCTACTCCTGCTTTTGAGGAGAGAGGCAGAAACCAACCCTCAACTTTCAGCTCTACTCCAGTGAAACTAATCTAACACGTAATGTGAATTGACAGCCCCTGCAGGATCATTAACAAAACAGTCTGATTGCTTAACTAACTGCCTGATCAAAGTCTTGCTCCTTTCCAACAAAACCAGTTCAATTGCCCCTTTCAGCTCTGCTCAGAAGTAAGCTGGTCTTTTCACAAAATCACTCAGAGCTCGCAATACCTGAGGTATGCCACATTATTTGAATTCTGGATGTCACCCTCAGAAATAAATACTGTGATCTGAAACCTACAAACACAGCTGACACGCTCATGATTTATTCATGAATGAAAACGGGTATGAATACAATGGGTCCTAAACAACATAGATTAGGGAAAGGAATATTAGCCAAATTAAGTATCGGTGTTTCAATTTCACCACCTGTGATAGGTTTAGATCTTTGCACAACCTCGGAGGGAGAAAACAGCTTTGAATCTGGCAAAAAATGTTTGAAAATTATTCATATGATGTTACAAAAGGTCTTACTAACCATTTTCAAAAGGACATGATATATGAAAGCAAAAAAAGGTGAATAAAAATATAAAATGGGAACTATTACACACTTCCAAAGAGAAAATTTTCCTTATTTGGAAAATAAATATCCTAAGACAACAGCAAGAAACAAAAAAGCAAGGTTTTGTAGCAGAAAAATGGGTACAACAAGGCTTTCTAGCTTGCATGAACACATAAAAATTCTAGCTTTTGGTCCTGTTTATATAGAGGGCAAAAAGCAAGAGAAGGCAGGAAGAAGCTGCTGCTCTGAACAATCTTAAAACTTCATCTTAACATCATGAAGTTAATTCCACCTTCATTGAAATTGGGATGAAGGAGACAAAGTAAACTTTTATAATTAAATACATTCAATTGATATTTTGCAATTTTATTTGTTCTTGCAAGTCTCTAAAGTTTCTGAAACGGTAGAGTCTGAGACATTTGATGTATGATGAAGCTTTTTATTCTTCTGGGAGTGGAAATCCTGAACAAAAGCATCAGTACATCAGATTGATTTCAACCATGTAAGCAGTCAGGGAACTGCTAATCTAAGGGCTGGGGAAGGGCAAGGAACATCTTCCAGCCATCAGCAATAGCAAGAAAATGTCTTGGTATGCAGGAAAGCAGCATGAAGCTGCACAGGGAAATGCTTCAGCCCAGAAGCCAAAAATGAACTGCAATACCATAGTTTGGAGACTTCAGACTTATGCAGCTACTGTATTATACAGCAAGGTAATATTGCACTTAGAAAATGCACTGGCCAGCTCCACAAACAGAGCTGAAAAGAAAATTACCCTTTAGAAAGGACAGTCTACAGTGGGGTAGGAATGGCAAACAGAGAATCAGTCTCAGGAGAGTATTAGGGAAGAGTTAAAATGCAGCACAGGGAGCCGGGTGTTGCATGTCTCTGGGTGTAAGTTGGGAACTCTGGGTTAGGAGGTCACCAAACAGAGGTTGTAGAGTAAAAATGTTTAAATGTGTTTTTGCTGAAGCTTTTGCTATATGTGGTCATTGTTTTGATCTAGTAGAGCATGCTGTATTATCTATGATACAGCAATGTATTCAGAAATTATTCCAAGTAGATAAATAAACAAAAAAACCCTCTTGAAAACTAGCAGACATATACACAGTTTATACTCAGTTTATAACAGGCAGTTGCAGACTTTGTTTTACACCAATTATTTCCCTTTGTAGGGACACCTCACAGAACCCAGTTAAATGATTCTTGGAGCAAAATTGTATTTGAAGTAAATTTATGAGAATCTGAAGAGTGTACAGATAAACAGAAAGCCCTCAGTTCTAAGCCCATATAGCTGTCTATTTCTGGAACACTTATCTTACCTGTAAGCAAATCTGTGTCTTTCCATCATTGCTGACTTGAGAAAGTCAAGTCCAAGCTTTCTTACTTTTCCCCATCCAAGACATGGCTTTAGTAACAATTATTGCATTTGGGTTGTGTGACTTAGTGGAAATTCTGAAGTACTTTAAATGCACTGAAACATTCTCAAGTGCATTCATTAATTGCACAGAAATTCTGCACTAATTCATGTGTCCTGTGTCAGTGATTTACACCATTTTTCAGTGTCCAGGCATCATCTCTGGGGTTTGTTAATTTGGTACTAAAACATCATGTGATAAATCACAAACAATATTGCTGGGGTAGTGGAGGGACACGGGAAAAGATGAAAGAAAAATTATATATAGGAAACAAAGCTTAGAAAAAAACAGGAATTAATGTGAATGTCATTAAGGATTACTATTCTGTACAAATAGTGCTACAGACTACTATTCTTATTTTCCATCCATAACATACAACCATTTTAAAAATAGGTTTGCATGGGAGTTTGCAAGGAAAATCTAGCGGGCTTCTCTCTCCACTTGTTTGAATTCCTCATCTACATTACAATGGCTGATTTTTAAAGAATGCTAAGTGATACTGGGACCTACGTGGGCTTGTCTAAGTGTTTACTTTGTTTATTGTCAATTGAAATTCATCTACAAGCTTGCTTCAAGTTATTACTCACCAAGAAAAGAAGAAACAAAATTGGGCCTAATGGCCATCTGCTTCTTGGCTGGTCCTGTACCCTCAAAATCTGAGACTGCTTTTAATTTACTCAATATCTCTTCTTCCACAGTAAAAAAGTCATAGGCCTGGTAGGAATATTCAAAGTATCTCTCAAGTTTGAGTTCTTAGTAATTCACTTTGATAAAAGCCATCTTGATTTAAGTAACTGCCATGAAATTAAAACAAACATTTGTGAGGAGATATCTGAAAGAATAAACAGAAAATTTGAGCAATGATAATGAGACTTTCTGATGTATGAGCCAGAGATCCTGCTGGAACCCACAGCTGGGAGGTCATACTGCAAGTCTGGAGCTGTCTGCACTGCTGTCCAATGGCCCCAGAAAAGATTAGGGCGATTGAATCACTCACTGAAAAAAGTCAGCTAAAGCCTTCAAAAGAGCTCCCTTAGCACTGGTGCAGCTGATCCAAGCCCTCCCCTTATGCTCTTCTAGTAGGCTGTCAATTCATGTCAACACCAAGATCACTTAGGAAAGGGTTTCAGACGCCCCTGTGGGAGGCTCTGTGGTATCTCCTTGGCTCTGCCCGTGGCAGGATGGGTGCTCAAGGTTCATTCCAGCTGCATGTTGACAAGCTTTGGTCTTCCAGCTCCCTGCCCTGGCACTTGCCCTCTTGGCTTGGTGTTCCAATCTGTTTTCTTCCCTGAAGGGTGTCATGACTGTCTTGTCACAGCTGTAGTTGTGACCCTGTTTTCCTCCTGCCATAACAATTTTGAAAATATATCCAGAGACCATAAATATTGTATCCAGAGACCAGTGTCAGCAAACATGTCCATATAAATTAAAGGGAAATATGTAAAATATCATAAAATATTCATAATATTGCACAAGAAGAAACCGCATCCATGATGGAGTGCAAAAGATGAGTAACAAACGTGCTGTAAGATGGGTAAGTATTGATAAGGGACTCTCAAGATCATATGTAATTTACACAATGGAAGCCATGAAGCATAAGCAGGGAAGGGCAAGCACTATTGCTCTAAACTGTGTTTATAGTCAGCAAAACACCAGATTAGCATCCTAAGTTCTGCTGATGTTTTAGGACTTAAATATAGGCTTAAAGCTTGAGATGTGCACAGCTGGATACCTGAACGGGCCTGAGAGAATGTGGTTCTTTTGTAGGAAATGGGCACATATTCCTAGCTGGTACCAACCTGTCACTTGTACCCCCAACAGATACAATAATACAGTAGCTGAAAATGTGAATATTTAAAAGCAATAAAAATTTAGGGTAAGCAGCTATCCAGATGCTTTTAGGTTTTGATCATTGCAGAAGATGAACTAAAACATATTGCAGAAGACTTATTTTAGAGCAGCAATTAATTTCCTTCAAACAACTACTATGGTACCGTGACATCTGTGGATCTCATCGGAGGAGGAATTGCACACAAAGCATAGGTGTTTCACCAGCCAGAACTTGTGACAAACATCTCCCTGAGAGGATTTCTGCCCTCTTAAGATTGTTCAGTGCCTGTTGCTGAGGGACATGAACTACAGTTTGAATAAATAGGTCAGGAACAGCAGACACATAGTTAAGGCTGGGATAGGCCATAGGTTACCTTGCAGGAATTTGACCCAGCATGTCCAAAATCCATGGTTTTACAAAGGCAGATGGCAAACTTTAAGCTGTATTAATAACAAAACCAAAGGCTAACTATTTTCAAGTAGAAAACTGAAGGGCAAATTAATGAGTTGTGCTCAAAAATCGACTTCCTACTTCACTGGTGTTGAGCTATACTTTGATAGTTGACAGCCTGCTGGCTACTGGGATTGTACCTTTAGTGAAGCATTTGCAATTCAATAGGCACACACTGGACACTAGTGGAAGAGTGAAAGCCAAAATTATTGTGTTTTGGTTTGGGAGAATCATAAAATAAATATTCGAGACATACGAAAGTATAGGGAATATTATTTTTCATTAGTGATTTTGGCTGCGGAAATCACAGCACACACAATCCATCAGCTGACATAGTTAATGCCACAGTGTTTAAGTTTGGTAATGAGATCAATATTCATGATTTATGTTTAATGCCCTCAAAATGTATTACCTTATTGGTTTATTGGTGTAAAAATACTTTCTTGGTCTGGTGGGGTGAAAGGCTTTTGTCTTTTCTGTCTTAGAAGATGAATCAGTGCTTTTCAATTCTATTATATAATCAGAAAATTTTTCATTTTTTCATAGGTAGAGAGCCAAAAAATGGCCTTCATGTCATCTAAAATGTGTAAAATTTCTATATAAGAGGACAGGAATGTAGACCATCAGTTGATAGGGGGATTGTATCTGGATGTCTAAATTTTTCAGACTGTATATCCTTGCTGCAAACCGGAGCAAAACTGGTCAGGTTTTGCTTGCAGTGCACGTTGCTGAAAATTTAGGTTGTAGTTCAGCTTCACACATACACAGTAGAAAATATTTAGGAAGATCATTCATAGTTCCTCAAGAAAATTGTCCTCAAGTAGTAATTGACTCAAATGAACCTTCAGCAGAGCTCCTCACTTCCTATCACAACCGTTTTCCCACCCACTTGGTTCTACATGTGGCCTCCCCAAACCAACCCTCCCATCACACTTCCATTGTCCTAGAGCATAATTGTATTTCCTCAAAATCAGATCCTAGCTTTTACCCCAATTTATTTCCCAACTTCATATTCTTTTCCTTGATGTTTTTCTTCTAATTTACTATTTTGCATTAATCTGAATTTTTAAATGTGCTAAAGCAGTTGACCATAAGTTAGTTGTGAAGGTCACAGGCCATTTTCTACCCTATGAGCCAACCTAATACTTCAGTATCCAGATTGTCCAAAGAAACTACTATTTTTGAAACCTGATGACACATTGCATGAGGAAAGTTAAAACCACTTGAAAACATTGCCAAATGCTGAGATGAATAATTACAACTCAGAGGAAATAAACTATTCAGCCCAGACATTTGGAGTACATATATAGCAGTACAGTTGTACTATTCATGGATCAGTATATGAATAGGAAATTGGAAGAACTTTTCTAGGCTTGTGATGAATACGGAGCACAATAGAGGAAGAAGATGAACTGCGACTAAAAGTCTCTTTATAGTGCTCACATTTCTTCCAAAGTATCTACGTCACAGCAGTTTCCATTCATCCAGGCACAAAGGAGCAGCACCAGACTGAATCTACAGCTGAAATAAGTGACGGAAATAGCGTTAATAGCGAGTTTTGTAATAGCAGTTGACAACAGATCAAAACCTAATGATTTTTGTGACTAATTCATCTGTCTTAACGCTCAGATCTGTAAAAGTTTATAAATTTTTTCTAGCGTTTTCCTGTTTCTTTCCAAAACTTTGGACATATTAATGCAGTTAAGATCCCATAGGCTGATGGGAGTGTAGGAAGTATAAGTGCATGGGTCATGAGGTCTAATCCTCAGCTGCGTTAGACTCATAATGTGTTACTCCTCCTAAGTCATATAAACAGGAATCTAAAAGTGGAATTTTCCTGAGATGAAGCCTTTTCAACACCTCACTCCTCTGGTGATTTGCAAATAACTTTCTAACTTCCAGCTTCAGTTTATGTGATGCCAGTCAATATTTGACTCATTCGTAGAAGTAAATTTATATAGGTACCACAACCATAAAAAAATCCTCCTGCTGATTTTTGTGCATCCAAGAACAGTTGTTACTCAACTTTAATCCTTTAAATCCATTAGTATGTTTGATAGCATTGCTGTAAATTCAGTATTTCCCTGCAGTGAAGCCAGAAAGGGTTGTAAAGTATCTTCCTACTGGATGTCATGAGAGTGGGACAATAAAATCAGGGATCTCACAGTTTAAACTAAGATTCAGATTTCATAAGTGGCTGAAAGAGTGGGAAAACTTCAACATATCTATAGCACAGCCCTGTCAGACTGCCAGAGAGGGGAATAGTGTGTGAGGGGCAGCAGCAGACTCTCTGAACCCTCTGTGGGGACAGGGGGCTCCCCACAGCAGCACCTTGCAGGCACCAGGCAAGGCCTCCTCTGGGGCAGGGTATGAAATACCCAAGAGGAGGGAGCAGTGCTTGGGCTGGATTTTTAGTGCTGCATTCAGTCAAAAAGAATTATAAATAGAACACTTAATTGTGATGTTTCAAGTTAGATAGAAATGGACTAGGCCTAAATGATAAAAACCCCCCAGTATTGCCTGTGTCTTTCAAGCTGCTCTCAGCTCATGTTTGAGGCACCAGGACAAGCAACCAGAGCTATACCCTGATCAAGGTATATGCTGGGCTTTTCAAAGATTTAAAAAAACCCCTACTTATTAACAACATTAATTCCATATGTTTCAAAACAAAACGGTACTTTCAAGTGTCTAAATTGATAAATTATTGTCCTTGTAGGAAGCCAGAGTGCAGAGAATATTTCTCTGCCTGTTTTGAAAGGTTCTACCCCCCTGGACAACAGTGTTTTTGACCTTCGTCCTTGGAGAAAATTGCCTATCCTCTGGGAAGAATTAGAATCTACACTGGTGTGAACTAGGTGATAGAATATTATGTAAGATTGTCACTTCAAAATGCAGGATTATTGTTCTCCAGACCTTCTTCTTCTTCTTCTACTACCCCATATTCTGCAGTAGAAGTAGTTTGGGATGACTGGATAAAGAATTACACAGTTCCTGTCTATGTGACTAGATGATTTATTATACATTCGTGGAAAAGTAAAAATAATGTACTCTTTTAGTGACCATTGGTTAATTCACCTTTAAAAGACTGTGTAAATCTTGATAATTGGGCATTCTCTTGCATTCAGTGCTCTGTGCTATGTCTGGGTCACGTTAAGTGGCTCTATTTCTCTGATAAGACTTAATAAACAACTATCTGAAAGCACAGAAGGCTGATAGCCCCGTTTGTCTCTCGGACTCCTGGCAAAGACTCTAAAACTCTCCCCCAGCAGGGGAGGCATAATTATGGCATGGTCAGTGTCAGTCCTAGTCCAAGAAACAGGATGTTATGGCCTTCAAAGGCAAAATGAAAATGATTTTTAAAAGATGTTGTGTATTTGAGGGAAACAATGTTTTTATTCATGTTTTTGTTTTTGAGTAATAAGGTCAAGTTAAGTGTTTTTTGAAACAGGCCATATGATTTTGGTACTTATCTGAATAACAGAATTATAATCTGCAGGAATGATTAAATCGTCCAATTCATCACCTGGCTAAGGCACAATCATCCTCTATAGCACATTTTTGTGTATTACTCAGATTATATTTTAATTTTCAAATTGCTTCTCGTGAATGCAGTTCTGTGTAACAAAATGTCCCCTTGTAGTCAGGATCCATTATTAATTATACTGTTATAAACTTGCTTACTGATTCCCTCATTATTTCCCTCACTATTTTTTCATATCCTACAGGGACAGACAGGCAAAGCCCAAGGCACTAATTAAGAGCAGGTGAAGAGTATAAGCAGGAAACCAGGGATAAGCAATGGCCAAGGGCTATTGCTAAATAAAGCCTTTCTGAACAGAGAATTTCACAGTTTAAGAGGATTGTGCTGAGAAGCAGTCTCAATTACAAAGGCACCAACTGAGAAATCCAGAAGGATTTCAACATAAAGCACAGCTCTTCATTTTGATTTCTGTTGTCTTCCAAATCCAATATCCATATTTAATGGAATACCCTAGGGTACTTCATAGGATATTACATGAAAAATATTTATTTGTCCTGTGTGAAAAATCTATATTTTGATGCAACATATACTTACTTATTAAATAGTTTGATACAATAAGTCAACCTAAATTGCATGTCAGCTAGCTCATAATATATCCCAATCTATATTAAGGTGTTCTTTAAAAGTAACCTCATTCTACAAACCATACCAAACTTACACACACGCAGAGTTTGCAATACCTTTTCTCTTACTATCTGCTGTAGTTCTTTGGTTCAGCTCTCTTACAGAAATGAAGGGATGACAGATGGTCCTTCTGACTCTTCTACCATCCCATCTACTGATCTCCTTTACCTTTTCAAATGTCCCAGTTAGAAGCTCCTTGGTGCAATCAGAGGAAAGGGAGCTTTGTGCTGTATTCTCAGCCTCTGGACCAGGGGACATGAGTACAGAGAGACTCCTGCAGCTGACACTGCCCAGTGTGACCATGCAGGAGCTTCCAGAGAAGTGTTTGCTTCTTTTAGCTGCTTCTGGAGTGCAGGCTCCCTTACTCTTCCCCTCCCCAGTACACTGCTTGTATTCTGGGGATAACCATTTCTCTAATTATCCAGAACTTTTGTAAAGGACCCACTTCTCCATTTGATTTGCCATGGAAACCTGCAGGTGCTGTTACCAGAACTGATGGGAACTGACCCAGTGTCCACGTTCATCTGCACCCTGGCTGTCCTGCTCATCAGCTCCAGAGCAGCTCACCTGCAGACCTCAAGGTAATCTGGTTGTGGGGCTGCCCCTTTAGCTCTGAGGGAGAGAGGACATGCATGTGGGCAAGGACACTGAAGTTCTTTGCAGACATGCTGTGAGTTGCCAAAGGGTCCAGACTGATGCAGCCCCTACAAGCACTCACATAAGGTGGGAGAGGATGAGAGCTCAGGTGTCCCAAAGGCTCAGAAGAGCCCTCTGGGTGGTGTGGCTTCTGTGATTCATAGAGACACACACAGAAGGGGACGGACTCTCTGGTCCATGAGAGACACCAAAACAGGGCTCCATCCTCTGTCCCTGCTCAGTGTTGCTGCCAGGACAAGTACTGCCCCATGAGGTGCCACCTCCTCCCCCACATGTACACCCTTCTCTCTCTGGCCCCACCAGCAACACACCACTGCCAGTCTCTTCCCTGTGCCCATTCCCATTAGAGGTATAGGAATAGATACATATATTTTGGGGAAAAAAACATGATATATGGTGTTGTCTCTACAGCTCTCTTTTGTTCTCACTGCATTATACTGTACTTCTGACAGATAACTGCGCAGTCAAGTTTTGAGCAAGCTGTGATAAATCAAAATTAGCTGCTGGCCATGGAGATGGTATCATACACAACATATGGGATCACCTGGATCTGCTCTAGGTGGGTGCCATTCTCATGCCCCTGTAAGCATATCTAGGTTGCAGAAAGCTCAGTGAAGCTAGGGGCTGTTTTTCTTTTACATGTGTGTCTAACAGCTGCTGAATTAAAAAGTGAAGTATTAACTTAGCCACATCCTTCAGCATGGCCTTGACCCACTGAATCAGTAAGAAAAATCCATGATTTTACACAATTTTTAAAAAACATAAGTAACAGAATTTTGTGCAAAACTTTTAAAATGTTTATTCTCTGATTCCTCTTCAGTCCATTATGGTGTTATTGACTACTATTATCTGTATAGCATAAAGATGTAAACACTTATTTGTTCACAGCTTTATATATAACATCTCAGAGAAGGCTGTTAGGTATGTGACATTAAAAACTGAAACCAGAAAAGAACAAAAGAGCAAAACCAGAAGAAAACCATAGAGAATTACAGTATGAAACCTATTTACACACATTAAACTATACAACATCATAATCTGTACATTTTGTAAAAAATAATCACATTCATTTACATCATCTTTAATTTTTACCATACTTGACAGATATAAAGTTATAACAAAGATGACAAAAGAGAATTTTGAAGTAATACTCATACTAATGTGCCAGCACAAAAAAAGCTGCAGGAAATCATAAATTTATGACAGTGCTTTGAGAAATAGAGGGGTTTGGGACATTTCAGTCACTTTTTTTAGCTGACAATGGAAATGTTGCTGGCTTAGATTTAAATACAACCTGCTATCATTGGGCAGAACCAGATTCAACACAGAGTGGTTAAACCATACCACAGAATGCTCCTTTTAAATGTTATCCTCTTGTAACATACATGTTAGAACACCTTTGTTTTTTTAAAGAATTTTTTTTTCATAGACAGAATAGCACTGCATCCTAACTTCTGTATTTGATCATGTCAGGGTAGTACTGACAGCCCACAGCTTATATAGGCACTCATGGTAACACGAAGGTACTTCTGTTGGTAAAGGTATTTCCTGTATCACTATGCACAGACAGTAATTGTTCAGGCAGTGACCCTTATACACATAGCAGCTTTCTCTGCAGATTAGTTGCCAGGTCTTTCTTTTTATCAGACATATTTAGTACTTGATTTTTCATTAGGGATGTCTGAAAAAAATCTGTATAGACTGAATTTGGACTTTATCCCAAATTGCTTTGCTGGACTGGGCAAATTCGCAGATAACAGAAGATGATTTTTAGAAAAATAGGAGACAAATGATGCAGATGATTCATCTTAGTCTTTGCACGTGGAGTATGTCAATGCCTTATTTCATCAATCTGCCCCAGACAGTCTCTGGTTTGCTGAGGGTCTATGCCTGTTGCTTTTCCCTTCATTGTGTTAAAGGCAAAAGGAAGCCTGGGGTGAATCAGGATGTGGAGCAGATGCTACAGAGTGGGGCAGGCTGGCTCCAACTTGACTGTAGGAGGTTTTTTGAAATGCTCTTTGCCACCAGTTATCTATTGCTGCTACAGTACAGTCCCATCACAAGCTTAAACTGGGTATTCCTCAGCTGGTTACCTGCAGCACATGACATAAAGAGAATTCCAGGTACTCTAAAGCACTTTCTTTTAGCATATGGTCCCTCTACAAAAGTCAAAAAGCCAAACACCTAAGCCAAAACAACAAACATTTGTTGGAAGCTGAGGCCAGGCAAATCAAAATGGGACATAAAACTATGGGCTTTATCATGGAAGGAACGGACAGCTGACCAAATGAACTGTGGGATCCTCCACTACCTGACCTTTTGAGCTACACTGCACATTTCTTGGAGGATGAGTTAGGCCAACCTTAGTTAACTGGCTTAAAAAGAGGTATCTATGTAACATTACCCAGATAACTTCATGATCTGGAGGGATACATCTTACCTAATTCAGAATATGGAGTGAGAAATTTAAGTACTAGCCAGCTACCCCAGGCTCATTTTATAGTAAGTACAGAGAAAACTAGGTCCAGCTTACCTACCCCAGATATCCAGTTGAACATGGAAGGAATCATCTTCAACTAGTGCCTATTTCTCTATGATGACTATGGAAGGCACTTCAAAAGAGTCTTTAGCTCAGAGACAAGCATGTAGCTTTTAGACACCAAAACCAGGTCAAATGAATTTCACCTGAGTTTATCAAGCACCCAGCTGAAATTGACTCTGCAGAGGAAAATTTAAGTCAGTGTCCATATATATTTTTAAGTTGTGGTTAGTAAGTGGAGAGCAAGCTGTCACTGTGTTCCTCAGGCATCAGCAGCAGGTAATGCTGACAGAAATCACTCAGAATTAATGGTGCCTCCAGGGGAGGTAAAGCACAACAATTAACCACAGTACTGGGAGTGAATTGAACCATTCTTGCTCAGTAAATACAAGCTGTGCTACTGGCTTTTCAGTGGGAATGGACAAAAAACCCCAGTTTCCTGCTCTGAAAACTTTACAACTCAGTTTGGACCCTGATGGAACCAAAGGGAAAAATGAAGTAAAGGAATAAAGAAGGGGAGGTGCAGGGAAAGGTTACACTTGTCTTGCAGCCTCTACTTCCTCCCCTGATGTTGGTAGGACTGAGAACTAGGATTAGGGATGACAGAAGGCCATGATGTTTCATTGCATTGTTCTTTTGACTCTTTAGAGTCACCACAACACAGAGAAAAAACATCTAATCCCATACTCCTTGGTAAAATGCAATGAAAGACAATACCATGAGAAGCTGTCTCATTCTGGGTGTTGTAAAGATGCAAAACACTGATCAAGTCCTACATTTGTCAAACTGTTCTGCACCTTTTACAGAAATTTTTATATAATGTGTATCTGTGCATGAAAAGGCAGCTGTAAGTCAAACTGGTGATGATAGGGTTGATGCTGTAACTTTGCATAAAGTTATTTGGAAATCAGAAATTTTCTGGGAGTAAAAGCAAGTGAGCACAGTGCCCTCTACACAAAGCATTATGAGGTTAAACTGTCTCACAAAACAATATTCAAATTATCTGTATTTAGATTATTAATAGAGGGATGAGGTTCTCCAAAGTACCGTACTTTTCATTAGTTTGAAAGAAAAATATATACAGCACCTCTGTCCCCTGTGTGCCATTCTTTGCATGTCCACACAGTCCTTTACAAACTTAAGTGATGCCCTCTATGTTCTCCCACTGGCAAAACTTCATTGTCTCGTGGCATTTCACCCTACATGAAAAGTAGAATCAAGCCCAAATGCATCTGCACCCTGTTAGAGGAAAAGATGCTGGTTTGTTGCAATATAAAATGTATTTTCTTATTAAGGCTTTTCTTCTTTATAACCCAGAAATAATTAAAAGTGCAGATTTTCTCCATGCTCACTTAATTAGAACAAAGTTTTCTCTAGGATACAATGTGTTACAAACATGTATAATTGGTGATGCATCCTGCAGAACAGACTGATGGAAATGACTGCTTGAAACCTCTGTTTCTGTGCTATGATTCTGTCTGTGTGTCAACTCGCTCACATACCCTCATTTGAGCAAAAAGATGAGCACACTTGAAAGCTTGTCACATGTGCCTTTGTACCCTAGAAATTTAGGGAAAAAAAGAACATCCTGCACGTCACATCTCAGGGAGCTGAGCAGTCCCAATGACATTTCAGACAAAGAAGCCTAAAGTGCACTGATGTGTTTAATTTAGGTATAAAAGCAACTTCCAAAGCTCCAATGGGTCTTCATAAATTTGCAGTTAAGAGTTTGTGATAAGTTTTTCCAGAAATCCAGGAAAAATACTAAAGTTTAGCAGTGTTTCCTCAGTCTAGAGTCTTTGGGAATATATTTAGTTTAAATACATGTGTAGGGGGACATCTTTAAGACCCCATGGGAATGTCCTTGGGCAGCCTACTTCCAGAATCCAGAATCTCATAGCTACTTTGCCAAGCAGAAAACACTCTGAATGATCTGGAAGTGATCAACAGCTTCTTTGAATTCGAATATTGTGAGTAACAATTCATTGAGTGATTGTTGTTTAACTCAAATGATACCTACTGGTAATACCACATTCTGCAGTAATGTGAACTACATGGGGGCCTCTCTATCTTTGGTCTGACAAAACTTTCTATCACTCCAGGGCAATCCCATTAAAAAAAATTGTGTTTGACTGATAAACAGCTGGATTAAATCAGACCAAGAGTTGTAGGGACACTTTGACACCTGCTGACAATATTCCCAGTACTGGTAATATTTTCAAGGATGTACAAATATGCCTGCCAAGAGACGCCCTTGCTGCTGTTCTTACCTTTATCTGACAAGAGTAGGGACCTTGGATTCTGCTGGCTCCATACAATCTGTTATCTGAAATAAGAGGGCAATGGCTAGTATGGAGGTACTCATGCAAATACACTGTATTCCCACTTGCAATGTAGGGTGGATATGGTTAAACGTGACATGGGAAGAAAACATCATTTGGTTTATTTCTTTTTAAGAGTGGAAATGTTCTGTGTATTTTTATAAGACTCAGTCAGTTCTCTGCCTTTTTTTTTTTTTTTAAGTAGGCTTGGTATTGTCGAAGAGTCCTTCTCTATGCCTTTTATGGTAATTTTTAGGGATTCTGTCTAATTGTTTTTTTCTGGAGTCATGGTCAGGACTAAATTTTGAGTCATTTCAGATAGATATAGAACCGAATAAACCTAAAAGAATTTACATTTTTTGTTAAATGTGAGTTGTAACTTCACTGCAATAGTCCTTGTGTTTTGCAGTCAAATATGTAGTCCTAGAGACGTATTTCAGTGATAATACTGTAAAAAAACAGTGTTTTCACTGTGTAATGTGCTATCCAAGGCCATTTATCCTATGCCAGGCTGCTTTAGCAATAAAACATACCTCTTCAGAAAATTGCTTAGTGAAAGATCAACACAATTTCTGACTTAAAACAGAAAAACAACTGATGATTGCATTAGCACTATTGGGAAATGGTGCAGTTTTATTCAAAACTGATATAGTAGTCTTTTCTGTATGGACTGCAAAGGTAGCCCTACATTCTGCACCCAAACATTAAACTGGGCATTTTTGAAAGTAACAACAGGATTGGAATTGAAGTCTGTAGAAAGTAATCTCTGAAATTTATGCCATTAGCCTAGAATTACTACCTTTTTCCCCCTGTGTAAATCATGTTCATGATTTCCTGGATTAGCACACTAAACTCCCACTGTGGTTAATTATGGTCTTAGATTTTTTTTTTCTAATTTTATTTTCCATAATTAGAAAAGAATTTCCTAATCCTTAAGGCAATGTTTCCTTAAGTATAAATAAAGTGTAAGAAATTATCTTGCTTCCCATCTTAACCCTTACATGTGGCAAAGCAGTCTGCATTGAGCAGGACACCCTGCATTGATCTTGCAGCTGTGTTGGAAGGGAAAGGGACTTTTATGAACAATGAATTTTTGAATTGTTACAGCTAGTAAACTGCAAGAGAATATCAGAATTAATATGAATACCATTTAAACAAAACAGAAAGTATCCAGGCTTCTCTGTTATTAACAGGTTGGCTGCACAAACCAATTCCCCAAATACCAACATGTATAAAAGCAAAGCACAAAACTGTACATTTTATAAAATATCACATCAAGCTGCATAATGAATGATATATCCCACAGTTTTTCATGTTTTGGGGGACCTAGCTCATTTATATCATGGTGGTCTCTGTCTGCATAAATGAGTGAGCTCTCGAATTCCGGTGGAGTTGGGAAACACTTTCTGATCCATTTCGAGAAATGGACGAGCTGTGGAGACTGTAATCTCTGCCTGCTGTCTGCTTCCAGCACAAACTCCGCCACTTTCTTTTCAGCTCCCCCTGCACCTGTGTTAAAAAGAAAATGCACAATACGAGCTGAAAATTTTCTTTTATGTGAGCAACTTTTCCACGTCTATTGGCTGTCACATGGGGATCTCTAGGAACAGAATCATAGGATGGTTTGGATTGGTACAAACTGTTAAAGATTATGTAGTTCTACCCCCTTCCGTGGGCAGGGACACATTCCACCAGACCAGGTTGCTCAGAGCACCATCCAGCCTGGCCTTGAACACTTCCAGGGATGGGGTACCCACAGCTTCTCTGGGCAACGTGTTACAGTGTCTCCAAAGAAAAGATTTTTTCCTTCCTAAATCTACCACATATCAGTTTAAAAGTGTCATCCCTTGTCCTGCCACTACAAGCCCTGCTAAGAAGTTTTTCACCATCTTCTTGATAATCCCCTCTTTATGTACTGTAAGGCGCTATAAAGCTTCCCAGATCCTTCTCCCCTCCAGGCTGAACAATCCCTACTCCCGCAGCCTGTCTTCATGGGAGAGGTGTTCCAGCCTTCTGAGAATTTTTGTGGCCTCCTCTGGACCTGCTCTAACAGGTCCATATCTGTCTTTTACTGGTGACAATTCACCTCTCTTGACCTGCTGGCCACGCTTCTTTTGAGGCCAAATACAGTTGGCTTTTTGGGCTGCAAGTGCACGTTGACAGCTCACGGTCCGTTCTTCATCCCCAAGTCCTTCTCTACTGGACAGCTCTCAACCCCGTCATCCCTCAGTCAGCACTGCACAGACCCAGATGCAGGACCTTGAACTTGGCCCCATTGAACCTCTTGAGGTTCTTTTCACCCTCTCCACAAGCCTGTCATGGTCCCTCTAGATGGCATCCCTTCCCTCTAGAGTATGCAATCAGTTTTTACCAAGGTCACATAACTGAGGCAAAGACTGCCTACGCTGTCTGTGAAGAGGCGCCCCAAGGCCACTTTAAAAATCAGTTTTGTATCACTTGTGCTGCAACAATAGCTTTTGGTATCGAGCTACTTATCACATGTACTCAAAGCACAGAATCAAATGATTAGCCCAAAATCAAGCATCTCATGGAATATCAAAGACCAGAATAGCACTCAGGAGAGCTGAATATTAATTCTCTGTGCAGGCAGGTGTCTTCTTCAGACAGATTCCTTCTGTCAGACACTGCATGGTGGCTGAAATCAAAAGGAATTCCTTGCATCTTTCTCAGTTGAGACTATGAAAACTATGACATGCTGAGCACTTGTGAAAATCTGTTGCTGTTCTGAGGTTTAGATACTGACAGAATATCACCCCTAAATACTTACTAAATGGTGTTTCCAGTTCCGGATAAATTTCCAGGCTTGTTCCTCCTCACTTGTGCAACCCATATTGCTTCTAACAGAGCTAGATTAGATCATGTTAAATAACAGAAGACACTAATATCTCAGTTTGCAAGGAATTAGATTTTAAACAGCTCTTAAAACTCTTCACCCAACTACACTGATTTCTCCTGTTGCATAAAAACTGTCACAAATATATTCTATTAATGGGAATGCAAACACCTTCTAAAACAGTTTCATGTATCAGAGCAGAATTATAGGGACACTTATACGTTTACTAAAACCAATATTTAACATTCTCAGTAGGAAAGGTGAGACTTACTTCACTGTTCAAAAAGCAATACAGGACTGCAACAATCAACCCCTGGAAAGAGACAATATTCCTTAGTTAGTAGGCACCACTCACCTAGGTCAATAAAACTTTTTTTAAATAAAAACCTTAAAATTTACCTGAAAAGATCCCAAACACAACTCAAAGATTATTTTATAATTGTTGGAACTGCGGTCAGGAAATAGAGCAAACACTGTATAGTGAACTCCAAATAACGGAATAAGCAACAATGTGGATTTTGCAAGTCTCCTGGGTAAAGAAAAGAGAAAAAGCTGAAATTTAATGATGAGCTCGTTTTACTGAGATAAGAACTTGATGCAATGTCATTTACATAAACCTGGTATGATTTAGGATTTATAAACAGTAACAATAATTTATTACCAATTGTTTTCCTTTCAGGCTTGCAATGAGGTTACCCACATAGTAACTCTGGCATGTGCAATTCCATGTTGTACTTGATCTTGGTGACCTTGCACTCTGCCAAAAGCTGGAGGAAGGTGGCAGGGCCTCTGTAAAAGCCCCCAGCTGCCCTCTGTACAGCAGTGGGGTGTAGGACCTGTCCTCCACTGTGTCTGACACACAGCCCCTTCCCAGCCTGGTTTCATGGCATGGTTCTTGGGCATGGGGTTTTCCTGCATTATTCCACAGGACCACATCTGACAAAGTGTCATGAGCTGCTCCTATCTCTCAAAATATTTTTTACCTGGCATTAAAACTTCAGACTGTTCAAAGTGCAAAGGAATGATGCCTTCCTGCAAAGTCGTATTGACAGGTCCTCAAGCATGGAAGGTAAAATCTCTCTTTTGAGGTTAATTGCTGTTAATTTCCTTTCCTTAACTGTATGGTTAGTCTGTGCTTTGCACACACGCAATATGCAAACAGTACCTAGGAAATGTAATCCAGAATAATCTCATCCGTGAGATTTTCATGAGCCCCAAATACTGAAACTTCATAGCTTTACTGATGGTATTAAGCATACACCATTAAATATTTTTCAATGTTGTCAATTAACAAATTTTAGCAGAAGACACTACTGAAGTTAAGGAAAGAGATCTTTAAATTTCTAAGCAGAAGTGCTCTGACAAACAGCTCATGAAACTACTGAAATGATAAATTGCTACTTTTACCTTATCTGTCATTTATTTCACTCTAATAACATCAGTTTCATATATTATACAGGGCCAGTCATGCACAATTTTGGATGTCTAGTATCATATAAAATTTGAGAAGTTATAATGTTGAGTTCCATAATTCATCACTGTCTTGATGAATATAACTTGATTCAACGATGAAAGGATGTTGTTGTGGATTCACCTATTTTAAAAGAAAAGTTAAGGTATTTCAAGTAGTTTTATTTTTTCTCTGTCTGTCTTCATGGCCTTGCCTTGTTCATAATGCCCCAGGGGCTGCATCTGTTTATGTGGAAATAATAATTTCTTACAGTAAAGTTTCTCAAGAATAGTAAACCCCCCACATCTAAAGATGATACCAGAAGCAGGACAAATAGGTTTTCCTTAGCAGAAGAAATCAATTTACTGCTGGAGGAGATGGCACTGGCAGCAAATTCCCCGGTTTCCCAAGTGAAATGGAAAACTGATTTTATTTGAACTTAGCCTTATCCACTGCAAAAGTAAAATGAACAACAAAAAGGATGGAACCAGGTACAAGCAGGTTCAGGGGAAGGGAAGAAAAATGGCGACTTGCATGAGTAGTATTCATTTTAGATTCATATTTCACTTTCACTCCACGATTGGTTTAATAATTTTTGTCTCGTTGATGCTACTTTCGCTATACTGGACTTATATTTTAGTGAAAGAAAAGGACAAACAAAATAGCCTTATTCTCTGCATTTTAGAAAACACATTTGCAATTCTAAAAATGAGCCTCCCAGATCTTTAATTTGCTCTGTAGATGCAGTTTCTTGAGGAGGTTAATCTACTTTCCCACGGGTATCAGCTAAAGACCAGAAATACAAATTTAATCAGGCAATCAAATGCTAAAAGCAAAGAATTTGCAGGGCTGAATAATGAAGGACAAGGTTGCTATTAATGTGAATATTTCATATTATGAAGTGCTACAGTAAACTGTGGAAAATGGTGGGACTGAAGGGAAGGGAATGCCCCATTTTCAAAAGATAAATAAATACCACATGGAAGGAAAGAAAAGTTTATGTCACGAGAAGTAAACTTGAAGGAATTTCCTGCCTATAGGTTGGCCATTTTGCCAAATAATAATGTGGCAACCACACAATTTCACCTAGAGTCATTAAGTTTTCCCACATGTTTAGATAATTGAATCAGCAAACACAAAACAAGACCGTTGTAGCTCTGCAAAACAAAAGTGCCCGTCAGTCCTGTTGTGTTGACTTTTCTGTGGCACATCAGAATTCTTCACTTTTTGCATCAAACACGTCACATTGTCCACAAAACACATAAGGTCCTGCTTCTCTTGGCTTTAAGGATATGCTTTACTTCTGCATACCATGTTTTATCAGCTTTTAGAACAGGAATTCAGTATTTTTTAAATGAAGGAAAGGTGTTATCCAGGAGCGCATTTTCAAAGGCCACTTGCACAGCTTTGGATTTTCAGTGTTCATGTTAGGTTTTGCCACTGAAGTACCATATTGACACCCTGAACTGTCAGTGTCTGCATCTGAGCTTTAAAATAAGACCTGCTGCAACAGACTCTTGATTGCAGATTATGACATATTCAGCAGCTCTTATAATAAACAACAATAACAGATAGGGCAATAAGGAACAAAATCAATTTTAGCAATGTATTTGAATTGTGCCCAAACATCCCTTGATTTTAAAGCTGTGGAAACAAAGAGATGTTTTATGATTTGATGTTCAAACCAAAACATAAAAGAAGTCTAAACAGAAATGAAGTTGATCTAAGCCAGAAACAATCATTTTCCTCTAGAAAAGTAAAGATGGCATTTTAAATTAATATAAAACACTATACTTAATATAAAAATTTTTGGTAACAATGTAAGTTCTTTTCAGCTCTTAAAATATATTTAAGTATTTTAGAAATTAGAAAAAAAAGGTTTTAAGGAGGTTGAAGGAAAATGTTTTGATTTTGCAACTTTTCTTATGTCAAAATGAAATATTTATGTATCAAAAGAAAGATAATACTCTTGGTATATTTTATATCAGCGTATTGATTCATGGATTAAACTCAAATTCAAGAATAGCTTATTGGTCTTTATGAAATTAAATATTTTTTACTGAATTTAGTGTTTGAAAAAAATATATTTATCTCCATTTCAGCATAGTTATATTTATTAACCCATATCTAAAAGTAGTTCTAAATTAAATGCAACTATATTAACACAGCAGATGTTGGTTTTCAGCAGATGAAATCTTAAAGAGATTATTTTGGTTCTGTCTATAATATCTAAAAGTATGACTTACTTGTACTGTGACTGGTCATTTCCTCCAACATCTGGAGATCTTAACTTCTGCAGTAAGATTCTTATAATGCTAATGAAAAGTATAAAATTCACCTGCAAAGAAAACAAATAGAATGGTGATCTTTGAATTCTCCACTCAATATGCAGCACAAAGAAATGCTTACCAAGTCAGAAAAGAGTCAAGTCAGCAGTGGGAGTCATGCACCTCCCTCCAGAAGCCCTCAACTCTGCAGCACCAGACCTACTGTGTTCTGAAGCATCAGGTTTGCCATGTCCAGCAACAACTGCATGCCCACCAGTGCTGCTCTGGCTGGCAAAAGTCTTTGAAAGCCCCAGTTTTCAGAAATATCCTCCTTCCACTACTTCAGCTGAGGACAGACTTCCCAGCAGGATGGGACACTGGATGTGATTTGCTGCAATCAAACTGTCCTAAATTGTCACATGGATTCACAACTGGAAGCCCAGACACAGATTTGACCCTCCCATGTCCCTCACCTCAGCTTTCAGTATTTTCTGTCTGAATTAGCGTTAGAGAAGATTGTTGCACAGCTGATATGTCTACTCCAATCAAGCACAAAAAGGGCCTCTCACAAGCATCTGACTGCATTGGATATTAATGCTGACATTAGGAATGAAGGAATCACAGAATAGCTGGGGTTGGAAGAGACCTCTGGAGATCAGCTAGTCCAGCTGAATCCCTGCGGTCTAATTCTCATTACAGCCCTCTAAGACAGAACAGTGGCATTATTTTATTTTGTATTTTATTTCATGTTTTACTTTATAGAAAGGCATTTGCATAAAAAATTATTATGATCAGAAGCTAACCAGTCCATAAAACTGAAGTATAAAACTCAGTATATCGTAAATCTCACTCGCATTACTTCTTCAACCTTGACTTTTGGCTTCTTCTGGTCACCATTCCTTCTGGTGTTGGATTCTTTGGTGTGGTCTAGAAAACTGCACATTACACATAGCACGTCCATACTGAAGTAAGGGAACAGTTGGAATCTACACCTTCAGAGCAACAAGTGTGCTGAAAACTGTAACTCCAGCTACATAAACAGCTGCATCAAAAGCACACATCTTAGAATAAATTAATCTAGAGAAAAATTTGTATCACTGTGTGAATGAGAATTTTGGTGTTTTAAACTAACCCCATCCCAAAGCACAAAATCTGGAGGTGGGGTACCTAACTAGGTAGTGTCTGTCTCACTGCTATAAATCTCTGCCATCATGTATTGGTGGAAGCCTTCTTCTTTTGCCTAAAAATTTGGTTCTAAGATTTTCAAGTTCAATTAATTTCTGTGTCTTCTCTAACACAGGCTGTAGAATTTGGGATACTGATAAAAAACCATGATCATAGCAAGTGCATGTCCCTCTGTATTTAACATTTTGTTTGAAATGACAGGTGAAGGGAGTGAAAGGAACTGACAGTGATGAAATAAAAACCTAGGAAAATTTTATCTAATATCTTTTTAAAAAAGAATAAAAAAGAAATGTTAGAAAACATAGGCTTTTGCTGAACTTAACATACATTTTTTCAGGCAGATGATTACTTAGAGGCCTACCTATAAAGCTAACAGACAGAAGCCTGTTATTGCAGATTTATTTGCAGACTTAATGCAGCAGAGTGCACACACCACACACACAAGGGATATTAACTTGCCACATGCACTGGAGCCAGTATTGGTGGCTAAGGAAAGAATAGGGGTAACAGCACATTCATTTGGAACAGTCACATCCTACTGAGTAACTCTGAAGTGTGTACAGCATGAAGTGTGAAAGTCTGCCAAGTGACTCCTCTCAAGCCAAAATTCACAGGAGAAAATGCCAGGGAGGGTTCTGACACACTGAATTAACTGAAGTCATTCCCACTGGGCAGAATGGTATCAGAACCCACTCTCACAATACTGTTAGAGATATCAGACTTTTGCTGCCTGACCAGTAGTCCATTTGCTTAAATCACAACTCATTTCCCAGTCTTCACTAAGAACAAGCTGCAGTTCAGGTCCGGCAATGTGCCCTGGGATAACTTCCACTTCCAGGTCTAGGACTGCTTTGGAGGAGCACTGCCTTCTGGCACACGAAGTCTCAGCTGGTTACCAGATAGCTGCTCAAACTGAGCATTCAGAGAACAGGCTTTCCTTTAAATACTAGGTGGTTTGTTTTGCTTTTATCTTCCAGCATATTTTCTTCATTCCAGATCGTCCCCATTCTCCAGCTCCTTTGAGGTGCGAGTATTCCCATCACACTGTAGTTCTGTTTCATGCTCATTTCTTCATACCATAAAACATCTTTGAGGCTTTACCTTATGTCATTTCACAGATATGGCCTACTCTTCTTTCTCTTCAAACTGCAGAATTCACTCTGATGGTGATGACAGGAATTCCTCCCAAAATGATTTTCAGCAGGCACAGATTGAAAGCCAAGCCCAAACATAATGCAAACTCCTGAAATCTTGCGTAATCTAATAATGCCCTAGATTTTCTGCCTACAGTTCTAAAAATGAAGCAAGCGTATCTAAAATACATTAATTTACTCTCTGACTGTTTTCAGAAATGGACATATAACTGTAGTATATTATGCCCAATGTTAATTACACAATCATTACAGTGAACAGGAATATTATTACACTACTCCAGTAATTCTAATGAGTTCCAAACAGGAAAAGCCCTGTGAAACATTCTCAAATGGTATTATTTTGCAAACACTTCATATTCCATAAATATTTCAGTAGGCTACCAATTAAAGAAAGACATACACTTTTTTATGACTAATATCAGATTCTCAATTGCAGGACTACTATTTACACACAAAATCAAATATGCAATTCATTGAAAAGTATAATTAGATTTTTGCTTCCTCCAGGCTCATAAACAGGAGAGATGTTAA
The DNA here is from genome assembly GCF_017639235.1 of Corvus kubaryi. Taxonomy (NCBI): domain Eukaryota; kingdom Metazoa; phylum Chordata; class Aves; order Passeriformes; family Corvidae; genus Corvus; species Corvus kubaryi. Next base: position 49,440,232 of record NW_024581137.1, on the reverse strand, counting down.
AGGAAGAACAATGCACAAATAAAAGCAACTGCTCATTTAATACGAGGCAGATAAATTTTGAAGGCAACAAATTTAATGGTCTTGGCATCTGTTTAACATTTCTCCTGCAGCACAATTTCTTTTCATTAAAACAGAATTCTTTCCTATCTGTAACTAGCAGTAAAGAATAATGGCTACATGCACTGCACAATGGTGAAAATATCTATAATTCATGCTTCAAAGTTTACTTACTATAATAGAAAATAAAATTGGTATTCGTATAACCCACCAGGGACCACCATGCTCATTTGTATCCCAGCAACTATAAAAAAAAGAGGGAAAATCATGTTGACATTAATATCATCTGGCAAGCAAGACCTATGAGGAGAAGTATTTCTTATAAACACGTCAAAGCACACTGAAATAATGCCTGTTCTAACCTAGAATTTGGCATTCAGTCATTTCCTGCTATTAATTTTATTTCCTTTGTTTTAATATGCATACTCAATTTCCCCACCAGGAGCACTGCATCCAGGTGCGAAGTCCGGAGCATAAGAAAGATGTGGATTTATTACAACAGGTCTGGAGGGGGCCATGAAGGTGCTCAGAGGGCTGAAGTACCTCTCCTACAAAGACAGGTTGAGAAAGTCAAGTTTGCTTAGCCTGCAGAAGAAAAGGATCCAGGGAGAATCCACTGTGACCTTTCAGCACTTAAAGGGGGCTTATAAAAAACAGAGAAAATGACATTTTGCCAGGACATGTAGTGATAGGACAAGGGAGAATGGTTTAAAAATGAAAGAGAAGAGATTTAGACATTAGGAAGAAATTCTTTCCTCATAAAGTTGCAGAATCATTTAGGTTGGAAAAGACCTCTGAGATCATTGAGTCCAGCCTTTGACCAAGCACCACCATGTCAACCAGGCCATGGCACTGAGGGCCACATCCAGTCATTTCCTGAACACCTCCAGGAAAGGTGACTTCACCACTTCTGTGGACAGCCCATTCCAATGCTTTACAACCCCTTCCGTGAAGAAATTCTTCCTGATGTCTTAACTGAACCTCCCATGGCACAGCTTGAGGCCATTTCCTCTTGTCCTGTCACTGGTTGCCTGGGAGAAGAGACCAATCCCCACCTGGCTACAGCCTCCTTTCAGAGAGTTGTGGGGAGTGATAAGGCCCCCCCTGAGCCTCCTTTTCTTCAGACTAAACATCTCCAGCTCCCTCAGCTGCTCCTCACCAGACCTGTGCTCCAGACCCTTCACCAGCTCCATTGCCCTTCTCTGGATACATTCCAGCCCCTCAATGTCTTTCCTGTGGTGAGTGGCCCAGAACTGGACACAGGTCTCGAGGTGTGGCCTCACCAGTGCATTACTGTGAGGGTAAGGAGGCCCTGGCACAGGCTGCCCAGAGAAGCTGTGGATGCCCCATCCCTTGAAGCGTTTAAGGCCAGACCGGATGGGGCTCTGAGTAACCTGGTCTATAGTGTGGCATCACTGCCCATGGCAAGGAGGGTTGGAACTAACCAATCTTCAAGGTCACTCCCAACCCAACTCATCCCATGATTTTATGAAATCAGCTAAAACATCAAGCACACTGGGCTGTACCATTAGACATCATAGAGGATGTTGACCTTTTTGGGAATAAAGCTTAGTTTCACTTAGTGTAAGGGCACTTCTCCAGAGTGCACTTATCACTGACCCTCTGGGTAGCCGAAAGATCGAAAGCAACTGACAGGTGCAATTGAAATTACATAATTTCTTGTGGGATATTCAGGTTATAGATGCCTGGAACTTGTTTGTGAAAATGTGAGACTGAACCTGAAAAACTGAATATTTAATTTTCACCCTGGGCTCAGCACTTTTGATCCAAATACTCTAAGTCCTCTGAAAGGTTAGTCAGATTAAAGATTAATTACACTTCAGAGTTCCTCTGTAATCATAATGACAAAGGAAAAAGGAGTTTGCCTTTGGTTTAGAGGTCTTGCAAAGAAAGCCTTGAAATTATGTAGGGCATGATTTTTCAGTTTAGTTACAGCTTTCTCTCTCACACACTCACCCAGTGTCCTCTAAAATGATCCGTGTCACTGTCCACGTAATAATGAATATTGTAGGAATTCCTGAAAAATGCCAAAGAGGTTTAGAGAATGATCACAAAAATGCAAGTCCACAAAAAAAATGTTCGTCCTACTAGTAACCAGTTATTGCCCAAATACACAGCACATAGTAAACAGTTCAGTGAATGGAGGGAGAGGCCCATCTGATGAGCTACATGATGTCAGAAATGTATTAGAAACAAAGACTGCAGAGAAGTGGGTCTATTTCTTATAAAAATGCAGCCATAATTACTAATATGCAAAAAAAGCGCCTTTCTTAGGTTTCTTGCAAGGTGTCAGAGTGTCTTACAGGAAAATAGATACAAGTTGTGCATTCCCAATGCACCTCCAAGGACTGCAATATAAAATTGAACTATAAATCATTTCATAAGGAACCTTGTCCACACACTGGTTTATTCCCATTTCCCAGCAACACCCAAATGTTTTATGACGACCTATTACTGGAAGTATTAAAGTGTTCCATATAAATATCAACATACTTTCTGTAAATGAAGGGAATACATGTATTTAAAACCAGATGGGCAGTATTATTGGGCTTTTCAAAAACAAAAATTGCATAGTACAGCTCATGGCTGTGCAGCTAAACTTTAATTTTCCTCGCAAATTAGGACACCTGAATCATATGTTTTGCAGTGGCAGTCTTTGCACAAGAGGAATCCCTGGGTGTGGTGCAGATGGCACAGGTGGAAGTTGTGCCAGGGATCAAGCCAGCAGTGGTGCTCCAACAGTTTTGTGCCTACTCTTTCCTGTGCTACAGCAGCTGTAACCTGTGCTGGAGCTGAACTGAGGAACTTGCGAGTCTGAGGAGTCACCAACAGAGACAGCTCAACTACCTTGGTATGAAATAGTGAACCTGACTAACACTCACATACAGAAAAAAGAACATTACTGGATGATGTGTGAGTTCTTACCCCATCCTATCAGCAGGTAGATTGTGAAGTGTCTGTTGGGGGAGAATATTAGCACAAGGAGGATGTGGAGGTAAAGTCCTTCTACTAAGAGCCAGTAAAAGTTTGCCATGACACCATACTGAAAAAACACCAGAATTGCCTTGCAGCCCACCTGAAATATGAGAAGAGGGATCAAATTTGTTGCAGGAAAGATGCCATATTATTTTTACTAGTACAGCCTATAAATCTTAGCTGTGTTTGTAATATCGGTAAACCAAGTCCAGTAGAATTTTCTATCTTCAGTCAAGCAAATTGTAACATTGTAAATGTTACTGTATATATTAAAAGAAAATGAATTATTAAAAATTATTTAGATGGCTCTCATTGCAAATTCACTCACAAATTTTGAAATCGTTATAGGATAAACATTGAAAAACATGGTGGTTATCAATAAAGGCACACTTTTGCAATGGTTTGTTAATGAATGGCTGTAAAATTAAATGATCATCTACTAGGAGTCTAATAAATGTATTAAAACCTCATCTGACTTCCTAACACGGTAACAGTTAACAAAGAAACTGCTTTATGAATTTTCAAGGCTAAATGTGAAACTGAGTGAAAAATATAACTTTACATGATGACTAAGTAGACTTAGAAGAAAAAGTTGACTGGACTTTTAAAAATTATATTTTCCTTTTAGAAAATATTTTAGTGTTTCTTAGTTAACAAAACACATAGACGTATCAAAAAATGATACTTATAGTCTGTGTGCTGCTCTTCAGAATTAATTTTCAGATGTCTGTGCTGCTGATGTTCCACAGTGCTGGCTGCTGCTACTTTGGTACCTCCCAGCAGGAATCTGGGATGTGAGAATTGAATATGAAAATGTTCATATGGACTGAGAATGTGCTGAGAAATGTGATGATATTGTGAATGTAACAGACAAAACAAACTGGACCAAATAAAATCTCTAGCTTCTGCCAGCTTTACTCACTTCTCCAGTTTAAATACCCTTCATACCTCAAATTTTCTGTTAAAATTTCAAATACACCAGATACCTAAGCAGGTAACTTACTTTTAGCGATTGATTCCTGTCTCTAAACATAGATGTCTATTAAGAAGTGAGACACAGTCACCAGCTGCTAAGCCAGAAGGGCAGACCTCCTTATGGATACTTCTTTGTATCCATCAGCCCCCTATGATGTCTCAGACACCTCAGTGCACCCGAAGTAACATACATGTCTGTATTCATGCCTATGTACATGCATATACAGAAAACTGAGGAAGAGTCCAAAGGCCTGAATTCATTTCACCTGATTTTAGCTGCCTACAACCAAGGTTAGAAAGCTAGCTTTGGTAAGACTGATCTTACCTCTGGACCTCATATCCACTGAAGGGATATCCGTTGCAGATCAGCAGTGGGCCAGAAGATGTAAAATGGATAAAAATTAGCATTTCAAAATGTGTGAAAAGGCGAAATTGTCAAGCAAGTTGAAATTTGCTTTTATGTTTATGATTCCATACAATCAGACTAGCAGTGAAAATTTTGTAATCCCTTATAAATTCCAATACTCCCTTGTATTACATTCTCAATTTATATACCTTGCATCAAAGTATTTTCCCTTCCTCCTGCAAGTAATTCTGTTTCAGCTGTGTTTGCAGATGCTGAACAGTGAAGGTATCTATCAGTAAAATTAGCCAAAATTAGTGCTCCATGTAATCCAGACCCAGGACCTACTTACAGTGCCTTATGTATGTTTTAGTGTTTTAGACCTCTGTGAGTGCAGCAGAACTGTGGAACATCACACACATGTGACAAAAGGGGCAAACCCCGTGTGCTCTGAAAGGCAGCACCAAGCCAGGGTAAGACAGAATAGCCTTGCCAGGCTGGTGCCAGATCATCCCACATACAATGCAACAGAAATTACTCAGCAGTTCACAAAATTGGACATATTTAAATAGGAAATTATAAGGCTTTGTAGCTAAGATAACTGGAGAATAAATGAAATTGCAGAAATCAAGTAGCATTTTGAGAGTCCACTGAATAGTCTTTGTAGGACCTAAGAACTTCTGATTACCCCAGCAGTCTGTCTACTATCTATTTTGCCTAACTGGGGTCTACCAACTCAGTTCCTGTTTTTTCCTGTTAGAAATATCCCAGATTATGAGTTCCTATGTACAGCTTGGTAGTCACTGCTAAGAACTTCATGGTTTGGGACAATACGGCTTCATCAAGAGAAAAATATCTTCTTCCATTTTTTTTCTCACAAGCTTAAACTGTACTTAATTAAAATTAGAAGGGATTTTTTACTGAAATAACAGGGACAGAGAAGTAGGAATATGATATATAGGTCAGTCTTTTAACAGCAACACTTGAGATTTTTTTAAACCCTGTGCATGAAAACACAGTAAACATATTAGCTTGCCAAGAATGCAAGAGATGATAACACCTCTGTCACAGCCCAGAAGTACAGAGGAGTTAATGAAGAAAACTCCTGCAAATATTTAATTTCCTGAGTTATTTCCCTCCCTCCGCTGATACCTGTCCAATTCCTGGACCCCTGATAAAGCTGCTGGAACACTTCCAGAGCATCTGCCTTTAATCACTCCCAGCTGATGGCACTCTTGTTTGTCTTCAACTCTCCCAGCTGATTAATGCAGTGGCCATACTTATTCTGAGCTATATCTGGTTATGATTTGTCTTAGCTGATGACAAGTTGTCCTTCATGGACATGCAAACAATGTTAATGTCTCCTACTTGTGCTGCAACCTTCTTTCTCTGGCTAATTCTAACAGACCATTCTCCTAGTCATTATACTCTCTACAGAACTGTCTACACTGAAATCTTGGTACTCCTAAATATTTAAAAGGATCATGGAGGAAAATTCAGTGACAAAATAGTGGTAACACTAGGTAGAAAATGAGGTTTATTACCCATGAGGTTTGATCCTCTGGACAGTGAGCTGTGTTGGAGCTGGAATAGAGAATATCATCCTTGACTAAAACAGAGATGGCTCTTAGAATGAAAGAGAGGAACAGGTTCAGATGGATGTAGTTCCGAGTACAATGAAGTTTCCTACGATGAGATTTAAAAACAGGCATTTTAGGTTATGATGCAGAAAATGTTGAACAGACTTCTATTACTCTTTGGACATTTCTTAGCAATACGAACCTTGAGTAAGAGCATACCCTTTCCTTTTCTGTCATTTTGTCAGTGCTGCCTTGCTGTTTCCTTTTATCGCTTACTTCTGTTCAGTATCATAGACTAAAAGATCCCAGTGGTATTTCTCTCACATTTTAACATAAACTGACAATAAACATAGATTATTATATCCTTCTGTGTGCGCTCATTCCAGTGTTTTTCTTGCAAACACAACTTTGATTATCCTGGATGTATTTCAGATGTGCTCTCACTTATTATTTTCTGGTTTCATTCTTTTATTTAACTCCTGTATTTTGCACAGAGTGACTTTTGATCCTATGATGTAGGTGTATGCAGGAGCAATTAAAAATGCATTCAAAACATTTGATCACCTATCCTTTCCATCCAATGAATGCGAAACTTTTCTTCTTTTGTCTGGCAGCCATGTGAAAGTCTTACAAACAAATGGCAGATTAAATATTCCAAATAAGTCAATGAGTACTCAGGGGAAGCAAGCTATAAATTGAGGGCTTTCCCCTTAAAATACAATCCCTTCAAGATTTTCCTAATTTTTTTTATATATCAAATCCCCAGAAACCAAATTGATAAGAGGTTTTTGTGGTCACAACCAGCACCTTGAGCTGCACCTGGAAATAGGCCAGAAGATGCGGCATTTTAGAAAGTATGAGCAGCAAGAGAATGAAGATGAAATAGGTGTAATGGCAGTGTGCAGTGGCAACTTCCAAATATTCTTCCAGTTGAGATTTTCAACAAACACTGTATAATCCATTCTGAAACTACTAAAACAAGAATATTTACAATGAGTGTAGGAAAATAAAGAACAGATCAGCCTTGCTAGCCCTGAATTTGGCAAAGGACATAATATCAGGCTGAATTTTAAACAGTCAAAAATGCAGTGATTGCTGCGGCCATGCACATCCTTTGCTGAGATACCACTATTATGTTGGACTGCATCACATGTTCCTGTGCAATTCAGAGATATATGCAAGCTGCAAATAGGAGGAAACTATTTTTCTTGAATAACTCATGCAGATGATTAGTTATTCATCCTATTCAGTAGCTGAAATAATGAATGTTAAATGCATACAAGTGGAAGTGTTCAAGAGGTGTTTGGATGCAGCACTTGAGGATAAGGTTTAGGGGTGATTATGGCAGTGCTGGGTTGATGGCTGGACTAGATGATCTTGAAGGTCTCTCTCAACCTTGGTGATTGGGTGGTTCTGTGATTTACAGCCCCACTTGGACAAAGTAATGATTGCCTTTGCCTTTGATTACAGTACTCCTGGCAACCACCCAGAATATTCCACAAAATCTGCCCACTTGTCCACTGGTGAGACCAGCCTCCCGCTAATTCTCAGGAGCAATTCAAGGCGTCAATTTTAATAACCAAATAGAAAATGCTTTATATAATCATTCCTAAATCACTATTCTCTCTTACATGGGCTGTAATGCCTCTAAAATTTGTAAAATGCTTTGAAAATTGTTAATATGATCAGTGCTAGCAAAAATCAAGTCAGCATTACGTTACTGTCAGCTGTTTAACTGCAAAAAGTGTAAACTCAGTGCATTTTTTAAGCATCTGAGCAATCAGACAACAGTTAAAGCTGTCTTATCATTAATATTTACTCAGGAAAAACACATACCTGAAAAGGCAAAGAATTATACTTCCTGTTGTAAGAGCAATCAGAGATACGCTGTATCCAAGAGTATAAATTGCTTTCACCCTCACATAGAAGTTGACCTGCACAGAAAAATACATATGCAGAAACTACTTACTGATATGGAAAATTGTCTGTGAAATGATGTAATTGTCAGCTGAATAGCTCTGAAAGCTAAAGCATGATTTTCACTCTTTGCACTGCAGTACATGATGAAAATGTTCTATCTCTATTCCAACACATTTTGCAAGGCAACATCTCAAGACAATTTACTTCAGTAGAAAATTCAGCCTCAGGAACTCAAAACTTAGACACACAATCTGGTACCATTCCAGTTGATTACACCATGTCAGTGAGGTCAAATAAAGTGTCAGATTCCTCAATTTCCATGAACACAATCAAACTGGTAAGAGCAAGTCAGTTTGAAAGAACAGATTATCTCTAAAAGAAATAATTTGTTGCGGTGGCTAAGTCCACTTTACACCCCCCAAGTTGCCTTAAAAGTGATCTCTCCTTACAACACTGTGCTAGAAAGTTCTCCCTTTGTCTCGATTCTGCTGGTCACTGGCCCTCTCCCCCCTCCCATCCCTTTTCCCATTGGCCCCTGTTATGTCACTCAACCTTGCCTCTGCCCCCGAGCCCTCAGATTATTGGTTTTGGATGCTCTGCCCGCCTTTGGGAGCTCTCGGGAAAAAACTGGCGCAGGCTTTCAGTTCTGGGTTCTTCTTGCCTCTGTTCCCTTTGGGTGTGTTGCCATTAAACACCTTGGAATTGCACGCAGAGAGCCCCTCTCACCTCTCTGGCTCCAGTTCGTGCACAGACTGTGGGTGTGAGCGGCTGTCCGCGACTGCCTGCGAAGGTGAGATCGTGTGCACGCGTGGGTGCTGGCAGAGTGCTGCCTAAGCGGTCCACGAGGGACCCTGTGGAATAAACGCGGCATCGATCCACCGAAGCCCTCCTTCCATAATAATTCCTTCAGTCCTTCTGCTCTAGAGTACTTTGTAATGCAGCTATACAAGAATTTAATTTTGAAGACAAGTTTAAGTCTCATTAATTTCCTACTCTAAATGTTCAAATACTTTATTATATGGTGACCCAAACAACCCTTCCTTTAGTGAAGTTACATGCTAAAACTTGGAAAATAAATTTTTCAACAGAGGGAAAGCAGGCTGAAATGCACACTCTGCTGATTAACTGCAGTTATTTGTAAATTTACCAGCTACATACTACATTAAGTCCTATTCTGAGTAACAACATCAAGAAAAATAGGGCTAAATATTTTCAGAATTAAACTGCTTCTCCATTTATGCCTACAACAGTCATTAGACTGACATTAATTTCTACTCAAGCTAGATAAAATATTAAAACATTGAAGTTTTTTTATTACATTAAGAAATTAAAGGTTTTAAAAGCAAGGTGGAACATGCTACATGTAACAGAATTTCAATATTTAGTGCACATGGTTATCATTTACCTTCCCAAATGATGTTTGTAAAAACTAGCAAGGAAGCAACACTCTTAACTAACATAGCCAAAGGAATCTTAAATCACTTAGTATATTTATTTTTACAGCATTCAAAAGGCCAAGTAAGGAGCTTTTTTTAGTAATCCAAATTCATGATGAAATTAGCTGGACATTCACTTTGCAAATATTATCTAGATATGGAAAAGACTAAATTAAATGTGAAATGAAATGAAGACTCTTGCAACCGCACTGTCGTAGATATGGTTAAAGTGGAAAAATACAGGAAACAACTGCCATGGATCTTAAGTGCATTCATAGCGATTCTTATGCTTGTTATATATTTCAGCCATTCGATTATAGAATAAGAGACTTTGGCATAAAGAAAGTAGCTGTTCAAACTGCATTGGGATGACTGAGACATGCCCAACAACAAAGCTGGACTGGCTTAATTTTTCATCATTCCACACCACTTTGAAAATTCTGTCCAGATTTGATTTCAGGAAAACTCCACTGACTGAGACTTTTAAAATTGGACCTATCTGATTTCAGAAATCCTAAATGAAGGAAAAAAAGGTGGAAACCCTGCATGAACTTACTAACAAAGCATCAGTTGTCCAGCCACACTGCTGCAACAGTGCCTTGAATTTAGCCTCTGGCCAAGTACTCTGAGCTTGACAGAAACTGTCAGGCTTCTGCACATGAAGTGACTCCGTCACTTCGCCCTACTAGGGAGAACAGAAGAGCTTGTCTTCTGCCAGAAAAAAACCACACTATTTAATGTAATATTTCTGGCATTCTGTACACACACATGACCCCTACAAAAAATAGTCAGACTAAAATCAAAAGAGGAACCCCGTGTACTTTTAGCCCAGCAAACAGCTGTTGGTATCAGCAGGACTGAGTCTCTCTGCTGGCCGCTGCTTTGCCAAAGAGATGAATGTAGAACAGCTGCATGTGGGTATGTCAGGACTGAAGTTAATCAGCCAGGAGTGCTTGGACATTACCTGAACACTGACCATGGTCATTTTGTTCAAGCTAAGCATGAGAAAATAAAAAATAATTACACAATTGAAATTGTTTTATCATATGATATAGATTTTTCAATTATCCTGTATTCTGCACTGGAAATGGTAGAAAAGAACACCTTTCCCTTTTTCTCAGACATTTTACTGGTTTAGTTTCATAACGATCAGAAATCTTAGAAGCTATAGAATTTTCTACTGATCAAAAATTAACCCTGCTTCTCAAACTGCTGCAAAGGTAAGTAAACACTAACCCATTCTTAATCCATTACATCACAAATTACAATTATTCAAATTCATGTGTTTTGATTTTAAAAAAAAGTTGAGGTTTTAGGAGTTCTCCTGGTTTTTTTTTCTGTTAAAGGAATTTTCCCCATACGTGTTGCTAGGGGGACAAATTGCTGGGTACTTCAGAAAAACAAAAGAGCTGGCTATAGGGGGTGGGGTGCATCTGGATACTCTTTTGTTTCACCTGGGTGTGCGGTCAGTCAGTCCCCGGCGTTTGGACAGAGAGAGAGGCTGCTTTCTTGGGGCTGCATTTTCCTTCTGCTGAAGAAACCCCAGGAAAATGCAGCCCACCTTCCCTGCCCCGCTGGGAGCTGGGCCGTGGCCGCCCTGCCCCGCCGCTGCTTCGAGCCTTCGCTGCATTGTAGCCGTGCTCACCCTGCCTGCCCAGACCTCCCGGCGGTTCCCTGTTTGGATACACCTCATCTGCCACCCGGGATTTGTGCTCGTCCCTGCCGTTCCAGCCCGCTGTTCCCGAGGGTCCGGCCGGACACCAGGATCGGCTGCCCAGCGGTTTGTGAAGCCTTTGTCCCATCCCTTCCCGGGATCCCAGGGCACCAGTGCCGCGTGCTTCCCGAGCTCGCTCCGGAGTGCCCCCTGCAGCTGCGGGGGAACCATCGCACCTGCCCTGCTCACCGGGAGCCGCCAGCGCCCCTGCCGGCTGCGAGCGGAACTGCACCCGAGGGGAAAGGGCCCGACAGCCGAGAAGGCTGGCACTGGGTTTGTGATTGTTTGCTGTTACTGCCATAGTTATTGCTGCTTGTTTGACTGGTTATACACATATAGATATATAATAGTAAAGAACTGTTATTCCTATTTCCCACATCTTTGCCTAAATGCCCCTTGATTTCAAAAGTATAATAACTAGGAGGGAAGGGGGGTCGCATCTGCCATTCCAGGGGAGGCTCCTGCCTTCCTTAGCAGACACCTGTCTTTCAAACTAAGACAAAAAAAAATTTAGATTATTAGAATGTTATAGACGAATAGCATGAAGCACTTTATTAGACTCAGCACAAAAGATGATGCAATCATACTGGTCCTTAAATTTCTTGTATGAACCTAAAGCAGATGTGTCTTAATTTGCCAGTAAGACCTCTATAACTCCTAGTGACTCAACAAAAAAAAATTTAGTAAATGGTGTTCTCAAATTATACGTCAATTAAATATACACACAAACTCCAAAAAGACAAAGAATTAAATTCCACATTGTGCTGTGGCAATTGAAAACCTGGAAAATCATTAGACTAATATTGACTTAGTCACAGCTATGATATATTTGTCACTCATCTGTATTTTACCTAGTACCCTTTAGAAACAAACTCTTTGTATCGTATTGCTGCAAAAGAAACAGGCAAAGCAATGCCAAATCTGATAGAACAAAAAACCAATGTCTTTTACACAAGATGGGATATCTTACTTCTGTCTTACTACTCTGTGCAAACCATAATCACCCAGATCTCAACTAACATTTAGCTTTAACCTCTAAACTTAAAATATAAATGTGCAAGATTGGAAGGAATAAAATGACTGCAACAAAGGCATGGATTAACCAAAAGAGAATTTCAAAATAAATTATATTTAAAAAATATTTTAACACAGAAGAAATATCATAACTCCTTCAGATTTTATAGCTGTTTTCAAAGGATAAACTGATTCAAGTCATACACATGAAATTGAAATGAAATTATGAACTTGAAATGACATGAACTTTTCTGCAAGTCTAACAAAATCAGTACTTTTGCAACATATTAAGAACAGCTGCCCTGTGGAAATTATTGGCAGGATTATTTAAGCAATACTGGTTCCAAAACTGAAATCCAACAATTTATTTTTAAAGTTCTGAGGAAAATATTAAAATTACAACCACTAAACTAAAGTCAGTAGGTGGTTAGGCACAGAAAAAAAAAAAATCAGTGGCTTAAGATTTTCAGAAAAAAATAATGGAAATGGTTACAGAAAGTGTAAATATTTTCTAAAGACCTAATCCTAAAATGTTTCCTCTTTTTTTGCGGCTACTTAATAAGTTTTAAAAGGGTAAAAACCCCCACACTTATAAAATGAAATTGGATTAGTACGTTTGTCTAATTTGTGTTAACTTCAATAAATTTTTTGTAAAATCTATTTCTAGGCACACTTTTGTTTTCTTACAAAAGACACCTGTTTCTGCTAATGCTTCCTTTAAATTTAGTTTCACGTTATTCTTACTAAGCTCAGGAGACAGAAGTCTTCTGTTTATTCACAAAATAGCACTTCCTAAGCAAAGCTGACAGACACCCAGTGGATCTCTGAACCTCATCCTTAGTTTGGAAGGACCTCTAGGGGTGAGAAGGTACCTCCGTGATGAAGGAGAAAACACTGGAGAAAGTTGAGGGTATGGATCCTTTGTCCAAAGGAATTTTGCTGTTGACCAGAAATCACCCTTAATGTAAAAGAAAAATCCTCACCTCTTTATTCATTTAACCTTAAATATAATTTATTGTTGCTAAGGAATATATGACCATTATCATCCCAACTGACTCTTCATTTTGTTTATTCTGTGGGCTAATACTGTATGTAAGAGAGTTTACTCTTCACAGATATAAGTATTTACAACTATATTAAAATTTGTGATCTTAAATTTTCATGATCCCAGTCTCAATATTTGAATATTTCATAATATTTGAATATTCATACTCCAAGAACATACCAGGAAATCTTAAACTGTACAATGTAAAATAAGAGCTGGGCCTAGCAAATGAGTTCAGTGCCTTAAAAACACTGAAATGAGCAAATGCAAATAGAAATGGAATAAGGAACCCTAGTTCTTTCCTTCTGCAAAATTAAATTCAACAAGGCAGTAGCCTTTTCTAAAATCCTGTACTACTTATGAGAGAACAAATATAAACTGAGATAAAGAGATGGATTATGTGTTGTGGACAATTTAATTTTCTCTTATAGGAGGACACTTCTACACATTTGTGAATTATGTATGTAGAGAAGAATAGAATTTACTAAAAAGATGTAATAAAATTGGTATTCCTCATGGCATTTAATAATCTTTATACTAGTAATTAATTATATCCTTTTTCAGATGTTTTCCCTTCAACTCACCCTGAGTCTAAACACCAGCCAATAAACCAGATGAGACCAGCACTGCCGTAAGTATCTCTTAGCAATAGTGGCATAATTAATTTTAGTTATGTCAGTCAGAATGTCTTGTTTTTCAAAGTTCCCTAAATGTACTGGGAGAGATGACAACTTTGTAGATGCACAAACTCCCACATTTTCCTGTGTAAATGTGTATCAGCAGATGTATCTGTGAATGTGAACACTCGTGTACTGGAAATTAGCAGTTTATTGAATATTCTGCAATTAAAGTGAATTTCCTCTATGGTCTACAAGAGGGAGTATCAGCTAATATTCAGTCCTAGTCCTCACTTGAAGTCAGTGGAAGATTTTGCATTTAATTTAAGGAATATTGGTCTCTTAATGACACTTCATGGAAAAATACTAATGAAAAATGCAGCATAACATAAATAAATTTAGCATGACTTAGAGGCACATGAAAATACATTGGTAGATGGCTGCCTTGTGTCAGATTTTGTTGAGAGGCAAGGATTCAATTTAGACTCACTCCAAACAATCCATTATTCCAGAGCAATGATCCACTCCACAGACAGCAGTAATACATCTGTTTTCTAAAGGCAGCTACAGTCAAGACACTCTGTCACTCCTGCCCTCACTGCCTCGACTCCACTTGTCTGGGCTGGTGTGTCTGCAGCACACCCAGGGTGATGTGAACGCTCCAGGAACCTGGGCAAATGGGGGAATGCTTCTTCCATGGATGATGCTCCTACTAAAGGCACAAGCTGCAACAGTATCACCATACTCAACCACCGTGAGGATCTTCCTCTCCATAAAAGACACTACACCTTCAAATCACACGGCCTGTAACCTCTATATATTGGGGCTTTTGTGTGATCTAAAAAATCCTGGGCCAATTCACACTAAGATTTAGACAAAGCTGTATTAACTGATTCAGTCATTATTTTAAATGAAGTGGACACTTTTCAGTGCTTTGCATTCACCAGACATCTTGCTGTATATTAATAATACTGACACAGGGTTTAATACCTTCTGACAACAGCTAGGACGTGTCTCCAGCTTGTTCAGTCTAGATAGAAGATGTCAAAATATGTCAAGGAAAGGTTGCAGAGAGGCTTGAGTTTGGTTAACACACCTTGATGTGTGTTTCTAGCATGGTCAAATCAAGCTTGCTATTTTGCTGTTGTGCTGCTGTGAGCTCCACAGAAATATAAAAGGGAAAAAAAAGAGATACTTGAATACCAAAGATGAACCTAAAACCTGATCTTGAAGGTTAGCAGTAACTAGTTTACTTATAGAAAAAGGTCTGGAACCATATAATAAACGTTTAGAGCTATGCTTCGATGTGATAACAACATACAAGTATTTTGTTCACACATTATCATTATTGTGCTTAAACCCCAATGGCAACAAAACATCACACAACCACTCACTCCCTCCCTCCTCTCCCTGCCTCCCCAAGCCCCCCATGGGGTGTGGAGAACTGGGAAGAAGGTAAAACCTGGGTTGGGATAAGAAGACAAGTGATGCCCAACACCATTGCTCAGCAGCCACTGACCGATGCCCAGCCCATCCCCGAGCAGCAGCCGAGAGCTCCCAGCCAACTCCTCCCAGTTTATGTACTGGACATGACGTTCTGTGGTGTGTGTCGTGGTTTGACACTGGCCAAGCGCCAGGCACCCACGAGAGTCTCTCGCTCACCCTTCCCTGCCACAGCCGGGCAGAGGAGAGAGAGGAAAAAAAAAATTAACGAAGGCTTCATTAGTTGAGACAACTGGGAGAAAACACTTCAAGAGCAAAAGAGGATTAACTTAAAGTTACAAAGTGAATTTATTGCTAACAGAATCAGAGGAGGATAATGAGAAGTAAAATAAGCCCTTAAAACACCTTTTTCCCCAGCCCCTCCCTCCTTCCCACCGACAGCGCAGGGGGACAGGGCCCGGGGGTTTGGTCAGTCCATCTCCGAGATTTCCTTCCGCTGCTCCGGGACAGGAGTCTTCCCCTGCGAGGCCGTGGGGTCCCTCCCATGGGAGACAGTTCTCCTGAACTTCCCTGGCGTGGGTCCCCTCTCAGGAGCAGCAGCCCCACCGGCCCTGCTGCAGCCTGAGCCCCTCCCACGGGCACACAGCCCTCCCAGAGCTGCTGTGTTGGGGCTCTCTCTTCCCACGGGGTGCGGTGCTCCAAGGACAGGCTGCTCCAGCCTGGAAGCAGGGCCCTCTCTCTCCACCGGGTCTCCCACTGGAGCACAGCCTCCTCCAGGCATCCACCCGCTCCGGCACGGGCCCCTCCCCCGCGGGCTGAGGGTGGATCTGTGCATCCCCCAGACCCGGGGGCTGCAGGGGCACAGCTGCTGCACCACGGTCCTCACCACGGCCTGCAGAGGCACCTCGGCTCTGCTGCCTGGAGCACCTCCTGCCCCTCCTTCTTCACTGACCTTGGTGTCGCTTTGTGGCTTTCCCGACATGTTCTCACCTTCTCCTCTTCTCTGAATAGAAGCAAAACCCCATGACTTTGTTTTGATTTTCTTCTTAAATATGCCATCACAGAGGCGTTACCAACCTCTCTCATTGGTCCAGTTTTGGCCAGCAGCATGTCCATCTTCAGAGCCATCAGAGATTAGCTCTGCTGGACATGGTGGAACTTTCCAGGAGCTTCTCACAGGAGCCATCTCTGTGGCCCCCCTGCTACCTAAAACCAGGCCATGCCAAACCAATACAGTGGGGAATATCCCTCAGGCCAGTTGGGGTCAGCTGTCCTGGCCATGGTCTCTCCCAGCTCCTTGTGCACCTGCTCGCTGGCAGAGCATGGGAAGCTGAAAAGTCCTCGACTTAGGGTAAGCACTACTCGGCAACAACTAAAACTTCAGTGTGTTACCAACATTATTCTCACACTAAAATCAAAACACAGCCCTGTACCAGCTACTAGGAAGAAAATTAACTGTCCCAGCCGAAACCAGGACAGTCATATTTATCAAACTGATCCCCCATAAATTGTGGCAAGAGCAGTAGAGAACGCTAAGATCTAACACAGAATAAGCCAAGGGTTTTGTAACAGGCACTTACAGTTAATTTTTAAATGTTAAGCAAGCTGTTTCTTTTTATAGAACCTGCTAATACACCACTGATATGGAATAAAATTGAACTTTTTAATTTGAACATAAAATCAGTGCAAACTGGAAGGATGCAAGTTCTTTCAGCAAAGAAATAAGAGGTGACACATTTATGGTATTTCTTAATAAGCTCCCTCATTTGAGTGCATTTTTAAGCATAGAAATTTGGTACCTGTTAATAAATTATTCAGTATTTGCTCATCGATCTTTATCATTTAAACCTTCTCTAGAATATTCAAAACTGCCCAAAATAAACGTATATCTGGAGAGAGATATATGCCTGTGTGTATGCATATATGTACAATATGTAGAATATGTATGGAAATAAGGGCCCTTTGCATTAAAGATAAAAGTCTGTATCTTAAAAGATGGAAAAAAACCCCACAGGAACAAATACTTAATTGGATCTATAATGGCAATTCATTCAGCAGTGAAGATGCAGGCACCAAATTTACACCAAAGACAGTTTCTACCTACTAATCTAACATCCTCAAAGGAAAACATAAACCAGGAAACTTAGGACTTACCCTAGGAAAGGTATTTTGCCACCTTCCCTAAAATATTACCTCCTTAGTTAATGTAACTTTGAGGACAACTTCATATATTTCACACCCCATACTGCAAAGCATATTGTTGCATGACATTTTTATGCCCAGAATACTCAGTATCTAAATATTAGGACTTCATTTTTAGCTCTTACTGTTGAAATACTATATTAACAAAAAAAAAAAAAAAAAAACAAAAAACCCCTACTGATTTATGCTGAGCAAAGATCTTGGTTTGAGGGGCTGCCATTGAGCACTAAGATGCGAATTCAAGAAAACATCTTCTATGTAAACAAGTAGCTGGTGCAGAACCTCAAATGCCTTCTAAAATTCCACACCTGCATGATAGTTGCATTCTTTCTATTGTCTCTATGAGTTATATCTATGATATTATATCTATAGTATGTTTGCTAATAATTTTTTCAGTACCTGCTTTTCACATCTCTCTTCTGATTTTTATCTTCACACTTTTATTATTTGCTTTTTTCAAGGCTTTTGTAAATGTTGCTGCTACTTCCTATTTCCAGTTCTCTAGGTTAATTCCTGCAAGTATAGTCAATTTGCATTTCATTCACCTCCTTCAAATTACTAATGAATATGTCAAACAAGAACTGCTTTTCTATTATACTAGTCATCTTCTAATTGTTTCTCACTACTTGAAATACTATCTTTTGTTGATTTTAATTTTTCTGTTTTGACCCATTTTCACTCCACATGGCAATGCCTGGGTTGAATGACAGTTTAAAGTGGCTGTTTTAGCAGTAATACATGTGTGTTCCCAAGCTGTCAGATGACACAGATGTTTTAGAATTTATCTTCCGAAAATTTGGGAAAACAACATATTCTCTCAATTTTCTCTATTATCTATTTTCAACTACAGTAATGGTTGGGCTTTTAAATGCAGAAAGAAATGCCAAAACCTGCCTGCCTTAGTTGGAATGCCAGTGCATCTCTGCAAGCCAGACAGAACAGATCTGCTACAGCTATTCCACACATACTAAAATCCAGGGAAAAAACCCAACTGGCCAAGTATCTTTGTTCATGAGAGGACTTAATCTGTTCTGCGTAACAAGAGTTTTACTGACGCTATGAGCTCCTGCTTGTAAACAAAGTCTTGCTCTGTTAGCCTCAGCAGGAAAATAGACAGAAAATATGAAAAATGTGATGGTAAAAACCCTTCCCTCAACTACAAGAGAGTATCTGCAAAGTGAACAAATTCAATTTTCCATGCAATAGTGCATTTAGGATACCTTGATAGCTTTCTGAACCGTTTACAACTGCGAACACAACTTCAAGTCAATATAAATTTGCAATAACTTCAATGACCTAAATAAATTGTATTTTGCTTATAACTTTACTTATATCATCAATCGAGTGGTGCATGTGCTATTAACAGATTAAAACAGATTATATTATTATTAGGTTTTGAGATAACTTCTTTTGAAATATTATTTTGAAATAACTGAAACATCTAGAAATAACACAATGCAAAACATACGATGCCCCATCTGAGTAGCACAGCAATATGAGATATACAGATGCATTACCACAATTACCAACTGTTTATAGCCTTGAGTTTCAAACAGTTACTGAGTTCTATATTTATGATTTTATCTCATTAGACAACTGCAATCTGAGCATATTGCAACCAATGCTAGGAAAAATTACTACAGATTTTTATTAAATCTGATTATTATTTAATCTGAGTAAATGGGATTTCTTTAGAAGCAGAGTATGTCTAGATAGCTATACTGAACGCCATCACCTAAATGTATAGAAAAAGTATTTATCCTACCTTATATTCATCTTCATAGTCATTGTATCCACAAGTACTTAAGATGTCAGGAAAGATATCCGACCATCCATTACTTGTACAATTTTTGCTAATATTTCCTGTAAAACAAAATTAGAGATTTTAAATCAGAACAATTCAAAACTCTTCTCATCAATGACTCCTTAGACAACCTAAATTTGTCATTAGCTAGTCACAACCTAGCTCTTTTTCCTTTATTTCCTAGGACTCAACCCAGCCATTTCCTTTCATGTTCTCTTCATTCATGTTACTTTGGCTTTTACTCTTGCTTGGAGTCGTCTTTGCACTACAGAAAAACAAAAGTAAACCCGAACTGTGATGGCAGGCTTCTCCCTTGGTATAACAGCTATTTCTGTCACATCTGCAAAAACCTAAACTGTTCTGCTGTTTTATTTAAAATACTCAGAAGGGAGTCTTTCCATTCACTCTGTAAAGGGGCTATTTGTAGGTACAGCAATTTGAAAGAAAAGTCATTTCAGTGAGAATTGTTCTAACCTCCTATTTAATTTTTCGGAGAAGCCAATACCAAGTGATCTACTGAAGAGTTATAAAAGCTCTTAGACATTGAGGTGATGACTTACTGCTACAGCAAATGTTGGTACGTTTGGTAATGAAGTTTAAAGGCCAAATTATGTGATAGGTTGAAGAACAAGGAATAAAAATGGGTGCTGAATTTCACTCTTTGAACCAATACTGAAACAAGGTAGTCCAAGGAGTGCACAGGACATGTGGAAGTATGGCTGGAAAGGAATTTCGAACATCTATTAACTTCAGAAAATTTCTGTTTGGAACTGAGAGAAGAAGTTGACTCTTTTCAGAGACAAAGTCACACAGATGAGATGCGGGCAACCCATGATTCTACTTCTTAATCTCATTAAAATGAATTAATTTTCATGCAATATAGAACAGCTTTAATAGGGGAGAACAGAAAAGCTGGGTTTCAGACTAAAATATAGTAATCACATTTATTATAACTAACTCTTACAATGTTACAATATTAACATTACAATGTTAATACATAGCCAACTTCCCTCACATTTCTAAAAGCAATTTGTATATCCATGATACTTGAAATCTATAACAATATACTGCTTTGGTCTGGAGTTCACCACTGGTCTTTAAGATTTGACTTAAAGATGCCTGTTTTCCACCATAGAAAAATAAATCTATGTGTCATAGATCAGTGTTGGTCAAGAATAACCAAACTTGTTTATGTACACTCCAAACAAAAGCTTTTGTGATTTTTACTTTGTTGATTGGTTACTGGAATTTCTTCTTTGTAAAAAGTCTTCAGTGGAAAGTTGTAAATATCCTACAAATGGTTCACCAGCCAACAACCAAAGGCGTTGACCTAAACCCACAGTCTCCTCCAACAACGGGACCATTTTTGCCATTTGGCATAGAAATTACATTTTTAAAAGAAAATGTAACCTATTTATACACTGTGAAGAGTCTTCACTTTAAAAGTACATCAAGATTCTGAGACTAGGAAGAGCAGAGGAATGTGTTAACAGAACCACAAACTGCGTCAAAGCCAGCTTTGCAAGAAAAAGACTCCATGTACCCAAGATGCTGAAGTATTTTCTACTCCAAATATTGCAATACTGTCTAACCTGAAGAGAGTAGGGCAATGTTCTATGGAAGGCAACATTTATTTCTACACCATCTTTTCATGCAGTTAAATATTTCAGATGGCAACCTGATTTAAAACCTATAACTTGACACAGACCCATACATTTGAATAAAAACTTTACAGAATAACTTTCTGAGACTCATAAGCTTGTAAAATACAGGAAAAACGTTATAGGATAATATGACTGCTTTCACAGTAAAAATTCTTTCAATCAAAAGTTACCAATATTCAATATAGAATTAATTATGTGGTATGCTTAAACTGTAACATAGACCACCACTGATGAAATTTAGAGCCAGCTCTCCAAAAGTTCTAAAGATGAGAAGACAACTACTTTTTTAAATTCTCAATTTAAATTGGGAAATCCTTTAAGTAATTGATGGCATTTAAAAGCCTACTAGTGGTTTGGAATTTTTGTATAAAAATAAGGTATTCTAGATCATCTTGTAGTAGAATTTTAACTCCTCTTAAACACTAAAAACTAAAACATACATCTCACGAATCTGGCTAAATAAAAAGAGTTAAATTTATTGTTTAAAGATATTTTCATAATTTTCCACTATAAGAATGAAGTTAATTTGTAATGTGCTGTGTATGAATTAAATAAATTACATATTCCTGAGCATAACCAACTTATAAAGGTGCTAAGATTCAATCAACCATGCAAAATGTTTGTTGTCTTCCTTCTCTGAAATTATAGAAAGACAAGATTTAAAAAACACTCTTAATTGAACAGGAACCTCTAAAAATCAACCCTGTTAGTTCTGCAAGCAGGAAGTAAACAGATAGCTATGAAAAAGACCTAGATCTGGGAAAATAATAGCAAACTATAAAAAGGAAGTAATCTTTCAGTCTTGCTGACACCATGGTGAAGTGAGATAGTGTTGCAATGCACTGTGAAGGTTTCAGACTTAAATTTTTATTGCAGTTGTTTCATAGTAAAATTAAAATGCTGTAATATAATCAACAGTTGTGAAATAAACTACAGAGTGTGCATGCTCTAGCTTTTGGCAAATAGACAGAAGAATCATGATTTAATTCAGATTTTGAATTTTTGATATTTATTAGTTTGCCGTGTCTCATGACAACACTTTATTATCTTCATTTGAGTAATTTGAAAACTTCCATAGATTTCACAAGATTTAGTGATGATTACACATACTTTCCCCTTTAAAAATTGTTTAGTTTATCCATGATAAACTAATCAAGATGACCAGTTCCAGGAATGAAAACCTTTGCTCATCTGTAGATTGTTTTAGTTATCTATTTTTTACTGGAACAAGACTTACTCAACAGTTTTGAGTCTAAAGGTATTTTAGTCATACCCCAAATTAGCCTCTAAGTCAAAAGTAATATCTTTAAAGCTGTCCACAGAGACACCAAACCCTTCCCTCCAAAAAAGAAATAATTACATAACTGTGATAAGTTTTTCATCTTTCACCAGCTCTTCATGACAATGGTTTCCCACCTGAGCAATGAGGATAAGATTTTTTCCTGCAGCATTTTGAGATACATGTGAAATACTCTGTGTACATCATCTATTTTCAAAACCCCACTTTCATGCCACAGGGAAAAATATGATGTATTGACAAGATGATGCAGAATATGGTAGACTTGAACCAGTTAATTGTTTCAGCAGTCTGAGACACTGATGAGCTCTTTTCAAGTTCTATTAAAAAGCAACATAAAAGGTTTCATAACAACTACCTTAAATTGCAATAGCAGTAATTTTTAGGTATTATCTGTTAATGTGGGCTCTTTATTCTCACAAAGGCAAGGCAAAGCTCCCGTCCTGAGGCACAGAAGGAACAACCTACATGTGACCTGCTGGCAGCTGTTAGAGATGTCAGTCAGGCACAGCTGCCTTAGCAATTAACAGAACAGGTCAAAAAAGAGCAAGCAGTGTCTGCAGCTTTGGTGAGTGTCACTGTATCAGAAAATATATTTAGTATCTAACTTAACACCAAACAAAACACAAACATGATAATTTTGTCTTTTCATGGTGTATCCTGAACAGCTCTGACAAGAATTTTAACTCTATAAAGAAAATAAAACCCCCAAATAAACCATTTTTAGCATATTATGTTACAGAACAGCAGAGAGAGCTTAAAATAAAATACCTGATTTGCCAGAAAAAAGGTTAAATACTTTTGGACAAGGGACAGTGACAGTCTCTCCAATCTTCGCAGGATGCCAACAGGTGATGTTATCCCAAACTCCAGCACATCCTGAAACAAACCAGTGTTAACATATTGAAAGCTGGGTTTACCTTATAAAGACCTGGTAAAAGCTTTGGATGAGGGGTTAAAAAAACATTAGACTCCTTCAATAAAGCTGCAAAGATGATGTTTTCTTGAAAACTTTAAAGGAATCATAAGAGTCTGCTGATTAACCAGCCAATTTTTAGGTCCACTAATACATTGTTTGCAAAATGTCTCATGAAAACAATGTCATTGTGATGTGAGGATGCTAAGAAAAAGTAAAAAATAATAAAAAATAACTCCTGAGCATTGATATGGATTATTAAGAATTGCAAAATTTTGAGAATTTCTTAATCACAATTAAAATGGAGTTTTCTATCAAGCAGATTCAAATCACAAATAAATATCTAAGTAGTTCATTGGACTCAGCACCACATATGATAGGAATGCATCATGATTGGAGAATGTTTGGAACAATAGGCGTGGACTAACAGAATAATCTCTCAAACTAAGTAACAGACATTTGAACACGGAATGCTTCTATGTATTGGTTTCAGGAAGGGAAGGGGGCCTTCAAATTTCATAGACATGGTTTATAGTGGCAGTAACTGCTTGTTACAAGTAGGGAGTAACTTGCTACAGCTTTGCCCATGTTGATATCTCTATTAATGTGGCTCAAAGGCTGTATCTTGTGAATGAGTGTAAATCTTCCTGTAGCTGCTATAGGCACTTGGCTCAACCATGCCCGGCTTAAAGGTGTCTATTTATAATGCATATCTTCTATGCTAAGCAAAGAGTTCTGAAAGTTTCTCAATATAAGCCTTGTGAGGACAAAGAAATAAGGAAATGTTACTCGTACTATCTCAGTTCAAATTATTAAAAAAAAACCATGTGCAAAATTCTGGGCATTTATGTCTTCAGATAAGGCAATTAACAATTTAAATTTGTAATTAATGCTAAAGAGAAAAACCAAACCATTATCCCACTGGTATTATCTCCATAAGATTATTAGCAGTATAAGGGACAGTTTGTTCCTTTCAGAAGAGAACATAAAACTTGGATTAGGAACTGCTCACAGCCATATTATTCTTCAGAATATTTATAGCATTAGCAATTTATTATTAATTTATTCTGTGCTAGTGAGGTCATGCCCAAAATCAAGCCACATGAGTTAAATGAAACTTGAAAAGGAATATTTAGAAGTTCTATATTTGTATAAAAACTTTTTAGTGCAATTAAACTTGGACAGCTTGTGTTGACTTAAAATGTGCAGCATCCTGCTCTCAAAGTTTAAGTTACTTTCAAAGCACACGTAAACTAGGAAACCAAAGAATGTGTTACAGGACCAGCAGCTGGATTTGTCCCAAGGCTATGTCCTAGCTGCAGCATGAAGAAAAGCCAGTGGCACAGTGTTCCCATGGGCCTTGCTTTCCTTTGGAAACATCCATCCAAGTGTGATAGCTGGGAGGGAGCCTCGGTGTGGTACCAAGAACAAGGTTTGGAGATGATGAGAGGAGGATTATGGGGGAAATTCTGCATTTGATCACCAATTCCACAGAGTCCTCTTTATAGTTTTCCAAGGAAGTGCAATTCTCCAGAGGATTCGCATATGGGGATTGGGTCTTTCTTCACTCCTCTTAGGATTGTACAGTTCTAAATGCAGCATCTGTTCTATATTCAGAAAGATGATGCCAAAAATAAGGGATTACTAAAGGGAACACTTCACAAAGTTTATCTCTGTGCATAGATAACATAATGCCTTACCCTCCACTGCCCTGTAAGCTGCATCAGCCTCTTGGCATTACTGACAGTATCCCTGAGAGATCTCTGATGGTGGCTTGGCCATCTGTATACAGTTTCTGAGGTTTACATCTCAGCAGGTCACCTTCATAGCCTTTGAAGTCAATGGAATTTCAACATGCCTAGGTGCTTCCTGAGCTGCAGTTCTGAGTCAAAATCAAGTCCAAATCTCTATGATGCAACACCAGGGCTTACACAAAGTAAAAGAATGTTTACCTGAACCAGTTCAGGTCATGCTTCCTCCCCAATTGATTTTAAGCCAAAAACAACATCAACAACACACAAGTAATCAGAAAGACAAAGAAGCTATTTTCTTCATCTGCTGGCACTCAGAACTACAGTGACAAAATGAAACTCTTTTGGCTTTGACTGATGGACTGCCTGAGCCAGCATAAACAAGCCCTGGAGTACACAAGAATAATTATCATCTTGTGAGACTTCAGACGTTTTTATTTCAACCCCATTTCCACTAACAGTGAGAGCTGAGATGAGTCATGAAAGTGTTCATGCACACCCATGGAAGCTGATGACTTTCTCAAATTCCCTTTTGTTTAATCCACTCTCTGTAAAATGGTGGGTTTGTTACAGTAATCTGCAAACAGCCCAGAGGCCTTTATAAATTTTTCCTATGCTGCTGTATATGGACTGAGCTAAGGTTTTGCCAAACAGGCAGCTGAACAATGTGAACTTTAGGGCTCCATTGCTATGTTTTCCACAAAAAAAAAAGACTAAATACTCTTATTCAAGCCTCAATTAAATGGAATATTATGTAGAAAAATTGAGCTTCGAGTCCTATTCCTACCAAAATTAATCAACACGATTTGTATCAAATCTCAAAGCCAGCTTGCTGGAAGGAACTCAGTATACAAGTTTTTGATGCTCAAAACACTCACAAGTCACTAATGGTTTCTGGGGAATATGTTTTTTTCCCTATTTTTTCCTCAGTATTTGAGGACTTTGCAGGCATCTATGGCCCATGAGAGAATGATACTGTTTCAGACACCTTAAATCAAATGGATAAAGTAACACCAAAGACGTATTTCCTACATCTAGACTACATTCAAATGCGTCAAAAATCATATGAGTGAAACTCAAGTGACTGTTGTCAGAATTCCAAGAATGTTAACCCTCAATTTATGTATATCTACAGGCTTATTGATTATGATACAGGACATCTGAGAACACTGCTGAAATGTCCTGGAGGCATTTAGAGTTATTGAATGCCCACAGTGGGCATCTGAAAACTGGTCAGGTCTGAATGCCAAAATGGTGTTGCTTGTGTAATTACTGATAGAACTACAAATATTAAACAACAATGCACCTTCTGGGCTTTCAAATCACACTCATTTCCCCCTTCCTCCAATTACTACAGATTTTTAACAATATTGCAGTATTGTATCTTCTTCTTCTCTTAAAAACCCCTACCCTTACGCAGAGGTGGGATAAAATTAATGAGTCCACTCTTACTACACTTGCATCAATTTGTCTCTTCCATCCCAAAAATGTATCTCTTTTGTAGAGCACAAGTGCAATTCAGCAAAATTAAAACTAGCAACTAATTCCCTACTGATTTTGGAAATTAAAGATGTGGCACAACTGGGGATCTTGGTAAGTTTCACAAGTCTCCAGATACTGCTCTTCACCCACCATAGTATCCTTTTACAATGACATATGCAATGACATATGTCAGAATGTGATGGAGAATGATGTACTTCATCCTAAAACACATGAAATTTGGCCAGATTCATTGCCCCAAACAATTGCCTGTTTCTTTCCAGTGACCCCAAAGCTTTAAATACCACACTGTTCAGAAGTGAAGGTGTGGTAAATACTATGCTAAATGTTTCTCTTTCTCTACATAGAATATCTAGCTTGATCAAACTTAATATTCTCCTCTCTACTCACTCTCTACAGCTCTTTGTCCATCTATTAATTAATCCAGTGTTAAGATTTCTGGACTGTCATTCATAAAATCATTATCTAAAGTCTCATTTTCTGGAAATTTTACCCATCTCTCACATACATAGGCCTGTTTCCTACTGTCTCTGAAGGATATTAATCAAGTAAAATACAAAATACTTATATTTTTTAGCTTTAAATAAGGTTTTAAGTTTTAGTTCTGGTAACAATTTTACCAGTAAAAAGATACTTTCTATAGAAAGTAGCTCACTTCTTAAGCAAAACTGATATTGCTCCAATGTTTATTTCACATAATGTCTGTAATTTTCTTTATTTATAGTATTTTTTAAATAGTCTAAGTACCCAGATGTACTTTAATATACATCTTTTTTCTTTTATGTTCATTATTGGATTTAGTCTCTATGTTTGCACTGGGCTTCAATAAATTCTCAAGCATTGAGTGGTTTTGTCCTTTCACTTTGATATGTACATATAAAGCCAGTCCAGCTTAGATCTGTGTTAGCTCCTCAACTTTTTCTGCATGTCTACTATTATGTTCTTTACCTTTTTCTTTACCGATTGGGCTGGTTCTGTTTGGGATAGAGTTAATTTTCTTCACAGTTGCTAATAAGAGGCTGTGTTTTGGATTTGTGCTGAACAGTCGGTTTTTGCTTTCCCTATTAAACTGTCCTTATCTCAACCCAAGAGTTTTCCAGCTTTTACCTTCCCAATTCTCTCTGTGATCCTGCTGGTGTGGGAGCGAGGGAGTGTCTGTGCAGGGCTGGGTTGATCTCTGGGGTTAAGCCATTAACAACTGTTAATAAAACTAGCAAAGGCAAAAAGGAAAAAGGTTCTTCATCCCTTTTTCTGTGGTGTCTAAAAGAACACTCCTGCACCCTGCATTGAACGTTTTCAATCTCTTCATTTGCACCATTTATTTCTCTGATGTGTCATTCACAGCATATCCAAGGAAACAACCAAACTTCCCAGAAAACCCTTGCTCAGTGACTCGCTCAAAAGTCTCTCTTCTACTGATCCCCTCTCCTGTTCCTCCAGATGATACTGCAGATACTATTGTTAGCTAGTTTCAATGAGATCACTTACTTTATTTGACTGTTTGGTCTTTAATGCTTGTCATGCATTTGCAGATAGTTCATAGTGAAAGGAAACATAACAGACTATAAACCACATTTTGTTTCTCATTTTCTTCAGCTTACATAAGTACTGCCACCACATTCATCATCCTGCTTTTTGGGATCCAGTCTTTGAGCAACAAGTTCACTTACCTATGTGTGTTTCTTCTACATCAGATTTAACTAGTTTAAACAGAATGATGAAACCAATAGAGTTTATCTCAGTGAAACACTGGGGCTTGTGCTGGAAAATTTTGTTTATAGACACATTTTATAAATCTATAACCACTAGGTGGCACTTTGTATTTGGATTTAAAAATTGTCACTTGCAAGAGACGTTTAGCATTTTTTAAAACTGTCTAGGCATGCATAAAACATGAAAAAACAACTGAGTGCTTTGAAAATGAGTAAGAAAGTCGACAGCTAGATAAGGGTGAGAAACGTTTTGATTTTTGTACTCGGCAGAGCAGGAGCCATCTCACCTCTTATGGGCAATGATTTCTAGACTGCAGGTCTGTGTGCCACAGAATGGAACTTAGGTCGCATGGGAATTACGAACATGTATATGGACTGACATTCCTTCTGCATTTGCACACAAGTGATAAAAAAGAAATGAAAAGGAGGTGCTACACAAGTAGCAAGCTAGCAAATTGGGAGCAAAGCAGAACTGCTTAGAGTGGGAATAGGAATGAGACAGTTCCAAAAAAAGCTGTTGCTCCACACTGCCTCACTGAAGTTATTTGCCACGTGCTTTTGTCAGGGCCCTGAGCTCTCAAACTGGCTGGACCTTCAGCCCAGGGCTGGACCTTCAGCCATGCTGGGGCTGCACCTGCCTTCATCCTCCTCAGAGCCGCGCCTGCCTCTTCCCAGCCCTCTGCTGTGGCCCTGGCCAGCCATCCCAGGTCTCTGCCCGACCCTGGTGCCCTGTGCCAGGCTGGGTCCTGACCCACCTTGCAGGCTGATGTCCTTGTCACAGGGAGGTGACAGCTGCCCGGGGCTGGGGCTGCCCTGACTTGGGGGGAAGGACCCTGCCAGACCCTGCCTGCCCAAAGCCCCTCTGTGTGAAGCTGCCCACCTGCAGCTGTGTGAGGATGAAAGCACTGGCTACAGTGTGGTCAAGAAGCAGCTCCAATTACTCACAAATACTGAGGAAGCGCTGATATAAAAAACATCATTTCTGGTCAACGAACACTACTTGTAGACAGCAAACAGAAATTTGAAATTCTACAGTATACATCAGATTTAACTAGTTTAAACAGAATGATGAAACCAATAAAGTTTATCTCATACTTACCTAAAATGTTTGCAGTTCATAGGTTCTTCAAAAGCCAGTTCTATTACCAGGAATGGCAAAAATGCTGTTTCTGAGATTTCTAAGGGATTTCTGCATTTTCACTAAATGAAACACTTCTGAAGAAATGTCTTATTTCCCTTTTGAAGAACAGTTTCCCTTTAGAGAATCAAAAATCTATTGGCCAGTATTACATTTAATGTCATTTATATATTTATAGGGTTCTGTAGGGAAATACGGAAGTTGCCAGCTAAAACTTTGAAAAAAAACCTCCTAAAAAGAAAACAAATTTTCAACCAAATTTTCTAAGAAAATCCTGCTTTCCAATTACTCAAAATGTCCTTTGGAGACAAGAGCATTTACTTTTGTATGACTGGACGGCATGCTAATCTTACCATAAGAACATTATTTTCTATTCTTATGCAAATATATTAATGTATGTATAGTCAAAGCTGTAAGAGGTACCTTCATCTTTATGTTGCCCCAATTCTGGCATGCTGTACATTGTTCAAAAATACCATTAAATATCCATCTCCTGTTCATATAAACTCCATCACAAAATATTAAAAGTCTCTATTAAGAAGTAGGACCATATATTTCTGCTAGTATGTATTATGTCTAACCTATGTGCTATGTGTTGTATTAGCTGAAGCTCTTTCAGTGTTTTGGTATTCAAAATTTCTTCCTTGTGGTATTTGAACTTTGGATGTCATGGAGAATACACTGCCATGGCCACTGCTGTCTTTATCAGGACTCAAGTGCAAAACTATGCTGGGCAGTATTTCCTTCAGAGTCTTCTGGAAAACACAATAAATTCACTTATGGCTGTGCATTTTCCTTCTTCACAGCTACAAATGCCATATATTAATGTCTGCTGCTGAATTGCTGTTCACATTTTGGGTAGAGCAGAAATTTCATGTCTTCAGAATCATTGTGGACACCTGCTGCTTCTGTTCTTTCCAAAAGGGTTTGTTATTGTCACTCTTACTAAACTTTATTATATGAGATTTTTGAATGATCAGGAAATTTTCTTGGTCTTTGCTATTTTATTTACTAATAGTTATTTTTCAGTAGGCAACTCCTTTCATTCAAGGCTCTTTCTCACCTTTCTCACCCAGCCTCCTCAAAATACAAAGCTCTGCCTCCCTTCTGCCCTCAAATATTTAAGTACAACTTCCACAAAGCCCAGACATTGTCAATACTGTAAGGATGATCTGTTTTATGTGGTGTCATTAATGATGACACTTCAATCTGTGAAAGCCGAAACAGACAAATATCCAAAGCAGCCCCTTTGGCTTCCTTCATAAAAAGTGTGTGAACTAAAAAGTAGCAACATGTCTGCACTACAGCTGGAAAAGCAGCAGCATAGGGATTCAAGAAAGATAAAGTTGTTCTTCCAAGAGTTACTAGTGCTGCACGAAAGAAGTTCCATGATCCCACCATCTCATTTAATTCTACTTTCAGCACCACTGCAGTCTGAACTACTGACTCATTTTACAGAAACAATAGCTTCAAAACTAAACAAAACCTGACGCAAGACCTTGATGAGATAGGGAGCATTAAGAAAGGGGGAAACTTGAGGAGATTCCTTTTCATGCAGCAAAGGAAAGCCTCATCTGGCTTTGTGTCAGTCTTCTATTGACTAATGTGGATGATAGAGTGATCACCAGGTTTGCCTAGTTATACACAGAGGTGTGTGTGGGGGGTGTAAATGCAAAATAGGCACGTTTCTTACCAGATGAACAACCTTAACAGTTAAGTTAGTCAGATAAATTAACTTCTGGACAACCTGCCACAGGTCCAACATTTGAATATTCATCCCACTGTTCTGAACATCTCTTGCTTCATCCACAAGATCATGAGCTCAGCGCTGGAATCACTGAAGGAAATTCTATTGACAGTGCAATTCAGGAGAATGGATTATACAGCAATATTGGTCCCTCTTGCTTTAAACTTATGAATAACTAAGAGCATCATTTTGGTAGTCTTGTCTCTTTCAATTTCCTATTGCTAGCTGCATTATGAAGCTTCTCTTTGAGAGGTTTATGAAATTCTTTCCAAAGCCATTTTTCTTTTCATCTACATCCTTTCCTCAAAGTTAAGATGCCATATCTAAAATTAAAAATGTTGTCTGACATATGGGTCTCGCAAAAAAACATATTTGGAAAGCAAGATCTGAAAAGACACATTTAACTGTGTAGCCACTGAGTCCAAGATGAATCAAAACCCCTAAAGTTAGTTTTTTTATAATGAAATCTTTTTAGAACTTCTTGTTGTAGAACCCTGTTAAAAACTCTGCTGAGTGAGTTTTAACATTTTTGACCATAAGATTTCATTTTTCACTTAAAGTTGAAGAGAAATGAGCCAGTTTCTTTATAAAGAGAAATTCTAAATATGGAATAAAGGAAGACATTTGCAGCAGGAAAATTTTTATGTATTTTCAATCAGACAAGCCATGGGTAGCAGATCAAAAAAAATAGTTTTTTCCATATAAACTTCAAAATCTGTAGCTACTATCGGCTAGTTAGAATGCAATTCATCTGCCCTTCGAAAATAAAATGTGCACCAAGAAAAACCAACCTCTCCTAGGCTGCCAGCTAAGGTGCATCCATACTTCAGGGGCCAAATTATAGGAGGAAAGATGAAAACAAATGTGGATAGAAGCTAATGCAGTCTTCATAAAATAAACAACCAGATGTTCTAAAGAGCACTACAGAGAGGAAAGCACTGCCACAGGTCTTTGGAGAGTGACTTCTTCCCTAAATGGAGTGCAGTGCTGTCCACTAATGGAAAAGTATGTGCTAATGCCTGAAAATCCCCCAAAAGGTGCAAAGCAAGAGGTTTGGGTGTCTCACAGTTTGACACTGGCAAATAAACAGATTTAGATCAACTGTGTCCTTTGGTTTTAGCATACCCTTAGCATTGTTCAAAGGGTACTTACATAGTCTTTAGACAGTGCTTCTTTGCAAAACACACTACTGCTTTATTAAGCCATGAAGTAAGGAAGTGCTTCATAGACTTCACAGTCAGTGATTTTAGGCACAATGCAAAAATTACTCACTGAAATTCTTCAGCCTATGTCTTGAGGCAGCTCAGGTATAATACCATTTTATCATGTCAAATAAACCTCAGTTGCCTTTAAATGTTTCCTTTTTATATCCCTAACTGGGAGCTGAGAAGATTAGATAAGATTTCCAATACATAATTGCCATCTAGCTCTAAGAAGAGACTACTTGTCCCATACAATTTGGATCCTCCAAAATTCAGTAGCTGTGCATGCCAGCTGAATTCTGGAGCATAGAGATGACATAGAGGTGTGGTTTCCCAGGTGCCCAAAAAATTAATGAAAATGTTCCCACTGATTTTGATAATCGAGGTCCAAGCCTTCTGTGGAAAATCTCAGGGAACCTTTATTTCCAAATTGAAGACAGTACCTTCATGAGATTTCATTAACAGATTTTTTTAAGTCAGGTAGCACATACTAAAGCTAGAAAAGCATGAAAAGGGCTGTATAACCATCTTTCCCATTCAGGAAAAAGTGGAATAGCATTTTGGAATTTATTGTAAAGAATTATGTTTCAAATATTCTACAAGTTACATGTGGAGCTACGACTTGGACTAGTTCCAGCTTGCCAATTTTCATTAGTAATTCTTCTTCATCAGCAGTCAGAGTGTTACTGTTCAAAATAGTCCTTACTTCTTTGTATGATTACAGAGAGGTTATTAGGAAAATAAGGACACACAGAGAATGTCTATTTTTGTAAATGCAAATGCATACATTTAACATAGGCTACTCTTTGAAGGTTCTTGGTAAAGGTATCTGTAACAGGAAGCCTAGAACAAATTCTCCTGTAATATTAAACATGCAGTTTTAAAGGTTCATCACCACAGGGGCTTTATTCCAGTCTCCAACAAAATGGAATATTCCTTTAATTTCAGACAGACATTCAATAAAATGTATAAATCATTGCACTGCTGTTTTGCCACTGCCTGCAGGGTTGAATCAACACCATCAGACATCCTGTGTCCTTCCAAGACATGAGTTTTCTTTCACAGAAGTTTGCCTTTAAGAGGCACCCCTCTTCCAGTGAAAAGGGGCTGGGAAGAAAACACCAACAGCAAACTTCTTTCTTCCCCTAGGGAGCCCAAAATAAAACTGGTGTGCATCACAAAGATACCCTCGGAGCAGGCCAGCATCTGGATCACAAAAGTGTATCTTGAGGAAGTCTTGACTTTCAAAGCCATGAAACAGCTAACAGTGAATTTATTGGTTCATGATTTAATTCATTAAGCTGGGCTACTAATTATTTCTCCATCTGGCTTCACACTAGTATTATTTATGTAGCAGC
This sequence comes from Corvus kubaryi, assembly GCF_017639235.1. Classification (NCBI taxonomy): domain Eukaryota; kingdom Metazoa; phylum Chordata; class Aves; order Passeriformes; family Corvidae; genus Corvus; species Corvus kubaryi. The sequence goes on along the minus strand of NW_024581137.1, from coordinate 49,406,800 downwards.
CATTTCTCTTCACCACTCATATATAAATAAAAGCCATAAATCTAGATGAATTATTCCAGTAAGAGTTTGCGGGTTTTTTTAAATTACTAATCTGGATGAATAAAAAGGAGAAATTATAATAAAATACAAAATGTTGAATTATTTTATTTTATACATATTAATATTAGAATATGCATGGAGAGAGTTACACATTTAAATTGAGGAGAGGTGGAAAAGGCATCATGAGTTTAGACTCATGTTTACGCTCAAAGAGCACTGCAGATGGCAGGTCTCTGAGGTCCCATAGTCATCTTCAGAGTGCATTCAAAACAGAATGAACACAAAAAGCCCAAATAAACCACATACTGCCAAGCTGAATTTATCTGTTGCCTTTGTATTCTGCTTGCTGAAAAAATGGCTTTACCAGCAGCTTCAACTTACAAGAAAAATGTCATTTCTCCATAAAATTATGTTCTGCTAACACAAAAATGTAGCAAGGAAATATAATGAAATCTAAAAAACCAAAACACCCCACAAAAATCCCAAACCAAACAAACCCCAAACCCAAAAACCTAACAAAACACTTTACATCTACTATTCCTCTTCCTTCCATAAATTACAGTTCACTATATCACTACCTATATATTTATCTTTCTATGCAGAAAGAAAATGAAAACAATAAAGTAACAGAGGGTTGGGGTTTGGGGTGTAACACGACTGTCCGGGTTTCCCTTCACACAACTCCATGGTCCTCTGGGTGTGAATCTGATCTTCTGTCTGAAACACTGTCCACTTAGGAGACCCAGAGATCCTTCCTGCCCCTAGTACTTTACTCTCAACAGTAGCTAGAGAGAGATGCTTGGATCCAAGGCTTTCAGCTTTCCCTCAGATTTGTTCTTTCTCCTGGTCCTGTCATCATCAGCCTGCAGATCCTCTGCCAGCCAGAAAATACTACAACACCTTAACACATGAAAATGTGTTCACTCCCAGCTGCTGTCCCAGCCAGTGCATTCTTAGCACCTGCAAACCTCTCACCACATGCTTGCTGCAGCAGTACATTTAATGTAAAATTGCATAAATTCTAAAAACCATAAAATCCCAAGCACAGTTCAGACAACTATGGAAACTGCAATCACAACAGGAAAGAAGGTAAAGGGAGAAAATCTTCAATACTCCAGTTACCTCTACATTACAACTTTTCTTTTCTTACCTTTGTAGTCCACTGGCTTTGCATTCTTTAGAAGTTCCATGCACCTTGTTTCCTCCTTGTGAATCTCCAGCTTCAATCTGCATTCTGGATGGACACCATTCACCTGTGTCAAATTAACAAACACATTATGTCTTGAAACTAGAATTAAAATGCTTCATGAAGAATGCAACTACCAATAATGAAAGCCACAACTTTAACTGGCACAGGTTTCACCCAAGCACATGCTAGGCACTTTTCAGATTCGATGCCCATTTTAGCTTCTCACACCTTGACTTTTCAGAACAAAATGTTGAAATAATCTACTGGCTTGCTCCTGTAGCATTCATTTAGCTTTCTAGTGCATTCCTCAATATTGTGCCTTCAGATCTTTTTCTCCAGAAAAACTCTTGAGTTGAAACTGAACCAGGAAAGTAGACACATTTGCTCTTTTTCCCTTTTGTAGTAAGTTACAGAGCTGAAAGTTTAATACAAATCACAGAACATGAAAACTGATCAAACTTCATTCTCTTTGACACAGTAAATTCTACTTTTCTTCCCTTTTCCACCATGTATATTTTATCTCCTGAAGGCCCCAGAGCATGATTATTTGATTCAAGCAAATACTACACAGGAAGAAAATCCCACTGCTTAAAAATTAAAGCACTAATGCCTTTACTGGTTCAAAGCCTTGCCCCCAGTTCTTTGGTTTTCAGAAAAGTTTATGTCTGTGGGAAGAGACAGGAATGCAGCAGTATTGGGGAGAGAAACGAGACCCTAGGAAGCTTTACTGGGGTCAGATGAATTCAGAGAGGCATTCAGAGCCTCACAGAGAAACACATGGAGTCTGTAAGAGACTGCATGGGAGAAATTACTGCAGGAAGTGACAAATGGAAAAATTGGAAACATCAGTGGAGCTGATGGGACAGTTTGATTAGCTCAAATGAAATCACATCTTAAAAAAATAAAATGGGAATATGGAGTACTTCACTCATCCTCACACTTGTAATTACCAAGAAAAATATGGTCTCTCTCCAAGTTTCTGTCTTTTTTTTCACATTTTTAGGAGACATTTAACAACAGAATCTGGTAATGATCTCTGATGCATGACACAGTAATGTTTTTAAAGTTATAATAATTAATTAAGCTGTGATTCTGGGCCCAAAACCTCGGATCCAGAGTTAGGACTGAGAGCCCGGTGATTCTTCAGTCTCCTTGTGGACAAACCACTTGCACAGCTTTTAAAAATACAGTTCAAGTTTATGAGCATAAAAGCAGGGGCTGTTATGAAAACTCACAAAAATCTGTCTCTTCTCTAAAAGTCTCATTTCACCATCTACAACATCAGAACCTTACTTCCTTTTCCATGTCTTTTCTCTGTGTTGAGTATTGAAATTATATGTTTCGAGTGCAGAATTCTTTTCCTTTCAAAGACACATATTTAACATGAATTAGGATTTCTAGAACTTATAATTGAAAGTATAGCATTATACTGAAAATACCTATGTTTTACTATGTATTATCTTTTTTGCAGATAGCTCCCATGTAGAATAAAATTCCCACGTATACATAACGTTTTTAATATCACTTTCCTTTCACAGAACATATTTTGGCTATTTTTAATTTCCAAGTGCAAACATTCAGTAACTGACAGTAGATTTCCTACTCATCAAGAAGGATTACAATTACTGGATCTTGGAAAGGAAGGTGCAGTAAATAAAAATGTTAGCTAAATGAAGGGTAAGTCAAAGTAGCTACCGCAATTCAGCAAGCTGCCGAATAAACAACTTCTTTTTCTGGTACTTCCAAAATATCAGTGATTAATAGCAAAGGTTAATTTGAAAACATACATTTGTTAGCACCCAAAGGTAGCATATTACTTTTCGCAGCTGGGCTGCCTGCTAACTAACTATACTTTGTTCTAATACATCCATTTCATTCAGATGGACTTCACAAAGCTAAAGAAAGAGATTTAGGGTTCCAGACTATGTGGCTCTGGCCACCTCCCAAAACACATCAAGATTTTGAGGGCATTCACCACTCTTTAGGACTTGTGCTCATCCATCTTTCCCTCTGCTTAACCAGCAGCAGGTTACCCTTTGTCACCAATGAATACAGAACCGTGTGTAAAGGCGCACACTGAGCTGGAAATACACCTCAGGAGGCTCTCTGCGTTTTAAGCAGCTTAGCAATTTCTAAGGCATCTAAACCAGCAGTTTGACAGATAAACATTTCCTCTGACATGCAGCTTCAGCATGTTTTCCCGTTATACAGTAATAAAAAAATGAAAAAATTCTAAAGGGCTTTTTAATTTTTTTTTTTGTGTGTGTGTATCATACTTCCATCAATGTAACTGACTTTTACAAACTACTTAAGAAACGCTTGAAAATATAAAGACCATAAAAGCAGGCGCCCTAAAGAAAACTTCAATATTCTGAATACTCTGTACATCCCAATCCCATTGCACGTATTACAGAGCAGTTGTTGATGGGGGGCTTTTCCCCCTACGATGACGGCCAGTGGCCTCTGGACCGCTCCCGAGCAGCGCTCCGTGAAAACTCTCCGCAAACGAGTGGTGTCCACCGGCTACGGGGAAAACGGCGGGGAGCGAGTGGCGGCTCGGCGGGGATGGGACCGTGCCCGGCGGAGCGAAGCCGGGACGGAGCCGTCCTGGCGCTGCGGAGCGCCCGGGGCGCAGGCAGGGAGCGCAGGCGGGCAGCGCCCGGGGGTCCCGGCGGGGACTGCGCGCCCGCTCCCCTCGCGTTCCCCGCCCGGGGACAGCCGGAGAGCGAGCGACAGGAGGCACCGATGTCCCTCCCGGAGTGTGTGCGGCGGGGCCGGAGCCTCCGCACCTGCCGCGGCTGCCGCCGAGCCCCCGCCCCGCGGAGCCGCGGGGAACAGCCCGGAGGGCTCCGCACAGGCTCCTCAGGAAGGAGCCGTAGGGTCACCCCGGCCCGCGGTCTGGCGCGGGGCGAGCGTTCCCTTGGCCGGGCTGTGCGCAGGAGACTTACCCGCCGCAGGCTGCAGCAGAGCGAGAGCAGCAGGATCGGCAGGGTCCTCATGCCCACCGAGTGCCGGGCCCGGCGGGCTGCGTTCCGCGGCGCTCCGCGGGCCCCGTTCGAAGGCGGGGAGCGGGGTCCGGGTCCCGCCCGGCACCATACGGCCCGGGGCCGCTGCCGGCTCCCCCGCCCCGTGGGCAGCGGCAGTGGCGGCTCCCGCACCTGCCCCGCTCCGGCGCCTCAGCTCCCGGCCCGACCGCGGCCGTGCCCGCCGTCGCTCTGCGCGGAGCTCCTCCTCTGGCCCCCGGCTCCTGCCCGCCCGCGTCTCCCCAGCCCCTCTGCTCGCCTTCCTTTTCTCCTCCTCCCTCTCGCTGCCGCCGGCGCTCCCCCCATAAGAGGTGCAAGTCGGTGCCCTGAGCCGGGACGCCCGGCGCCCATCGCTGCGTCCCGCAGGTGCCCACCGCCACCCCCGGGCTGCTGCCGGGCACTGGATGCCTCTTACCCCTCGCTGCCCGCTCCCAGGTGCCGGAGAACCCCCTCTTCCCATGATACACGCGCAGGGAACCTGGGTGCCTGTCCCGACTGCACGTCGGTGCCCGCACCGGGGTGCCTTTTGCCGGTGAAACAAGTAAGATCATCGAACACAGTCCCCTCAAGCCAGGCACATACGGAAAATGTTGAGGAGTGAGTGAAGTGATCCCTGGCAAAGTCAGTCTTACCACTGTGCAGAGCAACAGCTGTACTACTAAATGTTTTTTCCCCACAAGTGGTTATTTTTCCGAGGTCTGAATAGAGAACCAAGAGTTTAAGGCAACTCCGTGTTACTGCCTGGCAGTTTACACCAGGCATGGATCTGGGTTTTGCCTCACGAGGCATGGAAAGTATGTAGTTAAGTGACATGCTAGCCCATGCCTTCTTTTACAGAAGTCGCCTTTATATGTTGGCTTTTAGCTGAGAATGAGAATATATTAGAGTTGCCTTTCCATTGACTTAATATGTGCTGTAATGTAAGTACTATGTATTAAAAGGGACTGAGGAGGCAGCATAAAACTCTCCTAAATAGCCTTATATCACCCAAAGTAACCAGCTACAAGCAAAGCAAGGAGACTCCTATGAGAAAAGTTAAAGAGAATTTAAATTTTTTAATGCGTATGCAAAAATTATTTTCATATATTAAAAAGAAATAGCTGATTATAGTATCTTTGACATCATAAAACAGAAATACTACAAACTAATGGGCAGTATTATAACTTGCATGCTGAGAGCAGAGGGAAATACTAATGTACAAAGAAAAACTTGTAGGATGGTATATGGTCAGGTAACAAAAGTATTTTCATTGTAACAGAAAATAATACCTCTTTGGATTGGCTTTGATCTGTATGTGACAGGTGGACTGAAAGGCCAGATTGCACCTACTCCTGACACAGCTGGGTTGCAGAAGAGACTGGTTATGCCATTAGCTCTGAGATTCCCAGGCAGGCTCTCAGGTCAAGAGTCTTTGACACAGAGAATTGCACAGTGCAACCCCTCTGATTCTTGAGACTGGTGTCCGAGATTCCTCTTCGGGCTCTTGGTTGACACAGGCAGTCTGGATGTGCTCCTCACAATTTCTTAAGAGCTATCAGTCTTTCAAAAAAAACCAATCTCAAACCCATTTCTTTTATCATTCACAAGAATCCGATGGTTTATCATTACTGCAAGGCTTTGGAAAATCCTTCCCATCTTCTCTCTTCAGAAGTTCTTTCTTGTGCTTTGTGATGTCTGGCATCCTGCTAAGAGAGCAGTTGTTGCCATGAGTGGAATTAATACATGCCAAGGCTCATCAGGTTCTTCAGCAATAAACCCCAGAGCAGTCCCCGTGCAGAGGAGCCACCAGCCAGGCTGTCCCCAGCTGGGCTGCCCCAGCAGCTGAGGACACAAGAGTTGCCAGACACCAAACCCCAGTGTTTGATTCTTCAAGCAAATGATTCATTAGGATGTTGAAGCTGAGTAGCCTGGGAAACCAATTAACAAATTACTGTTAACATTCTGTGTAGAAACACTCTTGGGAACTGTCATCATTATTCCTTCTGTGGAATGACAGAAACTAGTATCTCAAGTATTAGTAGTCCTCATATCCTAGAACTAGCAAAGAAGTTTTGAAGCTTGCATCTGTTCCAACAGAAGATTGTACACAGTCAGACTTTTGTGATGTTTTGTTTTCAATGAATCAGCATTTTAGGTGAAAAGAAATATCTTCAGTTATTTCTCAGCCCTTTCCTCTGTTGCTAATCTCAGTGACTCTTTGACATGAAAGAGACACCAGTTGAAGGAGATTCATCAAATACTAATATTTTTGTTTATATATAGCTAAGTGGTTTTTTTCCTAAGAAGAAAACAAATTCTTGATGGATGAAATCCAGAAATCATGGTTCAAATTCTTTTTACTTAAACATATCACAGTTCAGTGCCCTATTATAGAGCATGTAGAAAGGAAAAAAGAACAAGAATGGAACTAGAACAGCTGTATAGAGATAAATACAAATGAGACTGATACTCTTAATCAGCAAAGAACACATAGGTTTATGAAGGAACAAAGGAGTCATATTAATTTAGACAGAGTTGATTTGATGACATTTCAAAGAGGGGCCTGTCAAATTCAAAAGAAAGATTTTATGGAGGTATCCATGAGGCACAGAAGGACTGCAGACACAGGGTCCAAACAGGGATAGAAATTCATCACTATAGAGGTGGTAGAGAAGTAAATGCATTTTGGTTGAAATAAATATTATTTTGGTTCAGCAGAGCCTGGGTATTCCTCAGAGGGCAGTAAAAGTGGAAATAGAAAGTTCAATGACAGCTAATGGACACAGTGGCAGGCAGTGCCAAGGTACAGCAAGTTCTCTGCTCTCACTACACATTCAGGACCCAAAAGCTCTTCTTCAGTTCCAGTTGTTGGAAGAGTCTGCCTGCCAAGGAAAGGTACATGCCAGTAGAGCTTTAAGTAACAAGTACTTGCTGCCTGGCTATAGGTCTCTTCAGAATCCTCTAATACACAGCGCTGGCAATAAATGGCTGATTTAGACTTTCCATACTGAAGCAATGACACCAATCCTCTTTGAGCTCAATTCTTATTTAAATTGTTTATGGAGTTCAAGATGCTTTGACAATTTGTATTTTACCCACAAATCCTGTTCATGTCCCATGTATAAAGACTCCAAAACCATTGCTTTCATTGTTTAAAAGGAGTTTTCTTTTGTTCAGTCATCTAACAATTACTGCTTGCATAATGCATAACATACAGTTGCCAGAAATACCCGAACTGCATGAAAAGCTTTGAAGGGTTTCCCTCAAAGTATGTGTACAAGGCATCCTGGACAATGTGCCTCCTGCAAGAGTGGCTGTCTCTTGAGCTGCTCAAGCTGTTTTGTGTGTTTTGAGCCCTGCTTTCCAGACCACAGAGAGTTTATGTGGAATGCTGTACTAAGTCCCATTGCCAAAGGAGTGCTCTTCCTAGGTCTTCACACTTTTCAAAGACACTAGGTCTTCATCAGATATTCCTAAATCTCCCAAAGGCATGCTCTACTGTCATCCTGCATTTTGTTAGGTTGGTTGTTTAGATTTTTTTTTTCCTGCAGCCCAACTACTTAAGGAAAGATTTCATCAGCCTTGGAAAATGATTTTAGAAAGTGTTTCCAGGAAAAAAGGATTGTGACTAATGTATGTGCAGTTTGGATCTTTTATACTGGAGAAAATTAGAGTTCTGTAAAATTTTAGCATCAGTAGCTATTAACATGATTGTTCCTACTGAGCCTCTCTCACTGATCAGATGGAATACAACAAAGAAGGTTCCAGGCCTGAGTGAGGCAAACAGTATGTGTGCTGTTCATGACAAAGGGATTTCAGACCTTGGCAGCCTCCAGGGGATGTGTGGCTACACCACCATCCTCTGAGAAGCAGCACAGTGTGCTACTGTCCATCCCCCCACATCAAATGTTGTAGCTGCACTGAGAAGATGAAATTCAGATTCTCTGAATAAGCAAACGCATCAGTGTATTTTATCTGCAGATCCAGATGGTGTCTAGAAGTTCTTCTATGTATTTCAAACTTTTGACACCATTACCAATTGTCTTATGTCCCCATAATCTCCTGAACCCTGCATTATTTCCTAGGCAGAGAAGCAACACCACGCAGACAGAGTTTTCTAAGGAAAGGCTGTCCTCAAGTGTTTTCATTCACCTCAGCTGTTTCATTCTCCTCCCTCTGAGCATCCACAACAGTACCCTGCTGTGTCTGGGCATGAAGAGTAGCCTTATGATGTAGCTGAGGGTGCATCTTCTAGCTGTGAGGCTCAAACTGTAATGAAGGAGGAAGTGTATTCTCTGTGATGGGAAAAATATATATTTCCTTTTTTTCCTGTCTCCTATATCCTCTCACAATCTGTGATATTACATAGATTCCTTACTGTGTTATATATGCTACGTGGACTCACTTTGTTGGGAATTTTTATCTGTAGACTTAATGAAACATAGCCATAGCTATGTTTTATTAAGTATATTCTTGTCACTGCTGCATTATAGGTGAACTGACACCACAGAATGTCTGTCCAGCTCTGTTTTCTAGGCAAAGCTGGATGTTAAAATTCATCTCCAGAGAGTCTTGTATCTGCAAATAGAATATGTGAATGGCAGTGTAGCTGTACAAAACAACAAACCGAGCTCCTTTAAGAATTACTGACATTGTCTCTAACTGCAGCTGTCCTCATGGAGAAGTGTGGAAGGTGTGGAAAGGCTTTTCCTGGGAGGGTAGTGATGCACATCAATGGAAGCTGCACTCCCTGCCTTTCACCTGGGTGTGCTATGCAGAAGGATGGAGGGGGAAGAGTTCAGCTGCACCCTCCTTGACAGGCCATGTGCCCACACATCTCATGTCTGCTCTACTGTCCCCTTTACTGCAGTCAGTTTTGAGCTCTGGCTGTGCAGATTACACTTTGTAAATAGTTTTGCCTCAGTCATTAAGGTCACACCTCCTGTTGCTGAGTCCTTGGGCGAGGCAGACACTCTTCCTTAGGCTTTTTGAGCTGGTACAAGCACCCAGTTTGGTTCTCCCCAGCATGTCCAGTATATGCCCTCTCTGACCCTGCTGCTCTCCAGCTTCTCTCACAAACACAAAATGCTTTTGGCAGTGGCCTGTGAAATGGCAGTTTGCCAATATCAGCACACCAACTCCACCCCAAAGCAGAGATTCCAAACCAGCAACAGTGACATGGAGAACCCTCTGGAATGGTCTTTCTATAATATGCAAGTAGCTTGGCTACACAAAAAGATTTTTCTGCAGATCACAAATATGAAGAAATTCAGTGAAAACAAAGACACTTTTCTGGTTTTTTAAGTTCAGGCCTGTTAAATAGCTTGTTTAAAGTGATGTCTGTAACTGTGAAATCCTCAGTCAGAAGATGGCACAGGGACATTTTTCACCAAAGACACAGAGTGTAGTCTACAGTACTTGGTGTAAAGTATGCAATTTTGTTCTTTCTCTCTCAAATTTAGAAGACTTCCCTGTAATTTCGAAAGAGTGAGAGAGATCTCTTTAGTATAATGATCTTTTTCAATTTCTTGGCCAGGGTATTCAGTTTTTCTGATTTCTATTATACTCAGACCCTTTAATACTTATTATACTCATTAAACTAATAGGCATTCATTACATTCACATGTGTAGCTGAAGTAGAATCTGATCTTTTAAATTTATAGATTAAATTTAAAATAAATAAGTTGGGTATTTGGCATAGTGGAAAGTACTTGGCTGTTGCAGTGGGGATACTGCAACATGCATATATCAAAACCAGGAGTCCCGTGGAAAGGAAATATATATGGACAGACAGATTCTTGCTAGATGTTTCAGAGATGTTTATTTCCCCAGCCGCATGGCCGGGGCTCTGCCCAGGAACTGTTCCAGTCACGGGACCAAGGGTCCTTCTGCCTGCGCAGGGAACACAAACCAACCCATGGGAACGAGGCTGAGCAGGGGCAGGGAAACCCCGTGTCTGTGCCCTCAGGGCCCCTCTCCCAGGGCTCCATGGCAGGGGAGGGACCCCAACACCTCACCCGTTTTATTTTAATAAAAGGAGAATGAAAACAACTGGATAAACGTAACAAGAACAGTTTCAAAACAAAACAAGCCACCCTCCTGAGTCTTTAAATGTCCAAACAGATTCTGTGGAACATCTTAGGGCTGACAGAAGGGAGACAGAACTCTCTGAGCATGCTTTGTGGGGAAACTGAGGCAGGAGAGGGTTTAACTTCTTCTCTCTCCCTTTTCATCCCCCACTCGGCATTGGAAAGGGATTTTTGGGGAAACAATTGGCAAAAGCATGGTTTTGTGAGGGAAACCATGGATGAAAAAACGGATTGGGAATACACTGGGGGTAACAGGACATAGGGTAAAAGGGAAAGGTGGGATTAGGAAAGGGAGACTGTAGGGGGGGTTTACAATGGAGATATTGTCTAACATGACTACGATTTTTTGCATATATACTGCCTTTTACAGGAACACCATCAGGCCCAGTGACCTGCGATGCTTGTAACCCTTTTCTACCTCGTATAATTTTGAATTCCACTACCTCTCCATCTCCCAAGCTCGGGATGCATTTTTCAGGGTTATTCTTTTTAATAGCAGTTCTATGCACGAATATGTCTTGCTGGTTGTCACACCTTGTTATAAAACCATAGTTTTGCTTAACATTATACCATTTTACTATCCCTAAGATCTTAGTTACTATGATCTTTTCCTTTTTCCGAGTGGCTGCTGTTTTCTGTCTCACTGCGTCTTTGCTCTCTCTTTCAGTCGCTCCCGTGTTGGAATTGTCGGGGCTGCTGGTGCCTGCGCGCTCTTCCCGGGGTCGCGTTCGGGGCCGTGCGGGCTGGGCCGGGCCGCACTGCTCAGTTCTCCGTGCGTCGCCTCCTCTGGTCGCAGCTTCGCTGCCGCTGCCAGGCGCTGCACCCACGTCTCGGCCGGGCCCCCGAGCGATGACTCCCCTGCGCTCCGCTCCAGCGCGCGTCTCGGCCAGGCGCGGCTCCGTTCCACCGCCACCGCCGCCAGCCGCCGCCCGCGCGCCGCCCCTCTCGGTCGGGTGTTCCCGGGGCTCGCTCCACCACGCGCTGGGCGGGGCCGGGTGGGCACTGCCGGGTCCCGCTGTGCCTCGCTCCGCCACCGACACTGCGGCTCGCATGGCTCCGCCCGCGCGCGGGAACTGCCTCGCTGCTGCTCGCAGAGCGCTCGGTGCACGTGGCCTGGGCCGCACGGTCCCTGCGCCAGGCTTCCCTTCGCCAGGACACAGCTGACATTGCTCAACAGTCTCGGTAACTAAATAATATTCACGAAAATATTCTTCCATCGGCATATATTTTGACTCCAGTATTAACTGTGTCCAAACGGTTTTCCAAAAGCCCTTCGTAAGAATTAAATCCCAAGAAACATAGAAAAAGTTCTTAAACAACCATGCCAGGAAGTGTTTCAGCTCTTTCTGAGCTTGAATCAAGCTAAAATTTACAAATCGTTGTTCAAGAATCATTTTAAGTTTAAGATAAATGTCCATATGTGGCTCTGAGAGCCAAGAGTCTTCCCACGGTTCCTCCATAGTTTAGATATGGAATAGCAAAGCAAAACCAAGAAGAGGAATCCAAAGTTTCCAGAGTTTACTCACACAAATCAGTCGCTTAGGGATCGGGGATCGTTCTTCTCTCAATTCTCCACCATTTGTTGCAGTGGGGATCCTGCAACACGCATATATCAAAACCAGGAGTCCCGTGGAAAGGAAATATATATGGACAGACAGATTCTTGCTAGATGTTTCAGAGATGTTTATTTCTCCAGCCGCATGGCCGGGGCTCTGCCCAGGAACTGTTCCAGTCACGGGACCAAGGGTCCTTCTGCCTGCGCAGGGAACACAAACCAACCAATGGGAACGAGGCTGAGCAGGGGCAGGGAAACCCCGTGTCTGTGCCCTCAGGGCCCCTCTCCCAGGGCTACACGGCAGGGGAGGGACCCCAACACCTGGCTAATGTCATTTTAACTCTAATTTGTTTCAAATCTCCAGATTTGTTCAGTGCTTTTTTTTTTGACAGTTTACTGGACACGAAAAAATAAAATCTTTTTCTTCAGATATAATGAGAAGAAAATTCTCCCATTTAGTTTTAGGGGTTTTGTAATGGTTCGTTATGATGATTGGTTTCATTTATATTTTTTTTTACAATTTAAAGGGTAGATCTTCCCAAAAAACAGAAGACAAAACACAAAAACTACAGAAAAAAAATTAACTGATCAAGTGGCATAAAAGGCTTAAGAATAGAGAAGAGTAAGTGCAGAAGGGAAGACAAATGAAAAATGAAATAAAATGCAAGTAGTGTTTATCAAAGGGAGTTTGCACTAGCATGAGATGATACTTTACTGAGAAAAAGTAGGAAAATGCCTTTCTATACAAAGAAAAGCCATTAGATTTGCTCTAGATAGCTGTCAATAATGTGTTTCATATGCTACCATAGAAATTGCTAGTTGAATTGATAGAGCTTAATGAAAACATCTATTTGGTTAAAATGTGATTAAATAAGCCTGACTAATAATGCTGATGTATAGACAGGAGGAAAAAAGGAAATAGCAGTAAAGTTCCTCAGAGATCAGGCTGGGGTCCTGTTTTACTCCTTTTAGTAATTTTAGTAATTATTTCCATTTTTAACAAAACAAAATTTGCTACTGATTCAAGGTGCTGTCAATCAAAAGCAGTATCCAGGTAATCCTACAAAACTGGATCACTTGAAAATGAAGTCCTTAAAAGTAGTTGGGAATTTAATAAAACAGGATGAAAAGTCATGTGCTAAAGAACAACAGAAAATGTTACCACCATAAGCTAAAGGGCAATAGCAGGAAGTCCTGTGTGTGCAAGTCAGTGTGTGGCAAATATGAGTATTAATGTGACATGGTCGTGAAAAATAAATGTGATTTCGGGACACATGGGACAGAGACTTGCTGTAGAGTTAGAAAAGCAAAGAATCAGGCCAGGTAACACACAGAGGACTGGTCAGGTCTTACCTGGAGCGCTGCATATAAATTTAGCAATCTGCAGTCAAGAAAGATGAATTCAGCAGATAAAGAACAAATTAATGAGGACCGAAGGATTTTAGAGAATGTTTGGTTCAATTGCCTGTGAAAATGTAAGCTGAGATGAAATATGTCATCAGGAAAGGAACTGTGTAGACTAAAGGAAATTTGGCAGAAAAATGGGTGGATTAAGCTAGGTGAGAGTAAATGTGTAGATTCATATCCAGGTGGCTGTTCTGGACAAATATTTTAACAGTGAAGGCAAAGAAATTTTTTTTTTCTTTTTGGGGGATAGAACATGATCAGTCAGTTGAAAGGATTTTGTACTGTGGCTCTGTGCACAAACAATAGACTGTGATTTTTCCATAGGTCTTTTCCAAGCTCCTATCCTACTTTGTCATAAATAGTCCTTCTCCAAATTTTCTGTCAAAATCACTGTCCTCAAATTGCTGGAATTTTTGTCTTTTTACACAGAAAAAGTAGTTTTCTACACAGAGTGCACACCTTTGTGGAAAATTCTATTTTTCATCAAAAATCTGACTATTTTTGCCAGAAATACAAATATTTAGCTTTTGGACAAATATTTCCATTTGGGGCTTTTCAAAACAACTGTAAATTTTGCTAGAGGGGAAACAGAAGTCACTACTAGACTCTGCTTCCCGAACATTTTTTGTTCAGTGGAACCTTTTCTTGGGGCAGAACAGATTTTAGGCAAATTTGCAAGAACTGCATCTGGATCCTCATTTTTTGGTATTCTGGGAATATTTGTATCAGGAAAGCTGTACTGGCCCCTTCTCCAGAAATAGGGGAAAATATAACATCTAGATTTTTACTAGAGGATGATCGAAAAAAGAGATTAAAAATCCCAGCCATCGCTAGTCTTGGTAAAGGGAGGGGGGGAGAATTGCTTTTATATTGTCAAAAGATTAGGGGCTAGTTTTGCATTACTTTAAATCTTGGAGTAGAGCCAAGTGAACATATAGTGAATTTTAGTCAGAGTAAGTTGCAGTTCAAGGTTGTTTCAATTGTCAAGCTTTTGTTATCTCTCACTGTGGTGGGTTTTTTTGACACTTCAAGAAGAAGACTGAAATGCCTTTGAAATTAAGAACATGATTCTGTCAGAAACTTTGACTAACCATGAGCCTAATGGATATAAATAAAGCTCCTCTTTCAGAAAGAGGAGAGATGAGATTTCAGTGTAGTTATCAATATGAGGCTTGGTTTCTGTTGCTTAGCTCAAGGCTACCCAGGAGATACGAAAGGAAAAACGTCATCATTGATGTAATCGAACTTCTAAACACTCTAAAATTACTGTCTCCATTAAGAGAAAAAATCATCAGGCAGCAAAGTAGCAAGACTGTAAGTGAAGCCTAATTGTCCAGTGAACCATGATCTGAATGACACTCTAATCAGGAAGGGATTACTGAGGCTTGTATGAAGAATTTTCCCACGTAACAGGAGGGTAAAAGAAATACATATTGACTAAACAAGCCCTTGTAATCCATAGGAATGTTCCACAGACAAAATCAGTACCACCCACTTCAGGTCCCAAGTTAAACAGAAAACACCTGAGAGGCAGGAAAAGGCAGGGCAGTTGTGCCATGGGCTGCCAGTGTTAGTGGGTGAAGACAGACGAGCACTCAGATGAGCAGGCACATAAATGGAAAATGCCATATTAGGAGCAGATGTGTGCTCTGTCCTTCTCTAGAGTTTACAACTCTGGTACTTTGTCTTGGATTGAGGTGATTTACCTGGTTTGAAAATTGCTAGAAATGGTTGGATAGAAGATGAGAGCCAGACCCATGGCTGCAGAGTGGCCCAGCTTCAGGGGGACACAGTGGGGATGTCATTGAGTAGAGGGCCTGGTGGACTGGACAGCCAGGAGTTGTGTGCTCAGACCTCTCAGGTTTACATAACCCTGGATGCCTACGTTTCCCACTTTATGGAAAAGTGCATTTATTGCTGTGGTATTACACAAAATATAGGTATTAACAACTTTTTCTTTGAACAGATGTAATAAAGTGCTTGTAGGCCCTAGATGCTTGCATTTTTCTGGAAAATGGGTGTCTGTGGACCAGATCTTGCCCCATATTCCCTCAATCATTCTTTAATAAGTGCTGACTAAACCCTGAGAGTGTAACTCTGAAATCTCTTTTGCTGTGGCCCTAGAGAGGTGTTGAGAGTCCTTGGGTTTGTGTAGTGGATATGGAGGAAGCTCAGACTGGAATCATGGAACCCTCAAGAGAAACTTGAGTATTGCCTTAATCCTTCATTTGTGGCTCAGCCCTGTTCACCTTGAGATCAATGGCAATAGTCCCATTGGCTTCAGCAGGGAACAAAACCAAGCACTTGGCTGTGAAACCATGTAAATTCTACTCAAATCTAAAATTTCTATAAATCACACTGCTCTTTTTGAGATGAGCACAAAGCTGGCTGGTCTTATGATTACCAGAGGAATAATGGCACAGACCCTTCCTTTTTAAAGTATCTTACAGCAGCTATAGTGTGGGGCACCTCGTGTACCGAGGAATGATATGCACTAACTAAATACTCCAGCAAGTAGCTAACCCAGTCTCCACAACTGAAATGCCAGTAGAACAGTTCCCCAGTTGCAGTGCTGTTTTGGACTGAGAACCTAGAAACTGATTCTAGAAGCAATTTCCCTGCTTTAATATATACTGTTTTTAATGGAATTGTGCAGAATGATTTGTGAGAGTCAAATGTCAAAAGACCAGACAGAAAGTGACTCACCAGTCATAGGATTTAATATTAAGGTCAGGCTATGGAAATAAAAATGGCACTCAGTCTTTATCATATTGTGCCTTATGCAGTGATTTACATAGGAGCAAAATGACTGGAGTGGATATAGTGTGCTAATTTTCCAAATTTGGTGGTATTTTACATATTCTTTCCAAACTTGTTAGCAATGACACAGGGCACAAAGCAGTTAAAACAAGACAAGAACACAAAACAAAGGAACAAGCTCATAATGTCCTAGAAGATGATTATGAGCAATTGTCTGCAGGGATTTTAAGGTTTACTTTTTTTCTTTTTAGGCAGGATTGAAATGTTGACATTCTGTCCTAATAGAGCATAGCAAGAGCACACACAGTGCATGCTTTCCCTTGCTAGTTATTCCACTTTCCCCTGCTTTTTCTTAATGTATTTGCATGTACCAATTGGTAACAAACCTTTAATGTTGATGCTTTCTATTTGAAAGACAGCTTTCATCACAGAGCTTTGATTGCATGGACTGCTCTGTGGTAAATGAGCTTCAAATTACATTTTGCTTGAACTAACTGCATCTGCTCACTACAAGTATCTCAGTCCACAGCAGCACAGGAAGATATGAAAGGTTGTCAGATCAAATGCTGATACCAGCTTTCACACAGTACTAAACTTACATGTTAATGGCACTTGATACTCTGTTGCTGAAACAGCCCCAAACTAACACTCTGTAAGTCTGTAAATTCTGTCCCTTCACTGCTAGTCATCACCTTGTGCTACTGGTTTGTGTTTCGGTTGTAGAATGGTGATGAATTACAGGCTTCAGACCCAAAGTGTCATCTGCTCATGTTCTTAATGTTTATTGTGTTTGTTTATCTCAATGTTTATTGTCATGTGGCCTTGCTGCACTGCTCGCTATCCCCCTTGTACTGGCTGGACACTAGATAGCATTTGGTAGCAATTTCACTCTTTTATTCCTCAACACCTTCTTAAGGTTGTTTTCCAGCTCTCCCTCATCAAGCCATGATGGTAACTTGCCTTGGGAGTGGAATGTTTGGTCAATATCTGGATTTTAGAATAGCCAGTGGCTATGATTTTGACCGCAGCAGCCACAGCAACTTCAGTACTACTTCATTGTGAATATATTGTTTGTAGAGGTCACTTACCTAGCTGAATCCGAAACTAAGTGCCTTTCAGTTATTTCTGAATTATGTGTTTTTGAAAATTAATGGTATGTTTTTCTCTTCTCTTGTAGGTACTCTGAAATATGAAGGGCTTGCCATTCTGCCAAGGGCTGAGTGCATTGATTATGTTAATGCGAAAGGGAAGAAAGATGCAGAAAATGATGACACTACAGAAATTATGCATAAGGGAAGAATCAAATTCATGGAGGTAATACAAAGTTAAAGAAATTGTCAGCTGATCATGGAATGATCCAATCCAATAAATGTTCATGGAATGATAAACTATGGACAGGTCTATAGGATGAAACTCAATAGTCTGTCACTTTCTATGGAGTGTGATGTCCCTGAGTCTCTGGGTTAAAGAATAAGTGATGTCTCTGCATAAGGCTAAATATTGGTGTAACTTTCAGTTGTGGTAGAAGATGCATAAATGAGAATGCCACACCTCTTATTTTCAGAAAAAAGAATTACACACAGGAGAGGAAACTCAGTTAAAGGGATAGTCAAAGGGTGAAGCTCTGGCAAGCAGCAAAGAGGCTGTTCAAAGATATCATATGGGAATTCAGGCCAACTGCGTCCCATTTTGGAAAGAGAAAAAGAAAGGCAGCATGGATGAACAGAAGGGTAGGAAATGTTATTAGAAGCAAGAACCTTCAAAATCTGAAAATGTGCCCAAAATAGAATAACCAGAAAAATCATAAAACTCCATATAATACACATGAAAAAGCAGAACAGGACAGGAGATGAACTTCCAAATGGCATCAGTACGATGAAAGTCTTTCTCAAACACATCAGAAGCAGCAAGCCTGCTAGAGCATCAATATAGCAAAGAGATGATCAAGATGCATCAATATTTTAAAAATGGTAAGCTGTAGGAAAAACCTCAAATGGATTCATTCGACCTGTGACCACAGTGAAGGAATGAGTACAGAGAGCTCACCTTGGCAGAACCTTGCTTGTAAGTGATGTATCAGGAAAATCTGTCTCTAGTCAAGATTTTGGTAGAAGTTTATGGAATAAAGAGACAAAAAGAACAGTAACTACCAGGTCTGGCAATATTCCCAAAAGATCTTAGATGAATTTCCAAGTGAAAGAACTGAGCTGCTAACTGAGCTGCTAATAGTGTGTGATGTTTCACTTAAATCTTTGGTGCAGAAGGCTGGCAGTGAGATAATATGATACAAACTTTTAAATGGTATTCCAGGGGATGAGTATGGATGTCATGAATATGAATAAGGAAAGTTTACTGGTACTCTCAATACAAAGACTAGCTAGGACACGAAATTAAACTACCAAGCTACTTTTTTCACACCAGGCACAGAAGTTAGATGTTTAGACCTTTCAAGAGGATGCTTCTTGCCAAAAATTTATTCAGGATAGAAATTGAACAAATTAGTGGAAGAAAAGCCCACAGAGGGTTAAGTACAAAGATACTACCACTGGCTTAGGAAACACTTTAAATGCAAATCACTGAATTCTGGGAGAACACTCATCAAAGACCAACTGTCTTTGTCCCATTTTACACTCTTCTGTGCATATTTGCTGTTTGCTGCTGTCAGAGACAATGTGTTGGATTAGTATGGAGCCCCGGTGGTGTTAGATTTTATGTTCCAGTGGTTTTAAGAAGCAAATGAATTTCTGCTAGTTGTTCTGCAAGTAGTTGACAGGAAGAGGGCAGATTCCTTCTCCAGAATCATCTTCAATAACCTGCATTATTGAATGAATGAATGAACTACCTGCACAGGATTTGGGATTAGAAGTTATTCCCTGGGAGATGAACAAATGAGGCCAATAATCCCTATTTATTTAACTCTTCTTCAGCTCTACACAAAATATATAAGAAGAAACTGAAAGATAAAGAAACAAAGAACAGGAAAAGGGCAGGCAGCATCAAAACTCTGCCTTTTAGGGTTTTTTTTCCCATACTAGTTTTCGCTTTAATTTGCTCTTTTGATTTTCATACACTTTGAGTAAGTGTATACACATTAGTAAATACATTGTTTACAAGTTTATTTCTTGTTGATAGGCAAGATTATTAATATTTTTGTGATAATATATTTGTCATCCTAATTTTGCTTAAGCACTTTTTGTGTCCACTTAATTGTAAGAAAATGGAAAACTGAAATCATACCAACCTCAAAAGAGTTTATTAAAGGGCAGAAACAGCAACTAGAAATATGTATTACACAAGCCTATTGTACACTGTGTTCCCAAACTAGCAAGCACAGAAAGATCTATTTCAATTGATATTTTATTTGGCATATAAATTTACTCTTACACCACTTATTCCATAAATTAATCAGGTACAACATACCTCATATAGTTTATGAGTCCCCTCATCCTTGAAGTTTAAAATAATATTCACGACAGGAGCTCCAAGGAACCACAGCAGATCTGGAATGACCCACAGTATTTCACTACTCTCCCCCAAAAATTTGCATTAGCAACCAATTACTGCAGCATGGCTGGCCTGTCTCAGAGGCTGAACTGAAAGATCTTCCAAGATAGTCTTTATTAGAGCTTGGCAGCACAAATGTGATATTCCTGTGGTATATCATGTTTTCCTAAGCCAAACAAATGCATGGAATGTCCATTTAATACAGCCCCTTACACAGGCTCAACACCACAAAGTGATGGAACAAAAAGCAGCTGGAATGTACAGAAAGAGACAATACACCTCTCTGAAGGAAAATCACTATATGTTTTTTCAAAGGGACGTGAGGAAGAAAAGGATGATGCTCTCAGGTATAATGCTACAGGTTAAAACAAACTTGGGAGAAAAAGGCTTCCTCACAGCTCAAGTATAAAGCACACAGGGTAGAATGACTTTTGCAGATACTCTTAGGACTGAAAACCCTCCTGAAGCGAGCTGTCCTCATATGAATGTCATTAGTGATTTTGGACAGTCAGTGAACATCATCCTCAAAGAACTTCTTGTTGATGCTTTTATCAGTAAAAGGGAAGCAACTGATTTAAGCAACACCAGTTAGTAATTTGGGAACATGTAGTTTTCCACAGCGCTGGGTAAGTAACTGGATAGAAAGAATCAATTGCTTCCACGTTGGCCTGGGAACATGGGATACTTTTTCACTCACTTTAACATTGCTTACAAGTTTGAGCTGGTAGGGCTGCTGCAGCAAAGTAGATGGGGGGGTGTCTTGGTAAAAACTCTGTGCCCACAGAAAGGACTATTTACTTCCTTGAATCTCATTAGGCATGTCTAGATACAGTGACATTATGGATGGCTTTGATTGTCTTACTTCTAAAGACTATCCAGATCTCTCTCACAGTTGATTTTTCTTTTTTTGAAATCAAGAAAAATATGGCAGAGCCTAAGTTTAAAAAATCTTGGCCAAAGAACTGCCAAAAGGAAGGTTTTAAATGGAAACAATCCCCAAAGCCCCAAAATCGATTGCTAATGGACAAAAGAAAAATGTTTTTCAGAAAATTCTGGGCTCAGTCTTGGTACTTGCAGACTATCCCAGTGAGAAGAGTTGCTAGTTCCTGCTCATTTTTCTGGAAGATTCTAATTTCCAAAAGCGTGTGTCAATGTGTTGCTAGACTTTGGCTATGATTTTAGGATCCCATCCTAAAAATGTGCTGCTGGGTGAAGACTAAGCAGCCTTAACACTGCAAGGCTGGACTGGGTCACAATACAAATGCTCAAACTGTTTAATTACCTCCAAATATTTACACTTAAAAAATGTATTTCAGTAAAAAAAAAGTGTATTGTCTAGTAACATTTTCTCTGGAATTGCCCAGAAAGAGAAATATAAAGTAATTTCCTGCAAGGTCAGTATTGCTGAGATGAAATACATATCCTTGTTTATTATTTCTGTTTCAAATGTCTTCATTCCTCTGTAATAACTTTCTCTGAGAGATAAATCTAATCTGCAAATCCTTCCTACTGAATTGTAAACAAATCAGATAAAACAGCTATAAACTAGTTCCATTCACAAACAGAAAATGGAGATTTTAGAACATATGATTGGGTATCAGGTCAAAGAAAATTAAATACATTCCTGAGTGCTAACACAGGTCTTTGTTTCCAATTCCTCATTCCACATGAGGTGAATTAGCCCACATATTCTGTTCGAAGGGTTTGGTGCTAATGCTTGATTATGTGACCAAATATTGGGCACTGGATGGCTTTCATGTCTTTCTACCTGATCTGCACTCACCAGCTTTAAATAAAGTTCTGACAGAATGAGTATTGCAATTTCAAATGTTCATCAGAGAGGACATGGCTTTCCTGAGCTCAGTCTGTGGGCTGGGGGCTGACTTTTACTTTTCTGAGCCTGAGGGCAACATTTGGTCTTCCCTTGGAAAATGAAGAGACACTCTTCTTAAAATTTTCTTGAGATTAAATTGCAGCATCTGCTCAAAATACTGAGGGAAGTTGAACCAATAAACTGCATTTCCAAAATGCATTTCCAAAAATACCATGATGACAGAAAATACACAGTTCTTCTGGGGTTTCTTATATTTTAATTGCTAATTAAACAAAAACTAAAATTTCTTTCAGCAGTTTCCAAAATGAGATTTTAGTATCTGTCATGAACTTTCTGAAATCTCTAATTTCTTTATTCCACTGTATATGCACAAGCACACATGTGAATAAACTTGGTATATAAGATATCCTTCACTTTCCTCCCCAGCTAGTAAAATATCTTCCACCAATTCCTGCCCCCAAATGCATAAAAGTATGAAAACAAGCTGTATTAAAATAACTGGATTAAAAAGATAGCAGAAACTTTTTGAAATACTGTCAACATAATTTTGATTAAGGTTATTTCATTTTCACAGCAGCTGACCTCAAAACAATAATAAAAAATTATTTTCATGGTTCCAATTTCTATAGTATTATGCTGAAATTTTCATTTTAGACTCATATTTTTATACACATTTCTTTACAATATTTTTCATTCACTGGACATGGAGAGAAATGTCTGTTTACTTACAGACTAATGCATACGTCAGCTGAGGTCTCAGCCTTTTAAATAAGAAAACTTCTCATGTCTCATGAACTCACATACAAAGATTTAAGATAAAGGGGCCTACTGGACATATTTTGCAAATCTGAAGCACTATGCTAAAGGTGGTCTACAAAAATTATATCTGGTTTTCTAAGGCTGTGAGCCCTTTGCGATGACACAGCTGGCACGTATGTGCTGTCTACCATTCGTAAAAAAAATTGGATTTGAGGAGAAGACTGTTGGGGGAGTTACTTGTCTCTTTTTTTCTCCTTTTAACTTAAAACCCCACAATAAATATAAACTCTTACTTTGTTTTGTTGAATCACTATTTTGAGAAAATAAAATGTAATCTGTTAATACCTTTTTTCAGATGTGATGGCAAATATTTTTCAAAAGGTCTCCTATAGTTAAGCAACAAAAAATAAAAAACCCAGAACCCTTTTTGTTAGTATGAGAGAAAATCCTTTCTGTTCTGAATAGCTTCAGTTTCACTGCCTTTGATCTTGGGATGTCACTTCTGATGTACAATATGCTACTGTTTTCCTGATCTTTTCAGACAGATTTTACAGTCTGCTCATGTTAGAATAAAAGGGATATACTTCTTAGCTGTAACCTCATTAAACCCCATGTACTATATAGAGAGGAAATTTTATTCTAGCTTGTGTTACCTAGCAAAAAAAATCTTACAGGAAGAGCTGAAGTTTTCCAGAAGTATCTAACAG
This sequence comes from Corvus kubaryi, assembly GCF_017639235.1. Classification (NCBI taxonomy): domain Eukaryota; kingdom Metazoa; phylum Chordata; class Aves; order Passeriformes; family Corvidae; genus Corvus; species Corvus kubaryi. The sequence continues at coordinate 49,383,955 of NW_024581137.1, read as the reverse complement.
ATTTGATTCAATTACTTAAAAACTTGCTACCAAAACTGGCCCCAAAATCTTCCAGAGTACAAAACTTTTATTCTAGACATCTACAAGCTCGTAGAACCTTAAAATCCAAATAGGATCAACCAGGAAAAAATGATTGCTGGACCAATGGAAGAGAAGAGCATTTTAAAGGATTTGTGTTTAGCTTTAAATGAAAACATTAGTGAAGGGAACTCACATGGAAGAAAAATCTTGAAGGAGGAATGCATTCATCAGTGCCTAATAGGGTAAAGTTCCCACTGACATTTTTCCCATGGTTAGAATATTTCTAACATTTCTGTATTCCATGAATTCTCTTCTTCATAGCAAGGCCTGAACTACTACTACGTTCTTCTCTGGGGATGGATAAACTGAGGGAATTCTTCTGGTTTTGATTCAACCATTTTCATAAAATTTCTGGCAGCTTAGTAGCTGCTGTCTTTCCATAGTAATAGGATGGTCTGGCTTTTTGGGGTTTGTACTTGAATGCAAAAAACTGTCCTTGTTATACAATACTACATATAAAAATCCACTGTAAACAAAGAAAAAATGGAATTTAACAAAAATATTATTCTAGACAAATTTTTTAAGTGAGAAAATTTATTTATACTGTTCTAAGAATACATCTTCAGATCTAGCTTTATTTTAAGGATTAGTCTTACTTATATGATCCTGCATACTGGCAGTGGTAATGACTCAAAATCTGTATAGCCTTTGCTTTCAGAGCTCAGCTGATATTTCTGGTTTCATAGAGAGGGTGAGACACACACACAAAAAGAATAAACTAGTAAAATAAAAAAATAAAGAAAAAATAGTAAAATATTAGCTATTATATCCCGTTTTCTATATTTTCCTATATTTCTGTTTTTCATATGATTTTGAATATAAATACTCACATGGAAAATATTTTGGGTTTGGTAGAATCATTATATTGACAACCAGACATGGATTACATTGAGTTTGATTACTTCCCTTTTTTCTCCAATGACCTGCTATGCCTCTTTTGAGAAGAATAAAGACCACATTGCACCTTGGAAGTTGCAATTCAACCAGGTAACCTGGCTCATGGAAAAGAATGAAAACAAAATGTATTTGAAATGCATTTCCCAAGCACCAAAGCTGCAAAGCCAAGGATTCCAAAGTTTCAGAAGGGAAGACTAAAATTTGCCTGTAACTTTCTGTTGAACTCCTGGGAGTGTGCATTAGAGTTCAGACCTTCATTACATTATGGCATTTTTCCCCCAGTTATCTATCCCTCTTCAGTTCACATACACAGAATAATTTCTTTTATTTTATTCAGTATGTGACCTTAGACATCTTACTTAATTTATGCTATCCAAACCCTCCTCAGAACAGAGATTTGTCAATTTCCTCAATGGCTGTTCTGATGTGCTCAGTGTCAGAGTACTTGGATACTTCACAAATGGAATGGATTCATTTTCACAGCACCCAGATGAGGTGGTACATTATTAGCCCTTTGCAGGGATCTAGAGATGAAGATCAAAAGGTAACTACCTAATTTTGTGTTCCAAGCCAAAGTGCCTGCAGCCTAATTGTTCAGGACTTCCTATGGTACTTTCTAGCAACCTACAAACTGCAATTTTAAGATACTTTGGTGAGAGTGCTTCAGCCTGTCCCAATGAAATCAACATCGAATGTTAGGCAGAAGCTCCCAGAAAGGCATCCATTTCACTACCACCCTGCAAGGACTTTCCAGTGTTTACCCCCTCATCTCCACACTGCTTAGCCTGTGACTTCCTCTCCTGCCTGGCACAGCAGTGCAGCTTCCTGCCTTTGATGTGATCAGCCAGACTTGTGGGAGAGAGGGAAGCCAGACTGAACTCCAGGCTCTGTGGTGCCACTTAATGCCACTGTACCTCCAAGGGCCTGTCTGCCCCTAAAGACTACTGCAAGAGGGGAACTTCCTTTGTGGTCTCAGCTTTTTTGAGGGACAGCATGGAGGGAACTTCTTTGACATCCTAGGCTTCAGGCCAGGCCTGCCAACATGCCCCAGGTACGTCATCTGGGGAGTGAATGCCACCTCCTGCAGGAAGCCTCCATGCCTGACTAAAGTGACAAACCACATCAGAACCTTGCAGGGTCCCTCAGTGACAGCAACTGGGCAACCTTCCATGGCTTTTTGTTAATGTGGGAGGTCTCTGGGAGATAAACCATTATTACACTAGCCAGGACAGAGCACTTCTGATCTCCCCAGTGAGTGTAGAAAAAGAAACCCTGATAACCATCTTTAAATATTAATTGATGCCTTTGCTGCTACCAGAAAAGCACTTTCCTCTGTTACCTAAGAAAATAAAACAAACAAGCCACCAAATCCTATCTCAAGCCTCCCTGTCCTTGTAGTTCAGCCTCCAGCTCAAAACAGGGGCTTATTTTGTCCCATAAAACTGAACAGGTAGAAAAAGACCAGGCAGGCAACCCACTCTTGATTAGGAAAATACTAAATGAACTCCAGCACATCCCCACCTCCAGCATACAGCAGCCTCACTCCCCAAGTTGTCACACACCTATAAACTCTTGTTTGTCGTCATCATTCAGCTTACATGGCTCTGGTTTCAGAGGTGGCATGAGGAAGGTCTTTGGCCTAAATGTTCCTGTGATAAATATAACAAAGGGTCCCAAGGTGATTTGTAGACCTTGTTTTCAGAATGTAAGCCGTGAAATAGAGAAGAAACCAGTTTAAACTTCATATAAAGAAATGGTCTTGTCCCTTTCTGGTGTGGTGGGCTTGAGAAGTCCCAGGACAGAGCTAAGTGTGATAATAATTTTAAGAGGAGCAACAGAAGAGAAGTTTTTGGGTGGAGAGGTAGAAAAGGCCAGGTCTTTTGACCAAAGACAAAGAAAAGGAGAAATCCTCACCCTGTGTCTGTAGTGCTCTGGAGCCACCCCAGGGGTGTGTGGGGGTGCTCCCACCAGCCTAGGAATAGGCTCTGGCTGGGCAGGAGAGGCAATGAGATTCAGGTCTCGTGGACCTCAGTATAACACTTGTGCACATGACACCTTTTCACATTTTGTTGTATTTCTTATCTTTTGAATGGCTGAATTTTCATCTATTACACTACTTAAGTTAACTTTGGATGTCATGTCAATTTCTGAAAACGGTAAAATAACATCAGCTCTTATTACTCCTCTTAATATGATTGAAGTGTTTGTCATGGATTTCACAATGTTCTTCTGGAAAATGTGTCCAGGATTCCTGGTTTTGCCAGTTAGGCATCATTTTTGTATTGTGTCCTGAATATCTTTTCCCTGTTTCTTCTGTTTCTTTCTCTCCCCCTCGCTCCCATGCCTTTACTTTTTCTTCCTTACAATACTTATATGGAGAGAACAGCAAAACCTTCTTAATACTTTCAGTACCACCATGAAAAAAGAGCAATTTCAAGGAAAGAACAGCTCAAGCTGTGCAGGCATTGACTGCAGCATACTGAGTGTTAATAAAATCTCAGGATACTCACCCAGTTATTAAATACTGACGAGTTTCCATCGTTGACTGATTTTTTCAGAACTTCACAACATATGCAAATTTTGGAAGATTTACTTAGGAGTGAAGCCAGGATAACCCTCCAAACCACAGAGGTCCCCTAATTTCATTCGGTGGAATGGTTGTTTTAATGTGCAATTGTAACACACACACCTCCTACTCCCACTCACAACCCTCCCAATCCTGTCAACGTTTAAGAGACATTTGGATAATGCCCTTAACAACATACTTTTACTTGTGATCAGCCCTGAAGTGCTCAAAACATGTTTTGTAATGCTACTTTAGCCTTATTGTCTCAACATTGGTGGGCTTTTAGCAAGCAAAATTATTACTTTGCAGTATTTCTGCACTTTTTATTTAACGGTTAATAATTGCAGTTGTGTATGACACAGGAAGTGCTGGAACCATTTCTTATAATATTAAGTGAGTTTTGAATATTTTCTATGTACTCCTGTTTCATCTGAAATTGGCAAGTTACAGAGACTTGGAAACAGTAAATACCTTTTAGAGGAATAATTAAATGAAACAAAGAAAATGCAGTCTAGATGTTAAGAGCTTCACAGTTATGCATAGATTTGTTCCATAAATGCTTGAATATGCTCAGTGCCTTTTGAAAACTGCAGTGGAGAACCCAGATGAGATGGCAGCTCAAAACAGGAGCAAAATAAGGCTTTTTGTACTGAGTCTGGAAAACCAACATCCCTAAATACTTCAAGGAAGCAGTCATCTTCCCATTTCAAGGGTACTGCACAAAGCACTCTCTTTGGATTTGCTCTGCTTTGGTTTCATCTCTAGCTGATATTTCTGAGTATCAAACCATTGTCATCAAACCTGTTCTGTGTAAATGAACTTAGTGAAATTGCTGAGCACACAATATTTTTAATCAGTAAAAAAATCCATGCTGAATATTTCTATGCTTTATGAACAGAGAATAATAAGCTTTATAAATTTATTTAAAACTTCACAGAGAACACTACTTTAGGGATATGATTAGCTAATTAATTTTGCATAATTATTTAGTGCTTTTTGAATTATATATTAAAATTTTTTTTTATAAACTTTATTAGTTCACGTAATCTTCCCTAACATTTTTTAAATTGCAATTAAATTGCATGGAAATCTTACATAGACATTGGTATGCTAATTCCTGTAAATTTCATATTAATTTGAGGGAGTAAAAATGTTTTTTAACCTATAGTTAAGTCTATAAACATGGCCTTAAATGTCTGGTTACAGGCACATTCTTAAGGAGGAATCATACATTTCTAACTTACCACAGTCAGTCTGAGCAATGTTACTGTAGTAGTGCAATCCCTTTGACCTTTCCACCTCTACCCTAACCCTGAATACACATGTATGCCTGATGGAAGGGCTTGTTTATTTGTTTTAAGCCAATGGAATATTTATAAATATATATGATTTTTTAAAAAAAGTGTCTGCAGTGTCATTGCAGAACACAAGTGTGACGAATTGGAAATGGTGCTGTATTTGTAGGTACAATGGAGCAGCTCCCGATCCAGGCACCAACCAGCAGGACTTCAAGCACTTTCCCTCACTACCTGTTCCAGTCCTGAGCCCTGGAGTGCGAGTGCAGTTAGGGATGGAAGAAGAGGAGGATGCAGATGAGCAGGAGTGTGTGTTCACAGTGTCAGTGAGAAGTGGGTTTTTCCCGTGAAAGCCAGCATTGTGGCTGCTTTTTATGGCCACGTGGCAAGCCAAGACTTCAGTCTTCGCCATGGGTCCTGTAATACCAAAAAGCAGAGCTTGAGCGGTGGACTCAAGTTTTGAGTGAATTAATGATTTTTATGAACTACTACAAATCATTTTAAAGCACTTTCTGGGAGTTCAAGAATGTGCCAAGCTATTTCTCCATACACAACCAAAGTGTTTTGTTTTGTTCCCTTGGTGAAGGTTTATATGAAGACATATGCTATCTGGCCCTAAAATTTTTCTCTCAAAGCCTGCCTGAAGTCAAAAGATGGGGTGTAGGAGGAAGGCAAGATGGCAAAATGGGAAATATATAGATACCCTGAAGTAATATGAGACAGTTTTGATGCAAGTTGCACAAATTAAAGCTGTAGTAGTGCTTCTCAAAAGAAAAAACCATAACAAAATAGATATACTGGATTGTGTCTCTTCTGACACTTAGAGTAGAGTAGAAAACATTTTCAGATGCCTTGAAATATTGACATGCAATATATCAAGAATCATCTGCAAAATCCCAGGGTTGCATTGTGATACCGAAAAAGAAGTCAGTGCAGATGAGCACTACTGAACTGGGTAAATTCACAGCTACAAGGTGTTTCCATAGAATGAAAGAGGTCAGTTTAGATTAGATATTAGGAAGAAATTCTTTAGTGTGAGGATGGTGAGACACAGGATCCAGTTGCCCAGAGGAGTTGTGGATGTCCCATCCCTGGCAGTGTTCAAGGCCAGGTTGGATGAGGCTTTGAACTACCTGCTCTAGTGGAAGGTGTCCCTGCCCAGGGCAGGGGGACTGAAACTAGATGATCTCTAAGGTCCCTTTCAACCCAAACTCTTCTACAATTCTATGATTTAAATACTTTTCTAGATTCATTGTGTTACAACGGCAACATGGAGTCAGGAAGCATCCAACAATGGTCTGAAAACATCTTAGCTAAGCAAGAATTATGTTCTTCTCTAGCTAATGTAACATTGGATGACTTTTTCCACATGAGCTATTTATTAACTAAAAAATATGTTTTTGAATAACCCCAAACCACTTAAAATTGCAGATTGAATTCAGAGAGAAGTTTTTAATGAAAAATATTACTTATTATTCACTTAATGCATACTATAAAAAGTTACTAGTAACTTAATTTTCTATTTATATTAGAGATAATCTGATCAAAACAGTGAAAGAAAAATCCTCAGTTAGAATCACAAAATACTGGAAGAGGTTGGATCCTTTGATAGAGCAGTTAGCCTTTTACCAAAAGAATGGAGAACATATTTCATATTTCCTTTTCTCCTTTAGAGATCTACATCCACCTCTCCCATTTTCCAAGCATCTCCCTCCCCTATTCATAGCCTGCCACTAACTGGACTATACTAATCACAGAAATGAAGTCACTGAAACATGACCACACACAGGAAGGGACAACAGCCACCCTAGGAAGTCAGTCTTTGTCTCAGTGACAATATTAATGTTTTATATTTCTTGCAGAGTAGGGCAGCAACATGGTGGGAAATGTGGGAACCTTTTAAAAACAGCAGAGGAGTCAACCTTAGAGCTCTAACCAAGATGATGACCTAATTTCAGTTTACAGAGCTCAGTGTCACACTCATCTTTTCATTACATTACAGTTGAGGCTGAGGCCTGATATTCAAATGAAACATTTTGTTGATATTTGAAAACATATAATTAAATTTTTTTATGTTAAAGAAGGAAATATCATAAGTTTGTCTCTTTTTTTCCCCACTGATTGCTTGATTTTATGAGATCTACCAAGAAATAATTATGTTCACTGTAAACATTCATATCATTGATGTCTTCCTCAACACACAAGAGCAGGAGAGGCAATCATAGAGTGATCTGCTTTCAAGCAATTGCCTTCAAGAACTGAAAAACAGTCACAAGGAACACTGAGACTGCAGCTTATATCGTCTAAGGATGTTGGGAGGAAAAAATGAGGTATGCTGGAACTTCTGGCCTGAGTTTCCAGTGCTCTAATCCATATACTACTCACCAGAGTGCTTATTCCTTTGTTAGCGAAATAGATGCAAAAGGATTTTGTCAACCAGATCAACAACATTACAAATTAGCAGCATTTGTATTACACTTGGGTTTCCCATCAGAGGAAGATCATCTTATCATGCTAACTGTTCAAACAAACATTTCTGATCTCTAGAGCTAACAGGCTGAATTCAGACTCAGTAAACAAATAAAATAAACTGAGAGACTGGAGAAGAGGACAGAAGGGAAAAACTGATAAGAACACTTAGTTGAATAGACCATGTACATGCATAATTGCGGCTCTATTTATAAACTGGAACTAAGCATGAGATATTAATGAGGTTAGTAATCCCTGCTGGCCAGCTGCAGAGCTGTTAAAGGAAGGACAATTTGTCTTTAAGGAGAATATTCCTGCACCCCACTGTGTTGCTGAGTGGTATTTTACAAATGCCATAGGGTTTATGCAGTTTCTTAAATCTGCTGGCCTTACCTTCTTGAGTCAGCTATGCAAGGATAAAAGGCATACCTCTTATGGCTGTATATACTGTTTAATCTTCTTTAACACTTACAGCAAATAGGGAAACCCTTTCCCACCCCACACTCTACATGGAGACCATTTGACATATTGGGATAGAAAGTAAACTTACAGCACAAATAAGTTAAAGGTTTTTTTTTTTTACTGACAGGACTTTTCATAATTTCTGTTTTAGTAGTAATAAAAGCTGTTATAACATGCAGATACATTGCTTAGAACCATAAAATTGTTTGGGCTGGAAGGAACCTTAAGGATCATCTAGTTCCAACATCTCTGCCATGGGCAGGGACACCTTCCTCTAGACGAGGTTGCTCAGAGCTCCATCCAACCTGGCCTTGAACACCTCCAGGAATGGGGCATCCCCAACTGTTGCGGTGGCTAAGTCCACTTTACACCCCTCAAGTTGCCTTAAAAGTGATCTCTCCTTACAACACTGTGCTAGAAAGTTCTCCCTTTGTCTCGATTCTGCTGGTCACTGGCCCTCTCCCCCCTCCCATCCCTTTTCCCATTGGCCCCTGTTATGTCACTCAACCTTGCCTCTGCCCCCGAGCCCTCAGATTATTGGTTTTGGATGCTCTGCCCGCCTTTGTGAGCTCTTGGGATAAAACTGGCGCAGGCTTTCAGTTCTGGGTTCTTCTTGCCTCTGTTCCCTTTGGGTGTGTTGCCATTAAACACCTCAGAATTGCATGCAAAGAACCCCTCTCACCTCTCTGGCTCCAGTTCATGCACAGACTGTGGGTGTGAGCGGCTGTCCGCGACTGCCTGCGAAGGTGAGATCGTGTGCACGCGTGGGTGCTGGCAGAGTGCTGCCTAAGTGGTCCCCCTACGAGGGACCCAGTAGGAACAAACACAGCATTGATCCACCGAGGCCCTCTCCCATGCCCAACCTTACCACCCTCACACTAAAAAATTTTTCCCAAATATCTAATCTAAACCTATTCTCTTTTAGTTTGCATATGTGGTGGCTGGTGAACATATATTACAAGGGACAGAGAGTTTTCAGTAAGACAAGTCCCTAGTACCACAAGAACCACTCTATGTTAGGGTGACCAGAAAGGTTTCTCCCAGGACGCATTGTTCTGTTATGTTAATCTATCCCAGTTTGGATTCCCCAGTTGGCTGTTGGCCTCTACCCCTCGTCACTCCCCCAGAGTTCCCCACTGGTCCCCGTTCCCCAGTCCCTCCTTTTCCCCACCCCCAGATAAAACTGTGAGTTTCAGGGTCATGTTGGTATTTGCCTCTGCAACCTTCGACAGTGTAGAAGGAACAAATGCTCCTGCCAGAACGCACCCAAATGCCCTTCTCGACTCTTTGCTACCAACTATAACACTGAACCCACCCGTGCTTCTGTGCGTGCACGCGGGACCCCACAGAGCTGAGCAGGGACAGTATTATGCATGCACTCCCCCTTGTCCTGTCACCACATGCTCTTGTAAAAAGTCCTTTTCCAGGTTTCTTGCAGGCTCCCCTCAGGTACTGGAAGGCCACAATTTGGTCACCCCAAAGCCTTCTCTTCTCCAGGCTGAACAATCCCAATTCTCTCAGCCTTTCCTTGTACAAGAGGTGCTCCATCCCTCTTATCATCTTGGTGGCCTCCTCTGGACTTGCCCAAGAGGTCCATGTCTTTCTTCTTCCGGGCACCCCAGAGTTGGATGCAGTATTCCATTTAGGTCTCACTAGAGTGGAGTTGAGAGATGGAGTCCCCTCCCACCCCTGCTGGCCACAGTGCTTTGGATGCAGCCCAGGACACGGGTGGTTTCTGGGCTGTGAGTGCCCATGGCTGGATCATGTCCAGCCTCTCACCCACCAGTACCCCCAAATCCTTCTGGGCAGGGCTGCTCTTGATCTGTTCATCCCTCAGCCTGGATTGAAACCAGGGGTTGTCCCAACCCAGGTGTAGCACCTTGATCTTATTAAACCTCATGAGATTCCCATGGGCCAATTCTTGAGCTTGTCCAGGCCCCTCTGGATGGATCCTGTCCTTCAGGTGCGGCAACTGCTTCACTCAGATTGGTGTCATCTGCAAATCTGATGAGGGTGCAGATGATCCCTTCATCTGTGTCATTGATGAAGACGTCAAGTAACACTGGTCCCAGTAGAGACCCCTGAGGAACATCACTTGTGACTTACATCTATCTGGACCTGAGCCATTGACCACTACCCTCTGGTAGTTTATGACTACAGTAATAAATGCATTTCAGTAATAAAACCTTTGGATTAAGATCAACCAGTCTCCTCCCTTCTTCTCTGCCTCATGAAACTTAAATGCTCCTTGTGGCATTGGGAGTTGCTGTTAAAACATTGCTCCATTCAGTTTTCCGTGTTCTCTGTGGTCCTCTGCCCAAGGCACAGATGCACAGCCATCCTTAGGCTGACACTTCCACTTGCAGGGAAGAGTGAGAGGTGACTGTGGGACTGAGGTGGGCTGTGCTGGCAGGTGTTGTGGGGCTAGTGTGTTCACAGGAAACACACCCATGACAGGATACTTTCCTGACAGATGATTCTGCCTTGGATTGCCATAGCTGCCTCTGTGCTGATCCTGGAAGACAGATCTCTCCTCTGTTTTAGTTCACACAAGCCAGAACCTGAATACAGCGAAAAAGTAGATGTTACCAGCAGCAGTGATTGGCAGGGAGGTTCATCTCTCATCTTCTCCTCCACCCTTCCCTCATTTCCCACAGTGGTTTTAAATTGTTTTCTAGGCTGGTATAAACAAGACAAACCTCTCCCTAATGTTCTTTGTCGATAAGATGTTCATACTCTGTGAACTGTCTGCTGTACAGGGAAAAATCAGCTCAGAGCAAGAGGGAGTGTTTGTACCTTATGAAGAAAGCTGCTGGTTGGTGGGCAGTGAATGCACAGCTGGAAAGGAGATGTGCAGGAACTGCAACTCTCTGCATCCCATGGGAAGGGGCTGCATAGCCCATCTCCTGAGTAAATAGTGCTTGGCACTGGGATGCTCTCAGGAAAGCCATAAAAGGCATAAAAGGAGCAGCCCCAAGTAGAGACGAATATGGGCCTGCCCTGTTTTATGCTGTCCAGTTTTAACTTGGCTTCTGCAGCTGGTCAGATACCTGGCCAGACAAATCTCTGGTCTGAATAGGGCTGTCCTTGCATTTCCATGGTCCTGTCAGCTATCATCCTATATTCCTATATTAGGGGAGCCATCTAAAGTCAAAAACTTCTATCTTCTAAACACTATCTATCTTACTCCTCTCTCCTCCACTTTCTTAAAAGGACTCTTTCAACTTCAAGCTTTTGCGCAATCTTAAAATTTTTTTCCATCTTTGTTTTCACACTGGCCCAGGTCCCTTGGGACTAGAATGGGAATAGCCAAAATTATATGACAAAGCCTTTTCTCAGGCTATTTAGAGCTTATCCAGAAGCAGAAAGAACTTTGAAAAAATCATAAAAACCCAGTTCTCACAAGACCGTCTAACCCAATTTAGCAGATAAAACAGATTCGAATTGCTCCATAAACTGTCCAGACTTCTGGCTGGTTCTCAGACCTGAACCTTTTCAACAGTTTATGGTTTACTGACCACCATCTGTATTTAATATCAATGTTATGACATCAAGATTTGTTTTTTTATTGGGCTGCCTGCATGGAAGTAGATTTTACCTTTCCTTTTGAACGCAGTGAATTTTACAGTCAATGAAGAGAGGCAGGTTCTTAACTTACATGCTTTGCATCTTCTTCTAGAGCCATCAGAGATAACACATTGGACTTGGCCTTCTGATTTAGGCGCCTACTACATGCTTAAGGTTTAGAATGTTGAATATTCCCTTCAGCTTCAAAGGAAAAAAAAATCTTGCCCCGAAACAGGAGATTTCACTGCATAAAGTCTTAATATTGTGGTTGCACTCAACAGTAAAATTTGCTTTTCAGGCCATAAGCAAAGTTAATTGAGAAAAAAAGAGAGTTTTCAAGCTTCCATGTAGTGGCTTTTCAGACAGATGGCTCAGAGGCTGTCCAGAAGGTGAGAAGAATGCTCATTTTCATATTTCATGCCTTCCTTGGAAGCTAAAAGGGAATCGGTACTGGAGATGATCCAGTGCTTTAGTTTCTAGGTTTTCCCTAACAAGAAATGTATCAGATGTAACAAGAACAGATCCAGCAGGATTATAAGATATCTACAGTTCCTGAGGTGCAACATTGGTCTCAGTAAATTCAGTGGCAGATCTCCCACTGACTTTAGCTGGAGTCAGGTTTATCTCAGAAAAGTTTGTCAAGAGAGGGCTTTTTCCCTTAGGTTCTTTAAAGATCAAATTAATTTTACAGAAATTTGAAGCAGTGATGCAATTCTAAGGAGTATCTAAACCTGTCCACTGACCAGACAATCAACCCTAATCCCTGAATCCTATATAAAAATGAACTTTTGCTCCTAAGTTTTGAGCAGAGGCATTGTTGCCTACTCAGTAGTGTTGTGATACTCTTAACTGGAGTTACTCTGGTATGAAAGACCTTAAATATGGCTGATTTACCATATTGAGATGTCTGCATTGCAGTCATACCCATCACATTTAATTACAAATCTTCAAAGGATTAGGAAGGAGAGCTGAATGGACTATTAACCTTATGGGAGCAGTCTCTAGTTCTACAACAAAATTATAAATGACAAACAGCAGTAAAGCTGATGAATTTGGGGGTTTTCAGGATAAATGTCAAGATCCTTGGTGGAGTATAGTGCATTATTTCCTACATACAAAACTCAGACTGAAACATCATCTTCTTTTAGGCTACAACTCAAAACTTAGGTATTTGCAGCAACACTACAGCTACCAACTTCTCAGCAAGACAAACACAAGGTGGTTATCACTGGGTTTTTTAACAGCATGTTTGGGGACCAGTTTTCTTCACACATCACTTGTGTGGATAATGTTTATTTTGTGTCTATGCCATAATAAAATGGTTTGCTAAGTTAATTCAAGGTCCTCAAACCATCTCTTTGCATAGATGAGTATCTTGAGCAAAAAATAATTAGAGTCTATGGTGATCAAGGGAGCCTGGCAGCGAAAGAAGGAGTAAATAGGCTGGACAAGGTTAAGTCTGAATTTGCAAACATCTTGCATTGCAAATACAGCTAAAAGAGACTAAACTGGAGACTAGAAGAGGGAAAGATGGGCAGATTCAATGGAAATCCATTGAGAATTTATGGCAAATTCCAACTGTTTTTTTCTTCCCCTCCTTCTGAGTAATTAGAATTATCCTAAAGAAACAGAAAGCTATTTCAGGACACAGGCAGGAATTTCCAAAGGGTGGGTGGGATTTGTGTGCAGTGGTGGGGAGGGGAGCAATGGCAAGGAGCCACTGGCCATTTGGTGGTGAGGAAGGAAGTAAGGCCAGTATGGGTGATGTCAACGTGAAAAGTTGGCACAAAAACAAGGAGGTCATGGAAAGCTTTGGTTGCTTGTGCATAACCAATGCTTCATTCAGGAGGTGACTTAATTGTGTTTGCTCTTATGCTGACCCAAGAGAAATCCTTGTCTGAATAATACAAATATCTGCTCTGCTCTGTTTATAGTACTTTCAGTCAAAAATAGCCAGGGCAGGAGAGAGTCATTTAAGGAAAGCATTTTACTTATGAAAATGCATTTCCCTGTTTGTATATAATTTGTATACACACCCACATGCTCACACGTGCAAAGCCATGTCTCACAGACAAGTTTTTTCCTGAAGATGCTCAGTAGAGAAACTACTCATAATACTTTCTCCCAGCTTTGCTTACTAACAGTGTTTGGAACAAAGATCCCAGTTAAAAGTCCATTGGAGTCTTTGGAAAGATGCCCATTGACTTCACTGAGATTTGGATCAGGTCCCAAGTCTTTCCCTATTTAGAAGTTGGAAAATAGGATGCAATTTCTCAGCTGTAAATGCTGGACTAACTGGGCCTGAAACTTAATGCATAGAAAAGCTTCACATACCCAAGGCTGTACCTTGCAAATGAGTCTTTTGTTTCTGTCTGTTCACAGATCACTGAGTTCTTCAAAGTCAGACAAACAAATAATGCTCCTAGTCATTGGGTTTTTTGTCATTACAAGGTTTGGCAGCTCTGAGTTGTCATCTGCAAGATGGAACCATCCCTATGGACATGCCAGAAGATACAAATTTGGTCTTCTGCAACAGTGAAAAGTAGTGGGTTTTTTTAATTTTAGGAAGAAGAAATAAGTTTTGAAGAAAACTTTTTCAGATCCTCTTCTGCAAAATAGATATTCTTTATGTATCAAATAGGCTTGAATAAAAAGAAGCACCTATGGCTTAGTCTTGGCATTAGCAGATAAATTTCTTCCTAATGTACAGTCTTATCAAAGTGGCTTTTCAAAAGATTTTAAATTAATGACCAGTGGAAGCTTTTGCACAATGAGGGATGCAGTGACTGTGCTGTTTCTGATCCACTTCTTGAAAATTAACTGACTACCCTCAAGCTTTCTTTTCTTTTCCTAAGGTTAATTTCATTTTTTTACTGTAATAGTAATCCAGAACATTAATTTTTGTTTTGTTTTTAATTGAGGCATTGCAATTATTACCCCTGCCCCTGACAGGGGGGATGGAACAAGGGGACCTTTAAGGCCCCTTGCAACCAAACCCACTGTATGAACAGAAAAAGAATAATAGGCTATCAATCATGTCTTTCATATAAGAGGACATCTGCATTATTTTAAGGCTTTTTATCATCACTGAGAGTTTTTCTGTTATTCCATTGTGAATTTCATTGATCGGAGGCACAGGAGAAGGGCTGATGGGGGACAAGGGTAGCTTTAAGCTGGATGTCAGCACTCTCTTACTTCTGCACCAGAGAAATCCATTCCAAGTCTACTGTTTTATGCAGTAATACATTACTAAAGTGACATAATTATGGGGGTGGCATAAGAGTTATGATATCCTTAATTATTCATTTATTTAAGTGTTTGGGGATTGCTCTTAATGTGACAGATGCACACACTTGTCAAGGCACCAGCTGAAGTGTCTTTTTCTTGTTTAAATAAGGTTATTTACTTCTGGGAAAAAAAACGCAGATGTAGACTGCTGTCTATTTTTTCAGTTTAAATTTCATTCAGACTCATAAGAGAGTTCGTTTAATTTTCTTATCTTCATTATATTTTGATGACAACTTAATTATTTTAGAAAAATTACCGATTCCTCCACTTCCCTGTCTTAAACATGAGAAGAGCATTATGCACTAATTATAAGGAATGAACTACAACTGACGTCAACAGAATTTGTGTGACTGCACATATTATAACTTAAATCAGAATATTATACAACAGCTGGAAGACAGTCTAAGAAATAACTTTCTGAATGCCATGTTAAAGGACATGCTGACTCACACATCCATTTAATTCAAGAATCTCTACACAAATAATGTTCTCGTCTACTGACTTTTGTGTAGCCTGGAAAATGTAAATGAACTGATTTTCATGCTTGTTCTGGCCAAACATAGTGATTCCCATTCAAATACATCAGTTGTACTCTGATTAGGAATTGGCTTAAACTGCAATGAAGTCTGGCTTAGGCAGAGTCTGAAGAGCTCAGGGTAGCAGTCACACCTATGGTCACTGTGTGTGTACAGCCAGTGAAACACTGGGAAGGGAACTCATCACCAGCTCCAGGATTTGGAGAAACAGGTGAAGTTCAACATCCTTCTTGTTGTGCTCAAGAGCTCATTTTAATGATCTGTGATTAAAAAGGAACATCCCAGCTTTTGATCTTTGGCCACATTTACCCTGCTCCTTTCTGGGTGTAATGGATTTTCTATTTTTGCAACACTACAACATGAGTAGGGCTGACCTGTGCCATACTAGAGATCCTGCAGACAAGAATGGCATGCCTGGAAACAATGTTTTGTGAAGTTAACAGTGGACCCATTTCTAGGATAAGGAATTTCTCAAAGGGAGTGAGAGTGAAACAAAATTTCTCCATTCATACATCTGATCTGATAATCTCATAACCACAAACTAGCAGTGGCATAGATGGTAACTACCTAGAAACCATATACTATCTAGAAACTATATAGAAACCAATCTTCCTTATGCAAAGTCTTTACTGTCACTAGCACACTGACATTCAGGATTCTGTGGAATAGTTTGTTGGTAAGAGAGTGGCAGAACCAAGTGAACGTCCACTGAGGATCAGCTCCTGCGGGACTCATTCCAGAAAATGGAACATAAATTGTCCATTAGCCAAACACCGTTTGTACACATCACTGGTGTCATTGACAAGATCATATTGGAAGCTTATTTTCACAGGGACTTATTTATTATATTTAAGGTAACATCAAGGACCTTAATTTTCTCAGGCTTTTTAGGGGGAAAGTTTTCTTTTTTTGCTGTTGTGTATTTTTTTTTTAATCTGTTTTGTCTATTTTTCATTTGTGCTTGAAGAGGATTTACTTTGGTAGACTTCAAAGTTGCTTATGAATTTGGTATGGCAATTCGCTCTATAAAAACTGATACTTTATTCGAAAATAAAGTTGGGTTTTACATTTGGTATATATCTTTTCTTTTATTAAATGGTCAGTGAAGACTACATTAATACTCTGTAAAACTGTTAAATATTGGATACCAGAAAATGCGAATGGAAAAAAGTGTAACCCTTCTTGGAGAGTGGCAATCCTCTTGAATACATGTCTTGAGAGAGTGGAGTGTCAAAGCACTGGTTTTTACCTGAGTTTATAGGTTACTCCTGTTCTCTCCATTTACCTGCCAATAATACACAGCACATGCTGGGACAATAGCCTTCCTTTACTATTTTCTCTGATCCTTTGATAAGCCTCAAGCCCACAATGGAAAGGGAGGGAAAATGGTTTTTATCTTTTTCTCTGTGAAAATAAAGAAGTTTCCTGGTAAGGAAAGAGATAAAATCACTTGGCACAAGGACTTCTAATTCACACTGGACAAATTCAGGACAGTGTTACATATATTAACAAGTAATGATTGAGGAATTTCCTTATCATCTGATGATATTTTCCCAGACTTCTAGTAACAAAATACTGATTAAAGATTCATTTAACGGGATTCAAAGTTTGCCAGGACTCCAGAATGCTGACATAACATAAAAGTTTATGTGCTGATACAAATACATTTTACCTATATCATTTGATGTAAAATACCTTATATATCTATATCTTATCAACCTATATCTTTTAATACATACACACTCCTGACAGGAAGGGCAAGATCACACATATCACCCCTGTGGTTATAGAGCTGTTTCTGTACAATTTGTACCTCAAATTACTTTGCCTCAAAACACTTTTATCTGAGCATATTCAGGATATCAAGGACAAGGTTTGGGAGCAGGAGAAGGTGTCTTTCATGAGAAAAGTTAATCTGGGTGGAAAACCAGACAAATTTGGGGAAAATGTTTCTTGTTAACAAAAAAAGGCAAGACAATACAAAATTATTAAACTGTAGCAAAACAAGTGAAATGTAATTGTGCTTAATTTAATTTTACTACAACTACTCTTTTTTTCCTCTCAGTAACTTTGATGAAGCCACCTGGAGCACAAGAGTTTGTCATTTTCCCCAGGTATATAATTCGAGAAAATGGAAAGATATAATAGTTCCTAATCACCTACTTTCTCCGTCTTGGAGCAGATTCAGCTGGAGGACTTTGCACCACTCCTTCGGGCAGCTCACACCTTTGCAGGGAGGACATTTCCCTAAAAGATGGGTGCAGAACTGCTGAGATGAAAACATGCTTGAAATTCTTTCCCTCTTTTAGGGCTGTATGTCCTATAGTACAAAGGTGTAAAAATAGGGTAGTTCCTATGTTTTGAGAAGAAAAAAGTTTTACTCAGGAAGAAAAAGGAAGAGTGACCTACACACACTTCATCACAGAATAGTTATAGACTACAGAACTTGAGTATATAGAGTGCCTCTCTACAGCCCTGTGAAAAGTGCTGCAAGGTGGGTTGTATCTCACCAGTAATTTCAGACCTTAGTTTTGGTTTTCTCAAGGGCTCTCCGTGGTGAGTGTGACAAGAGCTGGGTATCCATCCTCTGGTGCAGTGGACTCTGTTCTGGGACCAGGCTTTAGCAGCTCAAAATTAAAATATCTAACTATTGAGTTCCTATATCTTTAGGTGTATCCCTAAAGCTTCATATTCTGAATATTTTCTTATCCCAGAAGGTGTGAAGAAATAAGGCTAGTCAACAGGGTAGGTAAGGGGAAAGGGTCATTTAAGGCTGAGGCAAGAATTAAATTGCCTTTTAAGGCTGTAATAATTTGCTGTGTGGTGAAAATGAACTTTATCAAAGAACATTCAGGAATTCCCAGGGTCTGCTGGGCTCTAGTTTCTGGTCACTACTGAAACCTACCCAGTGTGATAACCATATCACTTCAATCCAGTTTTTACTATATTTCACTCTCAAATATTTTCCTCTACAATATTTCATGTGTGAATAGCAGCTTACAACTATTTTGCTGTGAGAAAGATTACCATCTCGCCAGCACTGACAGTCAGTCCCTATTTATCCTTCCAGCAACATACAATCTTTAAAAATTCCCATAGCTACCTGATATTTATAGGCACATTTATTATCCAAACCATAATTTTACTTGTGGGAAGGCACAAAAATGCCCTGCATTGCAGAATGCCTGGTTTGGCTTTCTTTCTGCTTCAGTACTTCTCTGAATTCATTAATCTTAAATGGGATTCACTTCACCTGAGAGGAAAATATTTGAGTGAAACCTTTTGAGTCACCTTTTTCCAGTAATTTATGGAAATAGACAGAAAGGAAAAAGCAGCTTATCCCAACAGTCTGGGATGTCTATTTCTCTTCACGAGGTGCCTTTGACCCACCACTGAGATGGAGGCTTCTTAGATGCCCTGCCTACCTTTTAAATGGTGGTTATTAAGTGAGGTGAACTCTAACTGCTAATTTACAAAAATACTTCATATATTCCAGGTAGTATTCTGGCCAATATCAAAATTATATTTAGGTTCTCATTACAAGGGTTTAACCTACTTTTTTTTTTTTTTTTTTTTTAACATAAAATCTTGGCTCTCAATTTTTGTAAACAAAAATATTTTAATATAAGGAAAAAGAGTTAATGGAGTGACTTTAATTTAGTTGCACAAACTTACAAAAAGAATACCATATCTATTCAGTTGTTATCTATGTTTTGGTTCTGGCTTTAATTGTGCTCAATTTCTGTTCACAGTCCTGTCGGAGTAGTGTGCTCTATCCCTCTATTTTTAAATGTGAAAATGCCTATGCCTATATCAAAGCATTTTGGATAGCAAAGGAATTTTTGTCAATATGGGAGTATTACACCAAATATGGCACACAGCAAGGACCAGACATGCAAGTAGACGAAGCAGAATTTCATTTCAGACAACAGAAAAAAAAAAAAAAATTAAAATTTCTGTCTTAAGCATATACGGCCCTCTATTTGATCAAAACTTGTTAAGAAAGAAGTAAGAGATTTCCTAGCCACCCAAAATCTTCTCCAATGACAATGTTAATATAAGTCTGAGCAGTCCTACAATGGCAAGAGGACTGGACTCTATCCAGACACAGACCTCAGCACTGATATTCTGGGACCTCACTTAGTGTTGCAGGAGAGAGGATGTTTTAATTTTCCCATTCTGATGCATATAGGGGAGCAGACTTCCTATCTACAAAAGACAAAGAAGTAGATGAATTCCAATCACAATGTACAACAATGGCATTAATATCAATTGCTCTGTTGCCCAGACACCAAACCGTAGCTGTACTGCTACTTATTCCTCTGTAAGGAAGGAAGGAAGAGCCTGAATCCTCCTGGGAAATTCCTGGATGTTCTGATTAAATGGGAAAATTGGCTGAATCAAAACCCTGAATAATTCTTGCCTTTTTTTTTTTTTAACAAATTTTAAATTTTAATTTAATTTAGAATTTTGCCTTTATTTTGTGAGCACAAAGATTGTGGACATCTTGTGTGGCTACATTTTCCTTGGGCTATGTTTTTCAGTATACAGGGCTGTGTGCTCTGGAACTCACAAAATCTTTCATGAGGCAAGCAATGGTAAGGACTACTACAGTAGAATTTTATTACTTTTCAAAGTGTTGTTGGCAATCACTACTGGAGAAGCAGGGTATCCAGTTCTCATTTTGCTTTTACAAATTCACCAGTGCTTCATAGTAAATCTATCTACGTTTAAATCCCTGAATGCCACCAACCTTCTACAGAAAACAGAAGAAGCAACATCTTCTGTTACCAAGACTGCGTTAACTAAACAGGCTATGGTGGACCTTGCTAAAAAGCGGGGAAAATAAGCAAAATAAATTCTCAAAACATGGGCTGAATTTGGCTCTGAATTACCCTGATGTAAACCAAAGAGCTTTCTTGCACTTCAAGTGGATAAACTTCATCTGGGTGCTATGTTTTGAGGTACATAGCCAAAATTTTTTTGAAGGAGGTTTATAAGAAGATCACAGATTTTGGCATACTGATGCAAAGGCAGAAGGTCAGAGTTGTGGGACACAGAGCAGAAAGGAAAAGCTCCTAAGGCTCTTGACTTCTGCCAGCTGTCCACACTGTCAAGAGAATTGTGGACAATATAAGATGTATGAATATATTCCTTTCTCTTAACACTCTTCATAACCCTCCTGGAGGGAAACACAAACATACAGAACATGAATAAAGTTTCTGCTGTCTTTCATCTTTGCACTCCTCAGAAACAGGGCAAACTTTTAGCCTGCAGCTGCCTATTACTAACTTTAACTTGTTTAGTTGCTTTCTTGTACCCAGTTAACCAATTCATCATGTCAAATGCTCCATGCTGAAAATATTTACTTCGCCTATATTTTTAGTTATTGCTTAGTCTCATCTGTTATTTTCAAAATCATAGTACACAGGAGATGAGCCAGTCTCCCATCAAAATATAAGATTGATATGAGAATATTCTTAAAACATATCTAGTAATTTAGGAAGCAGATAATCGTTGCACTGATTTTTTTCTTGAATGTTTGTTCTTTGCTTGGATATGAGAACTACCCTGAGCTGCATCATCTACCTATTAAAGTTGAGTTCCTTCAGAGAGCAGAACAAGGAGACCAACTCATGAGACCCAACCAACATAGGATCAATTACCTAGGATCTTACTGATTTTCTAGGCTAAGTGGCTCATAATATCATCATTCTCTTGTCCTATGCATTAAAGTCTATATATAAAAGATATAGTTTATATATTAAAAATATTGTACAAATAATCTATTATATATGCATACTTTCCTTTTTTTGATTTTGTTTGAAATCATTTAGATTTATTTATTTAAGATGAAGAAGGATTTTCCTTTCAGAAAGCCTAGAATGTTAGTTGCATGACAAAAATCCTTTTGCAGTTTTTTGCTAAAAAGGAAGCTCTATATGATGTACATTAGAAATGGCCTGAAGCTGTGTGACAATATTGCAAAGCAACAAAAGTTGTTTTCTCTTGTCTCTGAACCTTCAGTTTTTGAGCTCATGGCAAAATTTTGGATGTGGATCCTAATATCGATTGATCCCTTTTTTTTGTTTGTTTGGTTTTTTTTAAGATCTTATTTTAATTTCCTCATGCAGATCTAAAATACCTACCCTAACATATGAAAAAAAAGTACTTTTTTTTCCTGGAACTGTAACTTTGATCAGCCCTTAGAAGTTAGTTATCTGAGTCAAGTTCTCTCCTTCCTCCATCTTCTAATCTATAATATCTGAATTTATACTTGAACAAGCAGAAGGAACAGGTTGCAGCTGAGGGAAAAAGATTGATTTGCTCATCTCTAAGAACCATACCTGAGGCAAGCCATAGCTGTCAAGGTCTCAATCTTCAGGCAAGCTGATCAGGAGCTATGAACAGATAAGGATAGAAATAGGGTAGATACAGTCATGGTAGCTCAACAACATTTTGAAAAATTTTTTTGCTGTCTAAACTGACGTTTCTTCCTTTGAATTCCTTCTCCCTCACTTAACTTCAAAAAAAGGAAAAAGACAGTAGAAATTACAGAACTCACTCAACTAAAAAGTAATTTTTTCACAGAGAAAAAAGTCAAAAAAGCTATCAGGAAGAAAGAAAAACTTTTCAAAAAATCCCATTTTGGTAAACTCAATCATAAAATAAACCATATATCAAGAATGAGAGAATGAATTTTCAAATAAATAAATAAATAAATGTATATCCAGAAATGTCTTTCCAGATTGAAAAAAGGCAGATTGAAAAAGTAATGCTTTCACATTCAACTCATATAGCAGAAAGTGAGAAAAAGGATGCATCCTGACATATTTATGGTCTAAAAACACTGAAAACTTTCACATTTTTCAAGGGTGATCACATTCAGAAGGGACTTAGCCTTGGAGCAGGGTATGTATATTTATAGTCATTCCATAATTCTTCCAGCCCTAAGAAGTGAAACACTAGATTACTTTTTTTTTTTTTTTTTTTTTTTTAAAGCAAAGAAAGAACTGATGTACTTAGGGCTGGCAGCAGCAATATAGAGACACAAAGCCCCAGATAAAATAGAAACAAGATCTCTGGTTTTCTAGGCAGCACACTCAAGTGATTCCAGCCCAGCTCTGGGCACAGGGCTACACAGGTGTGGCGCTGGAGTGGCTCCAGGAGAGGCTGTGGTATCACCTCAGACTGACTCCAACACAGTTAAAAAAAGGATTGCGCTCTTCTACTTTGCTCTGTGAGAAATGTGTACAATGATACATTGGTTTCATGGATTCACAGAAAACATAGAAACACCTGAATTGGAAGGGACCTTCAAGAGGACCCAGGTCCAACCCCCCTTCCCCAGTCAAAGGTGGCACCCACCAGACCAGGTTGCTCAGGGCTCCATCCAGCCTGGCCTTGAACTCTTCCAGAGATGGGGCATCAACAGCTTCTTTGGGCAAAGGGAGAAGTTGTAACTCACCTCATAGCAGTGTGTTGGTATGGATGGAGGTGATTTTCGAAAGTGCTTCTATTGCTGCTCTGACCTGGCTGGGCATAAAGCTTAGTCCAGGCTTGGAATCATTTTGGGAGGGTGTATTCCAGCAGATCGTGTACATGGCTGGCCCATTCTGGCCCAAGCCTGGCCAGGCCTTGTCTGCAGTGCATTCACAGACACAATTTCCACTCACAGTTCCAGCTCAGGGCATCTCAGCAGTGCAGACACCATTTCATTTTAATTTTCCTGCCCCAAGTCTGGGAAACAAGGACTCAGACCTGTTGGTTCCTGCTGAAAAGAGAGGGAAGGAATAATGATAAAATCAAAGCCAGAGATCAGGAGCAAACTAAAGAACAGCCACAAAGAGTTGCCTGGCAGGAGGAGAAGGTGGGAGCATTGGCCCTTCTGCTGGTGGAAGATGGGCTTACCAGCACCCCTGCTCCTGACTTGTACCCAGCAGTGTCCTGCCAACGCAGCAGTGGCTCCAGCTTCTCAGGGCTCAAAGGCAAAGCAAACATGTTGTGGTCCCACAGTGGCCTTAGAAGACTGTGGCTCCACCTGTGCCATTCTGAAATGAGCTGCTCTGAGTCTTCTGATGGATCCCATCCATCAGCTGAGTGTCTCTGCAAGCTCAGGCTCTCCCGTGCTCAGCCTCTATCCTTGTGCCAGCAAAAACAACTCTTCTGGGCTGCACGTGGGGAGAGGGGAGGGAGGGTGTATTTGTCATGTTCAGAAATAATTCTCCAGAAAGATAAGCTAACCCTAATGACTTCCAAAAACTACTACGGCATATCACCAATAGAAAAAACTAAGAACTTTCTATAGGCATTCCAAAGTGCCACTTATGACTATAATTCAACTAGCAATTCAATTTTCCAAGGTCTAAATTCAGGATATGACGTGTGAAAAAGGCCCAATTCAAAAGACATATGAATTAAATGGAAATGCAAGCCTGTGTGATTCATTCTGTCAGCATCATCAGCTTCACAAATGCAGGTTCAAAATACCCAAGGTCAATATTTCTCAGTTATTAAAGTGAAAGGAAACTGCATTCATGAAAATCAGCAATAACTTTGGAGCTGTAATGAGGGATCTTGTGAGAAGTAACAGCTCCTTTCTTTCTTTCCTCAAGCCATGAAAAGTAACTATAACTGCAAAGGCCTGACTGTGAAAACAGTCAATGGCTTGGCTTTTGTCTGAATCTGGATTCTCCCATACAATCAGAAAAGAGCTAGGAAAAAGGAAGAAAAAAGTTTTTCTATTCCCCTTCCTTCATCCCATTTATGTTCTCTAAGTTTCCCCAAATCTTCCTGCATGGGAAGTTACTTTCTCTGACCCTTTTCCACATTTTCCTGTCAGGCAGTGATACACCCTGTAGCTTCAATGCAGCATATGCTGGAATTATGTAATTTTAGGATAAACATATAAATTTGTTATAAATTAATCTCTCCTCAATATTTACTATTTTTCCATAGCACTTGCTTTTAAAATTATGGAGACATCCAGATATGAATTTGGAAATTATATTCAAAACAAAAATTAATTTGGTCTTGAGTTACTAAATTTGGAGTGACCACATTTCTTTTGATTCAATGAATGATGCAACTCCAGTTCACAACAGCTTTTCCATCTGACCATTTCTCATATTTACATGGAAGCAAATTGTCTTAGTACTCATTGCCCTTAAATACAGTGCCAAAATTAGAAAATATTTGGTGTTCTGCAGTTTTTATGACTGCTTATTAACTCACCTTTTCTTACAGTGCTGTTTCACTTTCCTGTTAGCTAATTGACATTAGTAAAACACAGGTAGTGTTCTGTTGTTGCATCACTCTGTTCTCACTTTGTCTGTCCGACTTCATCTTAAAAATTTGTATTTCCAGTGCCAAATGCCACACTGAGAGAACATCTCTGACATCAGTGCTACTGTTGTTGGCATTGAGTACACTTCATCTCTGCCAGATATGCCCTGATATAAAACCATTTTATCATATTCTTCCTGCTTATATAGTATTCCAAGAAGGAGGCTATCAAATATTTTCTTAAAGTATTTGTTGCTGTTTGATATATTTCTGACATAGTCTTTTATGGCTGAAAATGTGCTTGAAGACTGGTGAAGATCAGCTGTGCTCTTGCTAAGCTTTTTTTTCATTCTTTGTAAGATGCTTTTGTAGCCTATTTGTCTTATTAATTCTGTTGTTGAACTTTTCCTAGCTTGAGCTTCATAATTTACTTAGCCCTTATAACTTAGTACTGTAGATGTATGTGGACCTTGTGATTTACTACCACATCTTTCAACATTTATATCAATTTTCTTACTATTCATGTAAATCCTCTTGGATTTTTCTCAACTGTTTTTATTGATGTGATTTTTATTCATTTTGCTCCACAGTGAAGAGTTGTGAGTTTATAGAAGTTTTTAATCTTTTTTTAAATTGTATTTTGGCTGATTTCCTTTGGTTAATAGAGCTCTACATTTACATGTGCTGAAGGATTGTCTCTGTGGAAACTATTTGTTTTCCCTGAATTTATGATAGATAGCCCCATAGAGAAAGGGCTTCAAGATGTCAGTGTTGATGGTCTGTGATGAGTCTTTCTGCATGTGAAATCTTCAGTTCAGTTTGAAAATGATGCAGTAAATAGCAATACTCTTAGTCTTCTGTGGTCAAATTACTCTTTTATTTTCTAGCATTGTTTTTTTCTTATGTTTCATCTGCTTTCTTATCACATATAGTTTGTTATATTTGGTTCTG
This sequence comes from Corvus kubaryi, assembly GCF_017639235.1. Lineage (NCBI taxonomy): Eukaryota > Metazoa > Chordata > Aves > Passeriformes > Corvidae > Corvus > Corvus kubaryi. Next base: position 49,358,558 of record NW_024581137.1, on the reverse strand, counting down.
AGGATTCGGATTGTGGCATAGCCAGATATTCATGTAAGTTTTTTTCCAATACATATATGGTACCTGGTAGCTCTGTTGGGAGAATTCCAAATTACTTCATGCATTTCTTCATGTGGAAATATAATTCATGAGCTTCTGTGCCAGAAACAACTCAGATGTCCACGCATCATTCTAGTTTGGAAACTCATGCTATATTCGTACATTTATTCTGAGCTGTTTTCCCAGCCACTGGGTCTGAAGTTCCTCATTTACCTTGCTGGAGATTTATTTAAGTAAGCTGGGGTTGGATTTTATGTGAAAACAGGAAAAGTTCTTGCCTAGATTCTTTGCTTAGTTCAGATTTGTTTTCCCTTTCTTTTAATCTTTTTGTAAATTCTTTTTTTCCTAATCTAAAACCAAAAGCTCCCTACAGTTAGATTTAGATACTATTACAGGAATGGAATGAGACACAGTCAGTCAGTAAATATTTGTTTAAATTAATTATTTTCCCACAATGTCTTTGACAGCACAATTTTTTTTAATATAACTTGAAAAACATACAATGGTTGTAATCAGGAGGTTCTCAAATCACCAGACTCTGTGCTAGAAAGAGGTAGCATGTCCAGGTAGGTGGACCAGATATGTGGGGTTTTTCCAATAGAGCCTCACTGCATATTCTCACTCTACTGAGTTATGCTTAAACCTGGAAAATAAACTTTAATCTCTACTTAGAGCAACCAATGCTGCCAATTCTTTGTAAAGTGTAATTTTGATTAGAATTTAGAGGTAGATCTCGCTTTCCTTCCAGCCAGTGACCTCTGGGGGATGCAGCCAGTTATAATCAGCCATAGACAGCGGGGGTGCCATTACCATAACCATGTTAGTTTCAAATATTTCACATCTTTTTTTTAGTACAGTATTTTTTATATGAACTAGGAGTTAGTAGCACATGTTTTTATTTCTCTTATCTCCAGTGACCAATTTGTATTTCACCTCCTCCTGTACATGACAAGAATATACTGCCATGTATTCAAAAGAGAGTTAAAGCAGAGCAAGTCAAATTGGAAAGAGGATTTTGGAATACAGTTACATTCACCATATGGTAAGAGTCATTATTATGCAATTTTCATAGGTATTGGTATAAGTTAAAATGTTTAGAAGGATCTTTTTAAACTCTAGATGTTTTTAAACAATTCATCCAAATCCCTAATCCCCCAAAGGCCTTTTGGACCATTAATCAAGCCATGCTGGCTTTTGCCCTGCACATTTTTCTTCAGACTAATCCACAGAAACAAGCAAATAAATTACACATTAAAATTTATGAGTACAAATTTTTCCTTCCCTCTAACTAACATGTGCGATTTTCCCTGGAGAAATTCCCTCCTGCATAAGAAATTAAAGCTTTTAAGCAAGGAATAGTTCCATTGTCACGAAGAAAAACAGAACCCTTGCCATAGCCATGATATTTTCAAATATTTCATAATATTGAATACTATATTGTTGATATGAATGAGGGCTTAGTAGCATATATAACCATAGTTATATATATAACCGTAGTTAGCTCCTGAATGTTGCAGCGCTGTAATAGAGTAGGGGAAAAAAATTCATTCATTAATATTTTTTTTCTGCCAGGAAGGAGATGTTGTAACAGTTTACTCTTTAAAGAAGCCTCAAGAGGAAAAAAAAACCAAAAAACTCAAAGCAGCAAACCTTTCAGTTCTTTTGATGTCCTGGCAGCTGAAATCAACTACTGCAGAGCCTAGGGACACTTTGGTTTCTAGCCTAGATGACGAACTGCATTTGCAGGAGATTATTATCTGTTTGTAGGAAACAGACAGACAAACCAGATGCCTGACTTGAGAAGGCTGTCTCAGGTCACATTAAAATTTTCCTTAGTTTCTGAAGACTCAGCAAAATTCCAGCATAGGTTGTTATTTTAGTCAAGAGTAACACTTTGAGGTCAAAATGGACCTTTTGAAAATCATAAAAATGTGGATGAAGGCATTTTAAACTCCTACTTGATAAATTACCATGGTATTGCAACTGGAGGTTACTTCAACACACTTATTAACATCATTTTTTCTTCTGAATTCTTTTGAAAACCAGATTATTTGTGCAGAAACGTAAGAGCTTTATCCTGGCTTCCAAGAATATACCCAGTGCAGTTATCTTCTACACTATAAATACACATTGTGCAAGAGAGAAAGCATAATTATCTAATGCCATTGGAGCTGATGGTTAGAAGACAGTTATTTTCTTGGATCATGTCAAGATGGAGCCTTGATTAGTTCTATATTAAGCAAAATTATTGCATCAAACACTTGAGTCAAGCAGGCCTTGTTTTAAGCATAATGTATGTAAGAATTTTATCAATATATTGCTAATGTGATTTTCCAGTTGTAGAATGGAAGGACCTGCAAAGGAATAACCAGTCCATGGTTGCTGAATTTTCAGCTGGTACTTGCCCAGCATTTGAAACAAGTAAATTTGGTTGTGGGCTCTCAGCAGTAAAAGGCCTCACACAGCAGAGAGCAGTGGTCTGACAGTCTCCTTGCAATCAATCTGTTCAATGTAATTATACCTTCCTGTTGCTCTGATAGGTTCATTCCTCTAAAAGGCAGAACAAGGGGGACTTTATTTTATTTGAATTACCTAGAAAATTGCTTTACTGAGCTAAGCTGAGTATTATAAGTAAAAACAATAAAAGAAAATAATTTTAGAATCCTAATTTCAGTCAGACCTGCAATAAACTGGCTAGTGGTTTTATTTTATACAGCTCAAAAGCAGAAAAATTCACTTTTTCTGAGTTATACAAAGATAGCATAAAAATAAAATGCTAGAAGTTACTAGAAACTTTGCAATTTCTCATTTTATCTTCAAGACAGTTTACTTAGGGGACCCGACTTTTTCAAACTAGGGGGAATTCTAAGGTTGCATTATTAGACAAATCACATAGATGTTTACTTAGTAGCCAGACACCAAAGTAGAATTTGGAAGGGAAACACAATCCATTTTTAAGATAACACTCCAGTAAGTCTTAAGACTACAGCATTCGTCAAGCAACTCCCTGTTTGATCCTGACTGCTCCGCTCCAGCTTTTCAATTTCAATGTAAAATTGACTCTTCTGTGCAAGGCAGAGGTTCCCCATGTTCGACAGTGCTCAGAAGAGAGCCTGCTGTGCTCCAGAAAGGAATGCTGCCACTTTCACTGGGACCATCAAGCTGTATTTGTTCTCAAGACATGTTGAAAGAATGAGGACATGAAAGTCTGTCCTGACTTATTCCTGAGCGTTCATCCAGAAAGAGATTTACTGGACCCAAGAGATAACACAGCTTCATACTTTTTGGGAGAAAATAGTTCTCAGGAAAAAGGAACATTTGCTTTTGAAATAACTCAGTGGCATTTTGGAGCAGTTTGGGAATGAGAAGGTCTTTCACATTAAAAAAAAAAAAAAGATAATGAATAGCCAGAGTTAGATAAATGTTTTTGATGTGGCCATATTCTCAATTTGATTAGAAAGAGACAGAATTACAGAAAAAAAGAAAAACATGAGTACAATAATTTTGTTTTAGCCTTTCCAGATCTGCTTTAAAGATTTAAGAAGCTCAGTGAAGCCACTGAGACTTTACAAGCTTAGTCTAAGACAAAACCAACAGCCAAAATTGATACCTAACTCACTACAAGTATTGGAAACAGACTTATCTTTGACCTAAACTGGTACTACTTGTTCTCCTAATTTAGAGGAGGAATTGACGGGGTTGCTATTTGTTTTGTTTGTTTGTTTGAAAACACATATGAAAATTGCCAATGGCTGTGGGAATGGGCACTCATAATAGCAGCTTTACATGTTTCTCTTGATAAGCTTAATCAAAGTATCTGATTATAACACTTCCCCTAGCACTTCATGTATTGTTTCACTGGGAGCACAATAGATGTAATTTCACTCTTTCAGACTAAATAATTTTCATGGTAATTTCATTGCCATTATCCATCCTACACGTGGTGGTTTTGTATAGAAATGTGTCTGACCCATGGCTTCTCACTAGCAGTCTGAAAAAAGTAGCTTTCAAACATAAAAAAGGTAGAAGTCACAGCAGAGCTCATAGCAGCAAGTACAGATAAAAAGACATAACTTGGACACAACAAATTTGCTAAATAGAAGCTGAGCAAGAGGAGCATTATGAGACCATACCTGATTACTCTTCAGTGGAAATAATTCTTGTAAACATGTAAGTTAGCTCTTGCTAGATTATTCTACACATCAAACATTTCATTTTGATAAAAGTCTGATGCATCTAAGGGATCTCTGTGGAAGATAAGAAATTTAATGTGATTCACCTTTGCTTCCACTATTCAAGTATTACAGCTTAATCTTACAGCTTAATCTTGTGACGACCCTGATTACAGGGAAATTCAAAATTCAGGATTCCCTTTACAGTGCACAGACAAAGGCTGGGCTGCTCCCCAATAGTGTGAAACATCACAGCTACTTTGGGGTTCGCAGCCGGCACCTTCTCCCACAGTTAACCAAGTTAACCACACCTTTATCTGTTCAGTCCTTCCTTTCTCATAATACAGACCCCACCTGAGGATGAGGTTGGCACAGCAGGATGGATAAATGGGAGACCTGAGTTAGCTGTCTCCCTTCATGTGGCTGGACTGGAAACGTGAAACAGTGGCTTCCATCTTGCAGGTGTGTACCCTAAAAACGGATATATTTGGTTTTGTCACACTGAAACAAATGCAAAACACATAAATTATGGACAAAGAGGATTTGAGAATATGCTGAGTTTCAAGAGAGCACCTGAAAACCCCAGAGGGTGAGGACATGTGGGCTAGAAAACACAGGACTTTTGCTTCACCTAAAAAGCTACATTAAAAAAAGAGTGACCTCATTACTTTTGCCCTCCTGGAGCTTTTCCCCCCTCCAGTTTACAATGCATTGCTGCTTAATTTTTAAGACACTGTACTGGGCTAAAACCTTTTTCCTGTTATAATTTGTCCTTTCACCAGTCAGGAAAGCCATCTTGTCTACTACCCTGGTAGAGTTGGCTTTCCTGTGTACAAGGTGGCATATGGCTATGAAATACTCAAATTAGGTCAACATTGCACCTAAAATTCCTCCGAAGGCTTCAACAACTTGAAATAACTCACTAAAATATAATGGTCCATGCTCATATGACTAGAGCTAGGCATTAAGGACCTGTGCACAAGAGAAAAGCTTATTTCTCTTATCCAAGGTAAGAAATATCCCTTCGTTCTTCCTTGGGTGAGGTAGCAGGAGCTCTTCAAGCTGTTTTAAAAGCATCTTATATTTTATTTATTTCTTGTTGTTATTTTTATTATGAATTGCACTTCAGTACGTGTGTTTGACACAGAATGGTGTTGAGAGGGAAGGAAAAGGGAAAATCTGGCGTCGTTTCATTGAAAATAAAAAGAAGTTGTTGCAGAACAGATAGTTCATTATATTTAATTGGTTAACAGAAAGTTTTAACATGCTTCAATACACTCACAAACTCTTTGAATGTGATTTATGCAAAGTTTGGTTCCTTTTTAAAAGACTGTCGGAAAGAGAGATATTTGAAACTCAGAAAATATACTAGAATGCAGTGTTAAATTACTTTGCACTAGTCTGATAAACACACCCTCCCTTACTATGGAGTGACAACCTACCATATTTGAGCAATCATGACAGAAAATATACCATGAAAGTATTAATTATTTTTCCCAAATGTATAATATGTAATGAAGGAACCTTTGCTTTACCTCAGCCAAACCTGAATTCCTTGAAATACCAGGTTGAAATCATCCAGCCTCATCATGCATGCTGGCTCTCAGGTAAGGTTTCAGTTCATCTTGAAGCAAACACCACATGGGGAGAACACCTTGGATGACAGCAGGTCTAACACAACCTCCTTGCCAAGGGATATGTTCTGTTCCCAGGGGATCCCTTACCTCCTGACTGCAGCAATGTGCCTCTGCTATTCCCAGTCCTAACTCTCTCACTGCTTTCCCCATGTTTGGAGAGAATGTCTTTTTGTGCCTGTTCCAGTGGAACCATTTACCATTCAGTCAGGCTCGGTAGCTGGAGCTTGGGCTGTAGCCAATGATGCTTTTTGTTTATTCTTGATGCTCGTCTTCCAGAGGATTTTGAGAGCAGTCCTTGGGCCCACTCTCTGGCCTGGGTGAACATCCAAGTGAGGCTGGGCAACGTCAATGTCATGAGATGTCCCAGACCCCCTGTAGTCCCTGTGTGACAGATGATGGGCTGTCAGTAGTCCATAGATGGGACAGTTGTCATGGAAACAAAACTGCATAGAAGTACTAAAAATAAAGCTGGCCAGACAAACTTGATAGATTTTAGTCAGAAAACTGAAGTCAGAGAGTGTCATGGATATACTTGGATTTTAGACAGGCATTTGCTAAGGAAGCATATGGTAATCTAGGGAGAAAACTAAATCAGTTTGCCTTAGACAATAAGACAATTATTCCAATCAAAAGTAGGCTTATGAGCTACTGACAATGAAAAATTATAAATAATTTAAGAAGAGAGAAATTGACTGGTGATGTCCCTCAAGAATCAGTATTGAGTGACCTGTTAAAAATTTGGAAAAACAGATCTACAAAATTCTATCAGGAATAGTGAGTTATTCAAGATACCTGTAGAAGAGAGAACAATTTGGAATGATTCACTAAAGTAGGGAATAACTAACTTGTATCCCAGCACTAACTGCTGTGAGGTGTGTATGGGTCCTTATTAAAATACATGACCAAATTCTCCAGCCTTGCCAACCAAAACACTTTGAGCTTTTATCTGTCAGTGGAAGCTTTCTGTAGAAAGCCTGATTTTACATGTCTCCTGCAAGCAGAATAAGGGTAAAGGTCTGAGAACTGGGCCTTAGTTTCATTGGAGGAAGAATCCAAAAATCCTCCAGTCCCAATTTTCTTGCATTCAGACTTACATTTTCCAGTATTTCATTTAATATCAACCACACCAAGTAGCAGCATAACAGATAGCCCAGGGTCCTTGGGCTCGTACCCAGCAACACATTGAGGAGCACACAAGATCCTTCTCCATGATCAGGTAGCTCAAGGTATAGTAGCAGCTTTATTTAGCTGTGTTAGCATGTGTGATTAAATTAGACTCCTGCTAGTAATGTCTATGATAGAAAAAGCTGACTATTCTCTTTTACCTTCTTTATAACAAGAGTATTTTTACTATTTGGTCTCAGATAGTGCTGACACCTCAGCTGTGGAAAGCACAGTGCTAATAAGGTAAATGGACTATGTAGAAACATTTGGGATGGCTGTAGCTATCTCATTCCTGACTTTACTATTAATCATTTAAGTCATCCAGCTGTTGCAAAACATCAACTTTAAATAACACCAGCAGCTAAACTCATAAACACATCAGTAGTCAAGGCTTGTTCACATTTGAAAAAGTGGTGAGACAGCCAGAATAACTGCTCCATTATAAATCCTCAAATGGTCACTATTTACTGAGACAGCCATTTCACTTAATTTCTGAAGATAGAGAACCTCTGAGTCGTCAAAACTATCTTCCTTGTCACTGAACAAGGATTTTCAGATAACTGGTTTTATTTTATATCTCTTCCTCAGTCTTCTGATTCATCTATTATTCAAGTAACAGCATTTAAACTGTTGTGCATGCAGACAAACACACTTTCCCAGCTATACAGCAAGATTCTATTATAAGCAAATGTTTGTGTCTAATCACAAGCATTAGTGAACTTAAAGACTGAACATATCCAACATTGTGATATTTCTTGGATGCAAACTCCTATCAATACTATTTAAAAAACAGAGCTTTCAATTTAGATTTTCTCTACTAATATTTTTTTTGTTGTAAAGGAGCCAGTCTGGCTGTGCTAAGTGCATATTCTCCCAAAAGTTAACACATGGAATCTCAGGCTGAAGGCAATTTATATTCATGATTTAAAACTACCATCTTAATCAGAGCATTAGTGTTATTATCATAATACTCATTAATGTGTTTCTCATAGATAATTTAAGTGTGAATCAATGCCCAAGAATAACCAATTCCTCTGAGATCAAATAAATTAAGGAACTAGAAGATGTAAATAAAGTCTATTTATTTCAAATTAAAGCAGCAGCAGCATATTTAAAGAGAGTTTAATCTGAGACTATTATGCAATTATAATGCAGGGAGAAGTAGCTTAGAAAAACTCACCAAGAAGTTAAAGTATGCAGAGCATACTTGAGAGATTCAGTTTTGTCATGTAGAAGAGAAAGCATTCTGACTGCAAAATGTATGAGGGTGCTTGGGACTGTGTTGTAAAACCTCTGTGGTGTGAGAGAGAGAGAGAGGGAGACACCTGGGAGAGTCAAGGGGATTATATTCAAAATTATAAAGCAGAATGCCCATTACAGACACTAAAAAAAACACAGTGGGATTGAACTCCAAAACACAGGTTTCAGACACTGTGAAAGTCTTTAAAAGACTGGAGAACCTCCATCTCTGTCTTTGCCACCAGGAGAGGAGTATGCTCAGGATAATACCATTCAAATAATAAAGATTTTTTTTTTGGTACATTATTTGCCATACAATTTTTCATAGAATAGGTGCATTCACTAATACAGTCTTCATCCTTTCCGTTGAAATCATTGAAGAGACACAATTCACAGGCCCTTTCAAACCTCCAAAAATCCCATTTCTGCTGTTGTTAAATTAGTTTGCTGAGGTTTCCATGGGATTTCAATGGACCATGGCATTAAGTATACTGTTCATGTGGAGACCCCAGTTATCGCTAGTCTGGTTTGCTGGCGGTGCCAGCTTGGTGGGATACAGTGATCTTCCAAAAGCGTCTCCAAAGCGAAACCGCTCAGCATACCCACACACGTGTACGCACACATCCACACATGGACAGCTTCTTACAATGAACCGACCACAAAGAGACGGGAAGGGTCCCCGCAAGGAGTTCCACAGTTCTTTAGTGCAGCTACACCATGAAGGAGTCCAGAGGCGAAGACAAGAAACAACGGAGGGTCCAGGTTTAAGTACGGGAGCAGGGTGAGCATCAGAGACCAATGATCTGAGGGCATAGGGGCGGTACAAAGGCAGGACTAAGATATGGGAGCCAATAGGAAAACTCTGGGGGAGTGGCGAGGGGCAAAGGCCAATGGGGGGGAACCTGGAGTGGAGAACTTTCTCGGGCACGAAATATATAAGGTAGCAAGGGGGCAGGGCAGCCAACAGCCAACCAGGAATGCAAAACCGGGGTACATTATCATACCTGAACAAAGCATGCTGGGAGAGGCTTCTTTTGTCGCTGTGACCCAGGCAGAAGTCTCTGGTACTAGGGACTGTCCTACCAGACACCTTTCTTTGTCCCTTATACCACACACCAACTGGCTACTGCACCCAACTTCAACCTGTTTTGTACATTGTATGCATCTTCATGTCAGAGATATTTTAGCATGTTAGTAAAATTTTAAGAAAGTATCAACAGTGATACACATTTGGATACTGAGAGTAAAAAGAAGTTTTAGAGGAAAGGATTTATGGGTTGCACTTAGAAGCTAGTGTTCCATGAAAAGAAAAGAAAAATCTTAGAGACTTCTAGTAGAGACTTCTAATAACACAGATTATTTCAGAAGTATTTTTTGGCAAACGTTTTCAAATTATAAACATTATAAATGTAGGTAGAAATGAGCAATAGCTACAGTGGTTGAACAAATTAACAAAATGTTTATGAATCCTGTGATACTATAAATATGTAGCCATAGGATTGTACCAAACCTTCTACATTCTGCTATATATTTTCTGCTCTTAAGTTATTTTGTTGGTGATAAAATACTGTTTTCTCCTAACCACTGGAAATAACAGGCTTTCTGAGCCAGAGATAAAACAGTGATGCTTCTTCCAACTCAAAAACTTTCAGTAAACATTGTCTGCAATGACAGTTGTGTAGTGGCCTCAGCTGACATTTTAAACATTCATAACTTTGTATAAAATATCACTTGGCTATCTCATATTTTATGGCAGGATTTTTAAAAAACTGATCAAGATTAAACTCTCTATGGCTTTTGCTATATTTATTGTACTGGAGAGTTGTTCCAGACCACACTTCTTTGATGGGGAAAACTAACCCTGACTTCCAGCCCACCTGTATTCCTAGACAGTCTGGATCAATTATTTCCCTTCTTAGTTATAATAAGTAATACTAACAGCACTTTGCCTTTCTGCTGTTCTGATATATTTCCAAACCCATGATATTCCCTCTCAGCATTTGCTTCACATAGTTAAAGATGAATCTTTTGCACTCTTTTTTTTCCTCTTGGTTGCCTGCATTTTTTTCATGGAGACTTCAACATCAGTGATTAAATTTGCATGTAATACTCCATCAGGGTCCAGCCATGCCTTCCACTGGGTCATTAAAACTACTATTGCTCTTAAGAAAGGACTCAGCCTACAGCAATCCTGCTACTGCCTTTGATTTCTGATGGTTGCACGTAAGAATGGATCAAGATTATTCTTTGACCTAATTTAGCCAGATTTCTTTTTATTTCAGTACAAAGAGGAAATAAGCATCCACAGCCAGCAAACCAGTTTGTATTATTCATATCATCTATGTACAGTGTACATTGCATCAGCTTCCAAATTTGCTCCTTCAGCTTGAAAAAAAAACAGTTAAAATCCTGAGGACCACAAGGGTGACGGCAGCCAAGTGACACAGAACTCCAAAGCAGACTAATGGGGAAAACTGAGCTCAAGACAGTAAAACAAAGAATGTTATTATAGCAAAAGTCACAGCATGCACCTTATTATGGTGTTTTATCTTCACATGTTATTGTACATATAATAACATAATGTCTTCATAATTCCACAAAGACATCTTAATGTAAATGAACCACAAGATACAAAAAAAAATTCATTATGATAAATCTTAATATTGGAAATCCACAGATCTGGATTCAAACATGTTCAAACATTTTCCTTAGAAATACAAGTCATTCAGTGTTATATAAGAAATATATATGTGCAGAAATATTTTGGAGGAAAGTGCTATTGTAATGCAGGAAAATACTCTGTTTCTTTATAATTAGAAAAGCATTTTGAAATTATCTTCCTTTATCATGAGCAGTAATGAGTATAAAAATAGATGCATTTTGGCTTTTTAAGCAAATTATGCCCTCATTTTAGAACACGAAGTGACGTAAGTCAGTTAGTTCTCATGCAGTTGTGTCATACTCTGAGATATGTGTATCCAGCATGGCAGAAACAGGTTTAATTTTAAAAAAATATTATTGTTTTCATTTGCATTTTCAAAAACCTCGGGAGTTTTCCTATCCTGATTAGTCCATTTTAGGGAAAATCTAAAGCTCTGGGTCTTAACATCTCCTGAAAACTCTGTTATAAGTATCCACGTTACAAGCAGTAATCCAACTAGAGAGATCACTGCTGAACAAAAGAAGAAAAACAAGTTTTTCTATTTTAAGACTCGTGAACCTTGTTGGAATTAAAATACAGTGGAAATGTAACCTCTGAAGTGGCAGAAGTCTTTTAAATGGTTTTCTGAAGTTTCAAAGGAAGCTGTGCATACAAGTAAATTTACTATTACTTGAATTTCTACTGTTCTCCTAAAATCCAAATTCCATGTATATTTTTTTTGCCGAAAGGGTAGCAGGTGACAATCAACACCTGAAGCAGAGTTTCAAAACTGAAAATCCCAACAAGTTCCATGCCAAGTAGGCTTACATCCAGCTACAGAGTATTTTTAGAAGACAAGAATCAACATAAGTCTTGAGTTTTCCCCGAGCTGAGAAGTAATCATTTTCCTCTGGATTTTTCATTCTTGCTGTAGCACAAAAGACCAGTTTGCTTGGCTCAAACTGAAACAAAATGGTCTAATCACCATTCAGTGAGGAATATGACAGTGTTATGAAATACTAGTGATGTCTGTGAAAAATCAAAGAAAATCACTAAGCCCTCCCACCCCAGCAAACTCAGACACTAGTGCTAGGCTATTGCTTTGAGTCAGCAACTGTCACTGCAGCAAAACTTAATCTCAAATTATTAATTATTATACTGAAAATAGAGAATCCTGATTTGTAATCTGTGCTGCCTGTTTCAAACTGAGCAGTTTAGATTTTCCTACTGGAAAATCTTCCCTCGTTGCTCAGGTCGTCCACGTTCCAGAGCCACAATATACGGGCAACAATTTGCCCTGAGCAGTTTTATTCCTGGTGTATCTGTAATGCCATCCAGCTCAACCTTTGCATGACTTTTTAACTGCATCCAATTAATAGTTCAGCAATAGCATATCTTGTAACTTTCCCTTTCTAGGCTGTTTTCCCTAAAGACAGAAATGGAAGACATGCCAGACAGGAAAGATGGAAAAGAAATGAAGCAAGGAGAGTCTTCACAGAAATACCATTGCTCATGTGCACCATGTGTGAACTGTGGCATGAAGTGAATGAATCAGATTTTGTTTTGCCATATTGTACTTTGTGAAGAAGCAGGACACTCTACGAAGTGTGGCCTTGAGGAAAGAGAGTACCTTGATTGACTGCAAGAGAGTACCTGGGCAGTGCAATGAGAAGTAAAAAGAATTAGAAAAGTCCTGCTAAGGACCCAGAGTGGCTCTGGCTCCTGCTGTCGTTCACCTCTAGGAAGAGTACCTGCATGCTCTGCTTGATGATTCAGGACCCAGTATTTGCTATGGTCCCATTTTACAGGTGGGTTTTGGAAGAGTTTTGGAAAAAAAAAAGTGAGTTTTGGAGGCTGAGTTTTGGGAAAAAAAAGAGTTTACCAACAAACTGTCACATTCCACAAAATGTTCCTTATGCCTGCCTCTGCTTCTCACTTCCCCAAAAAGCCTGATTTATTTATTCCAAGATAAAACCGCCAAATTCTGGTCTGTTTTTCCATGTATGCTCAACTCACCATCTTTAGCTCTCTTTCCTGTGTTTCTCCACAGTCTCTAGTTACTGACCTAAAGTAAATAAACACTCCTATCTCTCAAACCATTTCTTTTGTATGTTCTTCAGTGTGTCCTTGTCTTTTTCCATCCCCCTTTGGGCATCTCCTACAGCTCTCTCCTTTCTGTGTATGTCTTTTTAAAGTAAATGTCATCTACAAATATAAATTCTCCCTCGTGTCTACCCCGTATTCTGTCCCCATGACTGGGATTCAGATATCTGAATGTAGGTATTTACTTCTGAAGAACCCATTGTAGGGTCTCTGTGTAGTCTGAAAAGTAAGCCAATAATATTTAAAGAACTGTAGGGGGCAATTAATCTGACTGCTAAAGAACAATCTCTAAACTCTGGCAGCTGAATGATGATCTAACTGTGCATATTTCCCTATAAAGGGTAATATCTACATTGCAGCTATTGAAAGTTAGATAGGATAAACCCTACACTTTTGTCCAAATTAAAATTCTAGGCCATCCCTAACACTTCTTTGTAGGCATTTAGGATTAACATAGCCACTATAGAAGTAATATTTTTCATCATATTTTTTTTCTCCTTTCTTGTGGACAGAAGTATTAAGCCACTGATCACACAGGACCATAACCTGGCCTTCATTGTCTTCTGACATCTCTAAAATAATGCACAGTTTCTGATTCATTCACTGAGACTATTATCCAGGCTCTGCTGTCCTTCATGTGGCATGCTTTCTTGGGACTGAGTAAATCCTTCTACACCCAGAAGACTTTTGCAAGGATAATTTTCTCTCTGAGGTTCCTCCTCTCTTTCATATAAAAGAAAGACTTTTGAGGATTTTCCCAGCCAACAACAGCATTTTTCTTCTGATTTGGCCCTGAAGCCAGCTTCAGGCTTTGTTCAGAGTGTGTGGCTTTCTTGTACCTGGCTAGATTTTCAAAAAGCAGTTTTATTCTTTCTTTCCAGCCACTGCTAATATTCGAGAACAACCTCTTAAAATATGTGCAAAACTTCCCAGTATATCTTTAAACACTATCTTAAAACCTCTTTTACCATAATGTTTTAACAGCCCCTTCGCTAGTTGGATAGTTTCCTGTGGCAACTGTCCCTTCTCCTGTTGACAAGCACTTGTGAGGCTTTTATTGACCTGCTGCTTCTTCTTCCACATTAAACCCATGTTTTCAGGGCTTTGACTGTTTTTCTTCTGGTTTTTGTGCAGCTCCTGAAACACCAAGGTCCCCGGACATGTGTTCAAGTAGAATATGTTATCTCCTCTGGCCCAGCAAATATGCCAGATTTCAGAAAATTGTCATACCGGAAAGATCCAGCAGTTATGAGGATTTTTATCAGCATGTTCATGAAGTACCTACACTATTCCAGGATTGATTTTTTAGTAGTTATTTCTTTTCCCAGCAGAAAAGAAATTTCTCTTACAGAGCAGAAGAGATTGTTGATCTAGAGCACATTTATAAAAGTATACATGACTTGTCCTGAGGCAAAAGGCATTAAAGAAAATGAAGTTCAAGGGTTAATGTAACTGTCAGTCAGAGAGGAAGAAAAGAAAACCCCATAAGTTTATTTGATTATTTTTATTTGGATTTATCCTGCATTCTTGATTAACTAAATCAAATAACAAGAAAAAGCTGCTGTGAATATTCTCCAGCTGGCTTGGAGGTATAGGGATAATACTGCATGTGGATTTTCTAATTTCTCTAGTGGAAATAGTGCTTTTACTGCATAGTGCACTGAAGCAAAACAAAGACAGTGACATGCTCTTAAACTGTTTCTTAGGTGGACAAATGGCCTTTATAACACAATAGAGACTCAGAGTGTTATTTATCAGAAGCTGTGTAAAAGCTGACATTCAACTTCATCTTGGGGAGCTGGAGTCCCACTTTCCTCTTCTGTTGTGAGGCAGAAATTAGTCCTGAAACATGTAAAGTCCTCACACAAGATCATTAAGGTGCTACATAAATGATTAACAGTAATTGCTTAAAAGGCCGGTGGAATGTGCTAATTAAAGGTGAACCAAACAATGTAAAAAATTCAACTATCAATTGCTTAGCTAGCTTCAACTAGTCAAACCAATTTTAAAAAATAGTGGGAGACTGAAAGGAAGTCATATTAGCACAAGGAAAACATTGTGCTTCATTCCCTCCTCCATCTACTTCAAAAGCACTACACCTTGTTAACTGGTGTTTTTCTCCTCCTCTGCTGCTTGGATGGACCTAATGATCAAGTAGAAAAAGTGTTTGTTAATGATTTCTCTTTCCTTTGGTTCTACACAGGTATAGTGATGCTTTCAACCTCATTATTTCCACTTCATTACAAGACATTCAAAAGAAGATAAATTCAAAAGAAAGAGCAATCTTGTTCTCCTCTACAAAGGAAAAACAGAAGATAAACTGAAGCAATTATAAGATGAAGGCTGCTATATAGTAGAAATTAAATAATGTTCCTTGTAAAAGGAATCAGAACATATTAAAGCAGCAAACATAAGGCAAGAAAATATAGAACTAAAAGAGCCATATGTGTATCTGTGAGGGAAATCACAAAGAGGAAATATCCAGGTTTTTTTAAAGGTTTAAGCTAATGTAAAAGTAAGAATAATAATATTAGTCATGAGAACAAAGTCACTGCATGTGATCACAGTGGTGTAGGTTAACAGTTGCCCTAGTACACTAGACACTGTTTTCTGATTTAACTTTTTTGGATTTTTTTCTCACAGTAATTCTTAGTTTTCTGAGCTTTTTGAAGACTGGCTGAATAGTGATGTATGTTTTTGTCACATCTAAAAGGTCAGTTGTTCTCAAATCCAGCACCATTTAAGGTGTAGTGTGAACATTAATAATGTGAGCCTCAGTGCTTTAAGAGTCCTACAAGAAATTTGAAAAAGTGTAATTTGCAAGTTCAAAGAGAACTGAATGGGAAGATGAAATTGGTTCTGATATGAAGCAGTCCTGGTTAACTATGGAGATCCCAGACAGCTGGAGGCTAGCCAATGTGGTACCCATCTACCAGAGGGCTGGAAGGAGAATCCAGGGCACTGCAGGCCTGTCAGCCTGACCTCAGTGCTGGGGAAAGTCAAGGAACAGATTATCTGGAGTGCCACTGTATCCAGTTCTGGGCCACTCGCTTCAAGAAGGACATTGAAGTGGAGTGTGTCTGAAGAAGAGCAACAAGGCTTGTGAAAAGTCTAGAAAATATGTCTTATGAGGAACAGCTGACAGAGCTGAGCTTGTTCAGCCTGGAGGAAAAGAGCTCAGTGGAGACCTTGCTCTCTACAACTCCCTGAAAGGAGGGTGAAGCCAGGTTGCATCAGGGGAAGTTCGTGTTGGATACTAGGAAAAATTCTTCACTGGAAGAATGGTTAAGCACTGAAACAGGTTTCCCAGGAAGGTGGTGGAGTCACCATCTTTGGAAGTGTTCAAAAAATGAGTGGACATGGTACACTGGGATATGGTTACTGTGCATGGTGGTATTCAGTCAAAGGTTGGACTTGGTGATCTTGTCTTGGAGGTCTTTTCCAACCGTAATGATTCCATGATTCTTTGAATAGAAAACAGTAATCCTCAAAGAGGGAAATCAGTTTAAACTGTTTGAAATGGAAGGCCACCTTCTGAATCTGGTAGCTCAGAAAGCCTGGGATTAAATTCGATTTTTGTAAAGTAATGTAATTACTGTTTTACAGTTTTTCTTAGTACCCTTTTTGTTGTTCATGTTGTTCATGTGCAAGTACTGAAATCTAACTAAATTACCTGGATGCTGAGAACCAGTTTGGGGGTAAAACTGAGGATGCCTTCAGGAACCAAAAGAACTGAGGAGTTAGATGGTTTCTTGGTGGACCACCTGGTAATGCATACACACACTGATTGCACCAAAGCTCCTTTTGGAGATACACTGTCACTGAAGCAAGGAACCAAAAGGTGAAATGATGCCTAGATGAAATTCCAGCTGTCAGATCTAAGTGGTGGAAATCTTCCCAGCATGCAAAAGCAGAGCCTGAAACTGTAAAAGTATACCAAAATGTAAGATGGAGCAGGTGGCAAGTCTCAGTTTGTTGTGCTCCATTCTTTCAGCTTTCTTACGAAATGACAATGTATGTTTTTTATAAAAGGATACATAAGCAGAGCCCACACAGGCATCCCTGAAATTGTAACAGGCTACATGTGAATTCAGTTCTTTAATATTACCATTATGAAGCAGGGTGGCAGAAGGCCAGCAACCACTAATTGGGGAACGATAAAGCTAATTACAGCTAACTGCATCTGAACAGTCACCAGACAGCAAAAATTCTTTCATTATGGCTGAGTCCCATCCTGAATTTCATTTCAATTTAATCTGTTCTGAACAGCGAAAAGTTGGAGCGTGACAAAATCCTTTCCAAGGCAACTCCTGGAGCACCAGCTTACAGGCTTCTGTCAGCTGTGGTCTCCTGCTGTGGTACAGCAGCCAAGATCCACATAAACCAAACTGGTATCCTGGTTTGTTACCCAGGACAACTCTCCTGAACTCTCATGGAGACTTCTCATGGAAATCTTTCGAATTTTATAGATTAACGTATTGCATCTGAATGACCCTTTCTCATCTGGTCTTCAAACACTCTGGGTGCTACCAGACTTGGAAAAAAAAGAGATGGGCTGCTAGAAAGAGCTCTATAGGACTTCTTTGAGGGAAAGAAATGTCAGATAAACTTCCTGTCCCCTGAGGTCTCAACAGGAATTGTGGACCTAGCTAAAAACTGAGCTTACTCTTGAGACAGAGTTTTCTCAAAATTTATTCTAATTATGCAGATCTGACCCTGCTTCCCACAGACTGTTGTAAAATAACCCTGGCACATGTCAACTATTCTTACATTGATACATGTCACAGACACAAAAGGTTCTTTTATTATACATATGAAATATTTTTTGAGTGTAGCAATGTTGAAATACAGCACATTAAATTAAACACTAGAAAGAGAACAAGTGGTCTCTCTATACCACTAAGGTTTCTCCAGAAGGATCCATCAGCCTTCATCAGACACTTGCAACTAGACACATCTTGCTGTCTTGAGTCCTCTCTCAAGACCTCATGAGGCACATTTGTACCACTTCACATTAGCAGAGTAAAATGGAAAACACTATGAATTCCAGAAGTAAGATTCAGTGTGTTTTGGTGATCAGAATTTGTCATGCATGAAGGCATTTTAAACCAGCTAATCCACTGAGTGCAGAGAACTGTTGGCTGAACTAAACCTATGAGAATAACAATTTGAGACCATTTATATGAAAAAAAGAATTGGAATTAATGTACTGAACTAAACCTATGAGAATAACAATTTGAGACCATTTATATGAAAAAAAGAATTGGAATTAATGTACATTCACCATTTTTGCTATCGCTCAGGCCAGCAGTCATATGTAACTGACCTTACAACATTTGGCCAAAAAATGAGCTTATGAACACTTGCATTTTGGAACATGAATGAGTGATTTGGAAGGAAACAGTATTCAGTAAGACCTGATTCAGGACATGGATCTTTACAAGATTATGACAAATTCTATGATTTTAGAAGTCAAACAGCAATCATGGGATTCAATTTAACTTTCAAAACCAATTAAAAATAATTCAAAATTTATCACTATCTAGAGATGTTACTGCATAATGCATTAACAGTTGGCACTGAAACTGTTGCAAAATTTTCTGATTAATAACCTGTAAATTATTCCTTTCTTGTATTGACATGAGTGTTATAAATCCTTGTGTTATTTTGAGCAGGGTGTATTTTGTCATGCAGTGTCCTCCAGGCAGGAAAACCAATTTTTTTTGAAGACAGGACTGCAATTCCACAGCACACAGTTTAGTTTAAATAGTGGGCACAGGACTTTGCTAATGGGAGACAGCTTTCATTATTTCAAATGCTATTCCAGGTGAATTGAATCATTCAATAGGAAATCTTGCATTTGTTTTCCTCCTTTTGCTGGGCTTCTCTGACAGGAAAATGGCCATACTGCCAGAGTAGAAGATAGCATCTGGAAAACAGAGCAAAAAGAGAAAATACAGGTCAGGTTAGGAGTTCTATTCTTATGAAAACAGAATCAAAACAGACCTCCACCATAGAGGAGGTATGATGAAGTATCATTATTTGCGTTTTTTAAGCTACTATTATAGCTAGATAAAGAATGGGGAAATTACTGGGTTTATTTTTCTCTGTAGCAGACACTAGATTAAACACTTTCCTAACAGAACTGGATTTCAAATCTAACCATGAGGCAAAAGGATTGTCTTCACTGAGTAAAACAAGCCCTTTTGGAGGGGGGTTTTGATGAGTTCATATGAGGTACTCAAAGATAAAAAGAGTTAAAACGTGGCACTTTGTTCTTGGCAAAGGCCTGTTAGTGCAGGGGCAGAGGGCAGATCTTGGCCAGCTCCCCTCTGGGTAAAATGAAGCTTTTTCTTTTTACCATTCTCCCCTGGACCAGTACCCACATTACTTATGGACAATAAAAAGCCATGAATGAAGAAATTGATAGGAAAGCAGCTTAGTTACTTTTGAAAAACCCCTTGTGTTTCCAGGGTGTCTTTAGGAATTTAAGTGTATATCTGCATACTCCAAAACTGAATCCTCTCTAAAATATTTAAATAGATTAATCACGTTGATAAGCAGGAAACAGAGAGATAAATGCAGCTTAGAATCTATGACAAGAGATTTAAACATTTTTGACTCTTTTCTGCTTCCACGGGGCTGATGCTCAGGCTCAGCAATATGAAACAAGGGAACCTAATGATAATAATAACATTCATGGATTCTCCTTTAGCTTCCCACAGACCAGAAATGGAAAATAAAGTAACCCAAGATGGGTTTATAAACTACTTGCTTGTATTGAGAGATGTGTCATGGAACTTGGCAAATTTTCTCAGGTCACAGACTTTGCTACCACCGTGCAATATGAGCAGTTTAACCAATTGAAGTAAAAATAATCATTTCCTATCCTTTAATCATAAAATGTTCCTAAACAGAGCATGGATAACTCCCCCAACATAGTACAGAGCAAGTCTTGTAAATGGGATTTGTTAAACACGTGTGGTAAGAAGGGAGACAACTTGGTGGTTTTAAGTTGAATTTGCATTTCCAAGGACAGCCTCAGATTATGCCTTTCACTTCCATAAACTGAACAGGAGGACTGGCAGATGTTTTCCAGGCATGTAGAAGAAAGTATTTCCTAGGTAGCATCATCCTTAATTTGGGGCTCTGCTTGTCTAGTTTCTAAACTGAGGGAGGAAAAACTACCTGAAATATTTTGTACTTCAAGCTACTGTTCAAATTAACCTCTTTGGGATGCTGAAAGTAAACTTCCCTCTGCTCTTTGGAAGACAGTGTTATCTCTGAGATTCTTTTCCACTCTGAAAAGTCAATAATCATCAGTGTAATCTCCTCACTGTGATTTAAAGAAAGGTTGGGTTCGCAACTGCTTGCAAGCCATGGACAATGGGAAGGCTGGAAAAGTTAATCTAGGCTTTAATTACAGCTGAAATAATGTTAGCATTTAGAAGAAATTTAACAGCAAGGTTAGCAGATGAGTGTTTCTGCAGGGTTCTGTTCATTTTTTATCTTTATTTTTAACAATTACTAAGTGTTTCAAAAGCAGCAAGATAAGTTTGGCCTGCGTGTAAAAATGCAATGATAGCTCTGTTAATCATCCAGAAATCATCTGCTTGGGACAGCGTGATAAATAACAGGCAAACTACCGAGCCAGTTCTTGGAAGCATAGCCCCTGCTTTGGAACAGTGTGAAACCACAAATACTATCCATGTGCAAACAAATGTGACTTACAGTTTATCATTTATATTCGAGCTGCCCTGAAAATGTCTTTCCTCTTCCTGGATCATTAGCTTGTCTGAAAAAAATAGAATCAGACACATATTAGAAGAGGTCGATAGAGGAGAAACAAATGACAGAAATTAAATACAACAATAGACTGTGTTATGTTTCCATGGAAAGACAGCAAAAAGAAAAAAAGAAAGTCCAAAAAAAGAACAACGAAAGGATTAAACAGAACATAACCAATATTTCAGTAAATGGTGGCAGGTTTCTCTTGCCTTTGCAAATGTTTCTCATGTGTCAATAATTACAGGTCTTACCATGGGCAAGTTGGGCAGAGCTCACTTGCAGAATCTAGGTTGGAAAAGACCTTGGAGATCACCGAATCCAACCTATGATCTAACATCACCTGATCAATTAACCATGGCACTGAGTGCCACATCCAGTCTTTTTTTTAACACCTCCAGGGAGGGTGACTCCAACACCTCCCTGGGCAGCCCATTCCAATGCCCAACCACTCTTTCTGTGAAGAATTTTTTTCTAATGTCTAACCTAAACTTTCCCTGGTGGTTTGAGGCTGTGTACTCTCATCCTGTCACTTGTTACCTGTGAAAAGAGACTGATTCCCACCTGGCTCTGAGCTCTTTTCAGGCAGCTGTAGAGAGTGGTAAAGTCTCCTGTAAGCCCCCTTTTCTCTAGGCTAAACAACCCCAGCTCCCTCAGCTGCTCTTCATAGGGCTTGTGTTCTAGACCTCTCACCAGCCTTGTTGCCCTTCTCTGGAGACTCTACAGCACCTCAACATCCTTCCTGAACTGAGGGGCCCGGAACTGGACACAGCACTCAAGGTGTGGCCTCACCGCTGCTGAGTACAGGGGAAGAATCACTTCCCTGGTCCTGATACAGGCCTGATCACCATTCCTGATACAGGCTAGGATGCTGTTGGCCTTCTTGGCCACCTGGGCACACCTGGCTCATGTTCAGTTGGCTGTTGATCAGCAGCCCCAGGTCCTTTTCTGCCTGGCCACTGCCCACCCTACTCAGGGCATCTCTTCACTCCTCTTTACACACCAATGTATTTATTTTGCAAGTTAGTTTGAGGATCTTTTTTTTCATTTCTCAAGGCCTCCTCCATGTGTTCAGAATTACATTAATTAACATTAATTAATAATAATAACTTATTATTAATTAATTAGAGAAAAAGATGGTTATTGCCCTCTTACATGAGTGACAGAATATTACAGATGTAATTACACCTTGGGTCTGCACTTGCAGCATATTCCCCCTCATAGCTCTAAAGCTTCTCAAATCGGAGAGCTCTTCCAAGGGGATGTTGAGCTTGCCATTATCTTTAGAGACATGGCTGAGTGAGAAAAGCTAAGTGGATGCTGGTGTTTATATGGAAGCCTTGGCAAACACAATCCAAAACAGATTTTCACAAAATGTATTACCCTGGTAATTGCAGAAGTGATAAATAGTAGGTAATTGGGAACATAATACCAGTGGCAAACACAACAGACAACTACTGAGCATGTTTTGGTGCCAGGAGAAAGTGAGAATAGGAACTGACATGACAACATTTACTTTATGGTAAAGGTTCAAGGAATAGTTCTGTGCTATCCACTCTGATTACACATGGAAATCCATTTTTGCAGTGTGCTGCTTTGGTTTTGTATGTGCCATTAACACATTTGCATTTTGAAGACACAGAGCAGAGTTTGCATTTTTTCCACATGCAATCAGTTTTGGGGGCTATTTTTACCAAGTATTAAAGCCATAAAACAAACATGATTCTAAATATTTATGAAAGATTTTCTTTTTTCCCATGCTGCATTTATATACATTCTTTTACATTTTATTTTCATTCTGCTGGCTTCCATTCAGAAAAGGAGCTGAAGTGGAGAAAGGGTGATAAAAAGCAGATATCATACAGATTGTGATTTTCTGCATTTTACTTTTTCCTCAGAAATAACATTGGAAATAAGGATGTACCTTCCCTTAGAAATTTAAAATAAAAAAGAGAAAAAGCCAATGCAAGTTTCGACAGAGGTGATACCTATTTCTTGTGAGCTGCTTTTCAAAAGGGTAAAAGATGTGGTTTCATCTGCTGTTCTGATAACAACACAAAGAGATTTGTACTGAAAAAGAGCAAATTAGAAGATCAGGAAATAGGTCATAACCATGGGAGCTATGTCTAGAATTAGTCAAAAAAGCAGTTGCAAAATTTCTCTGATATAGCCTTTGCAAGGGTTGTAACTCCAGCCTGGAGGCCAAGGACCAGCCCCTGGTAAATGGTCACAACCCCACTGAAATCAGAAACACTTCCTCAGTTTACACAGGCTGGCCTTTTGTTTAGAGAGTCTTGAAAAAGATATACTCTTTAATTAAAATGACCTAAATACACAGGCCTGGAAATCCTTTACAGAGAAGCTGAATATTCCTCTCTGATTCATGAAAAGCTTTCCCCAAGACTAAATCAAACAGCTGCTCTTGAACACTCATTGTTGAATGTACCTCTAGCAGATAGCAGTATAAACTATCTTATGTTCTAGATGTGATATTTGAATTTATAAAATATGTAACTAAACCACAAACATTTCACTGGGCACAATACCATGCTTAGCAGTTGCTGTATGAACTAATTATCAGAATAATTTCATCTAGCTGTTCATCTCAGCAGAGCAGGACTGGGGCTCCGCGATTTTGTTGCTGCAGAGTGAGAAAGTGTTTTCTGGTGTAGCTGGGGACGTGATTGCTTCTCAGTGCTGTGGAAATCCTCAGGAAAACATATTTTTGTTACATCTGGGAACTGATGCTGGTATGTCTGGTTTCTGTTAAATGAAATCTTTTATCCTGTCAAAATGCAGCCACAGCTACATCCATTAGGGAAGGCACAGTTTTCCCTGTTTCCCCATCACAGTGCCAGGACCACTGGCCACCGCTCCAGATTCGCGTGTGTCACTGTCACACCGTGCCACCTGCTGGGACATGCCATGGGAAGTGACCTTGTCGTCTGTACCTGCTCTGGGTTGCATGGAAGATCACCTAAATGTTAGAAGAAAGGGGAGGTGAATAAGCTTTTGGTGTTAAACTGATCTTGAGACCATACTAAGAATCTGCATTTCAGGCCTTATGACCTGTGTTAGGTGTGAACAGGGCGGCAGACAGCACCTTTACAGACCATGAATCACCTTTTGTCAATGCCTTTTGTTAGATGCATTTCACTCTTTTGGTGAATTATGTCCAAACAGGGCTACATCTTTATCTGTCTTCTTGTAGCAGAGATTCTCTAATAAATAGCTTGCTGAATATCTATCAGTGTGTGTATGTATGGCTTACATACATACAGAGGATTTTATGTTACTAACTGATTATTGGTAAAAAAATATTTTAAATTCACTGCCAGTAGTGTCTATGCACTTTTTGATTTATGTTTGGCCAGAGACCCATGCACATGTACCACAGCCATAGCAGGATGCCAGGGTTACTATTCAAGAGTGTTTACTTAGCAGGAGGTGAGGAAGGGGAAGAGGGGCTGTTTCTGAAAGATGCTGCCAAGAAATCTCAGCAGACACGAGCTCTATGTGCAGCACCTTGCACAAGGAATTCAGCCTCTCAGATCCACAGTAAAGAAGCTACAAATTTCTCACTCATTTATCTTTGCGGAGCTATGCGTACCTGCCAAAGGCCACTTAATGAGAAGAATTTTAACTTTGGATTTTTTAATAAAACTACTTTGACAGGAGCGTCCAAAAGATCCACAAATTTTTTTTCTTCTCAGTGTTTTCCTTATGTCCACAGAAAAGCAAAAAAGCAATCCCAAATACTAACAAAAACATAGACTACACAACATCCGGTAAATGGAATATGACTACTTTGCAGTTTTTCCCAGGATTCAAACCTGTGTGAAACAAATGAAGAAGTAGCTGTCATGCTGGGAGCCCTTCTAGAAAAAAGTAGAACTCAGAGGTGTTTGCTGTGAAGTAACACAGCTCTCAGCAGCATCACTAAGCACTCAGGACTATGCTCTCCATCAACAAATAAACTGGTCTTGGGGTATAGCAACTGGTGGTTTCACAACATTTTAAAAGTACAGAGTTTCTGTTTTTAATCTAGATGGATGGCACATTTCATGGCTACAGTTCTGATGGGCAGGACAAGGATTAATATTTTTCTAATGGTTTTCACAATCTATGTTATCCTATTTTTGACTCTCTAATCCTAAAAGTCATAAGGACATCTACAAAGCTGTATTAGCCTCCCTTTCCTCTCCAAAGAGCACTCAAAAGCTTTGATCCTCCTATCCCTGCACTTTGAACCGATGGATGGTCCTTTGCACCAAGGAAAAGAGGGTGGAGGTAACTGAAGACATCCCTGAGGCACATGGATACCCGAGCATGTACTTGGGGTAACCTGCATTCAGATACTGATTTTACACTGCTGAGCCACACGTCTTTTGAAATACCTTCAGGGATACTGACTCCACCTCTTCCCTGGGCAGCCTGTTCCACTGCTTCAGCACCTTTTTGGTGAAGAAACTTTTCCTAATATCCAATCTAGACCTCCCCAGGTGCAACTTGAGGCCGTTTCTTCTTGTCCTACTACTTGTTTCTTGTGAGGAGAGATGGGCACTCACCTTGCTACAACCTCCTTTCAGGAGGCCTCCTTGCCTTGGTTTAACCAAAAAACGGTTGTGGAGTTGTGAGCAGAGCTGTAGGCTGAATCCATGCCAGGTAAGAAAAGCAGAAACAGAGAGGTATTTTTGCTGAGACACTACTGGCAGCTCAGTGAGCCAGAAGGGTGAATACTGATATGACAAGGTAAGTACTGGTATGACAAGGAATAAAACCCGAGGGGGAAAAGCAGGGTGTAGGACAATGGCAGCTCATCAGCACATGGACCAGCAGAGGCCAGCCCTTTCCCCAGGGCTGACATCTGTGCTGCCAGCAGAGGAGCACAGGGTTTCTCACTAGAGACAGTGAGACATATCAATGCTCAGCCTAGTAGGTTATAAGTCCTTGGCTTCTGCTGTGTGTGCTAGCCAACAGAAAATTGCTCTCTCCTCTTAGGTGGGTATGTCCCACTTAGTGTCTCTGCTCACATCAGTAGGTGATGAACCAGATGTGACCACTGGGAGAGGTTCATCACACTGCTGTCTGGGGCTGTGGCAGACTGAGGACTATGGGGTCTCCAATTCTCCCGGCTGGAGGCGAGCCCAGGACACCAGGCGCCAGTCACAGCTTTCTTCCTTGCTCAGTGACAGGAGTTTGCTGCTGTCCTGATCTGAGGTATTTTCTGTAGCTGGCCCTGAAGCAAGTCTGCCTTCTGCCACATGTTCTTGTGCTGGCAATTCAGTCTCTATCATGAGTTCAGCTCACTACACATAGATAAGGCCTTAAGGAGAGGCAGAAGGGCACAGACCTGGTTGTGATATTTCCTCCTGGCTTGTACCCAGCTGTGTCCATAGCTCTCCTGAGCCAGGCATTGGGGACACAGCAGATATTTCTCAGAGGTTACAGCAGTGCAACTCTAGCCCTTCCTGAGCCTGCCCAGCCAGACCAGGGTCTGGCTGTAGGTCAGCATTAGAAAATTCACTTCCTGATACACATTGTGCATCTTGTAACCCAGACCATGAGCCAACTTAGGCACTTTCACATTAACACAACAGGAAATTATGCTCAAGGTATTGCAGAGAAGAGAAATACCAAACCAGCCATGAAGACCTGTCTGTTTCTGCTGTTTCTCTGCTTAGACAGCAAACCCTTATCTGGTCTCTCCTCTCATGTCCCAAACCAGGCAGACAATCTCTTGGTTTCAGCACTGCAAACCTCAAATCCATCTTTCCTCCCCTGGGACACCTTGCACCCACCATGTCTCAAACAGCCAGCCTGAACTAACAGGGTTTCCTTCAGTTTGCTCACAGCTCTTTAAAGAAAATAAAGGTGGACAAAATGTTTAAGATGCAGCCTTGAGAAAGAAGATTGCTTAGTTATCTGCTTTCTACAGAAATGTTATCACTGGACTTTCAAACAAATCTTAAATTACTGCAAATAATGATTTTCAAGTCTGTAAACTCCAGCACTACACCTTTGGATATAGCATTATGTAGTTGGTACCTGCCAGAAGACTCAGAGAAACCCTTGTACAAGTAACCACCAGACAACTTTCTTTTTGAAATTTTTCTTCTGTCCTCTCTTTTACAAGGAATTAAATGCTTGCTTTGTGGCCCAGAACTTAGTAAAGCAGAGACCAACTCTAAGGATGATCAACTGCAAGAAACCAAGTGGCATATGTGGTGTAGTCAGCCTCTCTCAGCTGAGCTAGAGTAAGTGCTCATGGTTTTTGTCTTCTGATAATGTGAGCTAAAATATCCTTGCTTAAACCACTGCAGAAGGCTACAGTGCATCAGAGAAGACAATCAGTAAAATTGTTTTATTTCCATTGCAGTGGGATTCATTTCCACACAGGCAGCTTTCATGACTGGGCTGCAGGGCAGCCACTTCCAGCTGACAGTGGCAACTTCTGGATGCTGAAAATGCTGACAAAGAGCCTATACCCTCTTTTGAAACCTCCAGCCCTTTGCCTCAAAGGAAAGCTCTGGTTTTAAACACTCTTCCCCATCCCTTGAAAGGCAGTGTGTAAGGCAGTCACACTCACAGAGAAGAATGCTGGATGTCTTTCTTCTCAGCTTCAATCAGTGCTGAGTTTGAAATGGCCATACGAGTTTTACAGAGCTGGGCTGCTGATGTTCATGTTCTCTTACCCTTGCCCAGCTGAGCAAGCTGGCTTTACTGTGAGTTCCTCATGGCCTGCACAAGTCGGAGGAGTTGGATACTTCACTATGGCTTAAGCTTTAATTAACAAGTTATGAGATACACCTTTCAGGAATTAGTCTAATTGAATTTTTTTCTTTAGGCATCTAATCTAAAGGAGTAACTCAGATCTTTAGTCTAAAGTTGGAAAATCATTCTCACTTCTTGTGTCCTCAAACACCTGTGAAATTTTCTAGTCTTGGTTTTTATGGCCAGGAAGCTGTATGGCATTGTACTGTTGTGTTTGTATGTGTTTAATGGTCCTTTCTCACAGCCACCTCTTGTTTTCCACACATTCATTCATTTCTTGGATGAAAACCAACAGAACTGCTTTACATCAAATAAGGGAACCTCTAATTTTGTATGTAGTATTACTCTCTCTCTCTATATATAAATATATATATTTACATACACATAACCATGCATAGTATATGTGCTATATGTGTTATACAATATTATAATATAGCAATACTCTGTATGATATTATACATTTGTCTTTCTCAGGGCTGCAGAGGAACTTTCCTCCCTGTTGCCTGTAAGATTAGAGAAACTTTGTTCAAAAAGTCTTATGATGGAGGGAGGAAGAGGGATCACTTTTTCTTCACTGCTTCAGCTTTCATTCATACACTGGAAAAATTAACTAATATTTCTGGATCCTTGGACTACCATTACCTGGTCAGCAGTGCCCAAATGAGAATGTTGGGGTTTTTTTTCTGCAGAAGCTGAAAACCCTGGGTTTCATCCCCAATACATGATTAAATGATTTAGTGTTTTTCTTTTGCCAATTTATTTCTTTCCAACACAGTTTATTTAGAGCAGTGCCTCTAGTCCAGGAGCCATCTGTGACTCTCATGAAAGACAAGTCAACTCCCAAAGAATAAATAGAAAAGGGTTTATGCACTACAAATTTTTCAATCACATCCATTTCACTTAAAGATTTAAATCGTAACCTGGAATTTGATCAATGTTTCTATTAACTTACCCCTTCATCTTATATCAATAAAGAAATGATTTTAACTAATGAAGATAATGGATTATGAGAAAATAAAGGACAACTAGAAGAAGAAAGTCATCTATATTGAAGTTGCACAGAGAATATCAATTTGCTCAGTTGTGAAAACATGGGGAATGAGTCACTGCAGAAAAAGTTAAATGTTACCCAGAGAGACAAGAGGTCTTATAAGAGATGAGTTTTAATAGGTTCCATGCCCTTGATTCCTCCCTCTTATTGTTTCTTTGTCCTAAACCAAACCTGACAGTATGTCTTCGGATCATCAGGTTAATGAAAGATGTGTGTATTGTGAAGGTTAAATAAGACCTCTGGTAAAGAAGTTTCAACAGAAAAGCCTGAAGCAATTTGAATTTTTCTTATGCTTCTGATTCCTAATGCATCCACTAAAGACGCAATTTGACAAACATAAAGCACTCGGGGTTCTTTGTCCACAGTTGTCAACTGTTTTTTGTTCAATAAAAGCCCAGTGGAAAGAAAGGGCTTAAAACAGTCATTTTGTTAACACAGAACTTGGAATTAATCACATGCATCTGTACCCAGCGGTCCTTTTAGCACTGATCTTTGGAACTGTAAATCCCCCATACGAGGAATGTGCAACCTACATGTGGGAGCTCATCCAGCTGTCCCTACTGCTCCTGCTTTTAGAGTCACCAGGGGAACACAATGGGAAAAGGTTTTTAGAAACAAACAACCAGATTATGTGAAGTATTCTTACTTCTACTTTTTGTAATGAACTTCATGTTTCTCAATGCACACATTATTTTTTATGCATCTATTTTTAAGTTCTATTTAAAAACTTAAATAGAATTGTCTACCAACATGCAAGAGGAAAACCCTCAACCTATAGCTCTGTGGACATCACTTAAATCAGTGTATTTAGATAACAATCAGTAGGAAGGAAATAATTCAGTGTTTTGTTTCCTGATTTTTTTTCCTAAAATCTTTGATCCCTCGTTGCATTCATGCAGAAAATGAGGATACATAAGAGCTGGTCTATCAAATAAGACCAATAGTTCATTAAATATACTTTCTACTCTTCCAGTGGAAAATGCCAAATGCTGTCATGAAACTCTGCGACAGATAATTATGGATTTCATTTTATGGGGGTTTTTTTCTGGCTGTTTTGGGATTTGTTGGGTTGTTTGGTTGTTTTTTTGTGGAATAACCAACCCACAGCGAAATACCAACTTACTTGCATACTTCAGTGGCATCTATGGAAATGTTTGGAGACTTCCCAGGAGCCCAAGGCAAAATGGAAACTGTAGAGACTGTGTAGAAATTAAAGACAACTGCAGGAAATGAACAGGCCTTGGGCACACTGAGAAGAATTGCATTCTGGACTTATACTACTAACTTAGTTCCACATTTAAAAGATGGAACATTACATTTAGAACCAATGATTTCCACACTATGAAAGTAGTACTAAAAATTCATGATATGTGTAGGACCTGATGATTTTTGATAGTTTAAAATTATATAGTTTTTCTGTACTTTAATGCAAATACCTGTCAGCAACTTAGAAACAAAATGTGATTATCCATCTCTGCTGACTCTCACAGACCCAGGATGGGCTCTGGATGTGGCACCTGGATCCCCATTTAGATTGGCTTCTAAATACTTTTCAAGAGAGGATTGGCTGCATTTTTAATCTGAGTCAAACCTTACCTCAGCAGTAAGATGTGAGATCCTGGGGAATGAACTGGCTTGGGAGGAGTCTGTAATGCTTCTCAGGGACTCTGGGCACAGAGATTTTCTTTGGAAAGAAATCATCCAACAAAAAATCTAGTCCTTGGACAGTAAAGCCCATTATTATATATGAATAGGTGTTAAACTGGTACTAGTTAAACTATTTTTTTTCGAAAACAGACCAGCAGGATTTAAAGAGGTGTTACTCATTAAAAATCTCTGCTAGGAAAGAGAAGCAGTTATCTTCTCACCATTAGGGTTATTGATCTTTTACATAGAATTTAACGTGTAAAAAGTGACTGGACTTTTAAGAAAAAATGCACTGGTGAGTCCAGCTGTCAATGTAATTTAAAAAACCCCTTAAACGATTAAATTCATATTCTTAAGAATAAAGTTTGACCTTGCTGCTTCTTGGATTACTAATAATTCATTTTCTTGTTTTCCAGAGGAAATGAATTTTGCAAGAGCAAATAGCTGAAACTTGCTTTCAGACCTTCTAGCTCTAATATAGTAAGGGAAAGATGAGCTGATATCAAGTTCCATCAACAGATGGTAAAACTATTATATTTTTAAAATTCTGGTAAAAATCAAGGAGTGGAATTATAACGGAGTCTATTTTGCAAAAGGAAAAGAGAAAAAAACTGGTTTGATTTCTAGAGTTTCTCCTTGCAGAAATTTAAGATATTTTGCTAGCAAGAACTGTTGAGAAGATTGGGATTGTCTATCAACATCAGATCTTTCCTATAGGCTCATTATATCTACCTAAATAGTATGCACGAGGATTTCTTC
This sequence comes from Corvus kubaryi, assembly GCF_017639235.1. NCBI lineage: Eukaryota > Metazoa > Chordata > Aves > Passeriformes > Corvidae > Corvus > Corvus kubaryi. The sequence continues at coordinate 49,327,547 of NW_024581137.1, read as the reverse complement.
TCATTGAAATGTGTCCTAATTTTTAGGGTTTTTTTCCTATGCTTTTTCTCTTTTTTTCTTTTTTTTTTTTTCATGATTCTGATCATATTATACATTCTCCTGGTAGCTCCTCACAGTTGCATGTCTTCTGTCTGTTTAATGAGCATTCTCATTCTCTGTCCTTCCACAGTGAATGATAACGGGCTCCACAGCATCCCCTTCATTATCACTACAGAGTACACATTTCCAGCCTGTTTTATGCTTCAGCCCTTTGTAGTTCCATTTAGAAATATGTTTGCAAGGCCTGCTTGTGAGAATGCTCTACAAAGCAATGTCAAAAGCTTTATTACAGACACCACCCAGCTATCTTCTGCTTGTCTTCTGTTCACAGAGCTGCAGGAGGAAGTTTGAAAGGTCTGACATTTCAACAGCCCCTGCTGGCTGTTGCTCAGCTCTACCTTCAGCTCCCATCATTCTCCCTTCTGCTCTGACTCCTGTGCAATTGCTCTCACCTCTGCAGCTTTGCTTCTGGCACACTGAGGTCCTTTCCACTGACAACACTTTTTGCTGTCTGTAGAATGCAGTTATCATTCCCTTGGTTTGTCATCTGCACAGTTTGACTTGCATTTCCTTTCTCCCCTGATTTTTCCAAATATTTTAATGTTTTTCTATCACTTGAAAAAACTCATGCATTCATTCTTTGCCTCTAATTATATTCCACCTCTCTGACTGCTCCTTCAATTTTTCTGTCACTGTTGTCTATGTTTTCTCCTCTGCTTCTAATCCTTCAGACCACCCTCTAAATTCTCTTCTTTCTCCTCTTCCAAGAACCCCACAGCTGTTTCTACCATCCTTAAAATCTATCCTTTATGTGGCATTCTTGCTCATTCAAAACAACAAACAAAAAAGCTCTTTCACCTCATTTGCATCACATTACCCTCCACCACTGAAAAATAATAACTTTTTAAATATCTTTGTCACTTCTGAAAATGAAGAGGGAAGATTAATCACTTTTACTGATTTAATTGGGGACCCATGAGCAATATGGTAATCCAGGATTAGATTCTTGGGGTTATTTTTTAAAGCATGCATAACCATATTTCTATTTGTAAAGTTTGACAGATCACAGCAACAGTCATAACTTTACAAATTGCCAATAATCCCAGGGCTTCTGCCTTCTAAATAAGGCCATTCTGAGTTTCCAGCTCTTATAAAGTAATTATGTTTTGTACCTCATTTGCAATGAAAATGGATGAATTCAGCCTAAGGAAATAGGCTTCTCAAAGGAAATCAGATGGAGGGAAAGTAGTTTTGCAATCTGAGAATTCACACAAAGCAAGCAGCTGATCTTGCCTACACGCGCTGGGAATTTCTGTTAAAAGGAAAGGTCTAATTACACTTTGCACTTTGAAACCAAGTAATTCAGTTTTGTTGTAAAGTGACATAATTTTTCTGAAACCGCTGACATGGGGCACAATGTGCATCACTTGCCATCCGCTCACCTCCAATCCAAAATCAGTAAAATATAATGGAATTTTTGTTTAATTTTTAATGTCAGAACCTCAGCGTTTTCTTTTGCAGCATTGTGTCAGGGAAAGAGTTTAGAGAAACATCAGGCCGGGCAAACCAATGAAAATTGAAGGGCTTTTTTAATCCCCTACACTGTGGTAATAAACTCAGAGCAACCGAAGTATTTATGCTTCAAAAGCATCGTTTGAAGAATTTGCAAATGGTATTTTTAAAATCTGACAGATAACCAAAAGAGGCAAATCCAGTTTAAAAAAGTCATATTCTTTTAAAATAAATGTCATTGACATTTATTTAATTGACAGGAACGGCAATAATTGATATAGACAGCAACATCCTCCATTCACATATCAGAATTTCCTCTAACAGGCCGAAAAGCTCACAGTTGATGCTGACTGCATCGGTGATGCAAATCATTGCTGGGGATGCAGCTATATGCTCCAAAAGGAAGGTTTCTCACAAGTAGGACATACAGCTGGACTCTTCAGATTTTCTGGATGGGAAACAGGTGGGACCTTCCTGGCCCCAATCTTTGGACAGGAAAAATAAATCTGTGAATGTCATCTGAGAAACACTCGGGTGGCAAAACCTACCAGTGTATTCATGAAGGATAAAAAAGGGTCTAAGTAATTTTATCCAGGATAATTTTCTAAATCTTATCTAACTCGATATTAATAACTTTGATAACTACTTAAAATGCATTTTTTTCATCCCACTGAGGTATGACCTTTCTATCACTTGGTAGTCCAGACTGATTCTTCCTGCATTCAACTCTTTTCAGTCTCATCATCTTTTATTTGAAACAGACTTCTTAAACAACTTTTATGCTGTAATAGGAATATAGAAGTTTCTGATTCTGTACAAGGACTTTAAGTGGTCCCTTCAAGTGGCTTCATACTCGGCAAGCAGTGCTTTATTCCTGACAATATTTCTAATGCTGATAGATTTATTAAGGTTGGAAAAGGTCTCCAAAATCATCAAGTCCAACTGTTAACCCAGCACCACCATGTTCACTAAACCATATCCACAAGTACCACATCCACACACCTCTTGAACACTTCCAGGGATGATGATTCTACCACTTCCCTGGGCAGCCTTGATGTTGTTTGTGGTTTTATAGTTTGTCCCTTTTTCATTTATCTTACTGCCATGGACTCTGAGAGACGTTACTCCGTGACCCTACCCCCTTTCTAGTAACCGGCAGCATGAAGTTAAACCTCCTGGTGCTTGGGTCCTCGCCTTACTCTTGAGTTCTTCTCCCTACACTTGGGCTCCTCACCAAACACAGACTTCTGTTCTGTGTTGATCTTTGTGTCTCGATTTAAAGCAGCCTGAATGGCAGACTCAGCCTATTCCTACAACCAGGCTGCTTCTGAGCTGACTGAAAAGCAATCAGGAGTACATTGTCTCAAAAAGTCCAAGCTTTAAATGTCTTCTTGGTCCTTTACAGTCAGATCATCAAACAGCTGTGCAGCATTAACACAAGTGCATTGCGAAAGTTTATATTCTGATGAAAAGAAAAATTCCGTTTCTTCCCTGTCTGCCAGATTTATCAGTGATGAATGACAAAGTGAAGGGAAAAATAGAGAAAGAAAAGGACAAAGAGAGAAAGAGAATCTGCTTCTCTCTGTGTTTACAACTGGACTAATTATCCCAAGGCAAGGCTCACTCCACCTGCACAGGAGGGACTTATTCTGACAATGCACCCACTACCTTGGGACAGGACATTTCAAGGAAGGACCTGCTCTGCTTTCAAGCCCTGTGCACAATTTGAATTCCAGAATCACATATAAGCCTCTCAGGCAGAACTGCAAAAAAGAACAGTGCACTTGCTGAAATGAAAAGCATTTATATATCTGTTCAGATGCTACATTCCCAAAGAGGCAACATGTTCCTTAAGTTTCCCAGTTCCAAATGAGGAAACTTTTGGAATGAAATTTCCCAGTTTCCAAAAGCTCCATAACCTCAAAGTCCATATGTTCTTTGGCCATGCCCAGAACAATATGTCTCAATAGTTCTGAGCAATTAGGCATTTAGGTAATCCTAAAGTTTTGAAAATATCCAGAAACCCTTCTGAGGCTGGATTTAGAAGTCCTGTTCTGAAAACCCTGACCTAGCTGGATTCGTGTAGTGCTTGGCTGTAGAGACAGGATGGCCACACTGCAGGATGAGAGGTGAAAGAGAAATTATCTGCCAGGACATCTCAACCCAGCTTTTCTAATTGATAGTCCTAATTCACCAGGTTGAAAGATAGACTGGTTTTGTGACCTGGCTTGTGGGAGGAGTGCTTGGATGAATGAGGAAAACAAATATTCATCATGCATATGATTAAGAAAAGGGTAAAGTGAGAAGAGGACAGTTATTTTGCACCCTCATGGTTCATCTGGGACCAAGGGCATCTGCTCTTCAGTCCCTGCTCCTAAGAATATATATACAATCTGTTTCAAGATCTTATGTTCTGGCTTGTAAAAAATGTGTTTTTAAACCCAAGAAGTGTTGGACTACACAGTGAATGTGCACTTTAAATTGCTGCATTTGGGATGTGATCATTTTTAAAGAAGATAACATCTGTTTGAAAGCTGAACAAAAATTGAGCTCATGCATTTTTGGGAACTTATTTAATAACATAAGACAGATTGTCTTTCTTTCATATAAAACATCTTTTTTTTTCTTTTTTTTTTTCTTTAAAAGGAAAACTACAAGCACTACACAAAATTAAGTCAAAGGCTGCTAACACTTTCACTCTACAAATAGTTTTTACTAGTCATTATTTGCTGGATCAAGCTGGTAATAGTGCCAGTGTGTGTCCACTGAAATAATAATAATAATGATGAATTTTTTAAATAATATGTGTCACTGTCCCCTGTCTCTGCAGGCCTCTGTTGCTTTAGTATTGATAGACTCTGTACACACAGCTGACTACAACAGGATCTCAGCCTCCTCTCTATGGTGTGTTTTAAAACTCAAAGGTGTTTGCTTCACATCTGTACATCAATTGAGTTCTGCAGGGCTGAGCTTAAGAAGGGGAAAGAGTGAGAGTTTCTGCATGGTTATTGCACCTGGTATGTAAGAATGAAAGGATCTTTCTCTTTACTGTAGATGCTTTAGGCTTACAGGGGTTCCATTGTAAATAATGTGCAATAAATAGGTCATGATCCATAATAAACATAGTAATTCAGATCTGTAAATCAGACACAGTGTATGTCCACATTTCCTTCCATAAAGGGAGAAAGAGACACCTCTGAAGCCTCCTTTGAAAAGGGATGTCCCACTCACCTCATTCAAATGCTTCTATTTATGGCTAATTGCATATACAGCAATACATATATATGGGCTTACATATAAAATTATAAAAAAGCCTTTCAGTGAGATTGAGAAATTAGTTTCTCCTGATAAGCATGTGATGATAAGTTTTGTATATTATTTAGATTATATAGTAGCATAAAATAATGTAGTGTAATGTAATGATCTGAGGACAAAAGTGAGACCCCTATTTACATGGTACTTTAGTACTCTGAACTGAAAAATCTCAAAAAAAACAAACCAGTGCTAGAAGAACAGTGTCTCAGGTGTGACCCAGAGGAGTCTCAGGCTAATGATACAAAGAGTGGATATAAACTTTGAGTGTTTTCTCAAGGCAGGCTGCACTGCCTGCCAGGACTCTCTTCTTGCTGCCCTCCAGAGACAACAGGCACATAAGCAGGTTAAGCACATTGGGTCTCCTTCTGGAGGACTGAGAGTCCTCTTCCTCTCACCATTGACAGGACAGAGAATTTACACATTCTTTTATGCCCACCAGAAAACTTAGAGTAGGAGAAAATTAGTTACTCAAGCTTGTGGGTGTGTCTCTCAGTAAATGGAGGTAGTGGCAGCAGGGAGATAGATTTTGCTGCAAAATGAGGAAACAGAATAACCATGGTTTTATGCTAGCAAGATCTTCCTTCAGTGACTCCAAGCCTACTTATCTGACTTACTAATGTTTTATTTCTTTCTTATCTTTCTTTTATAAACATATTTATTTAGTATTTGTTATTTTCATACATATTTTCATACATTTATCTGTCTGCCTGTAGATGCTTTTCTTTTCTCCTAGGTCAGTTTGCACCAAGATATGAGTGTTTCACTATTTTTGAAGTTTCTTCCTTATTAGTCACAGGGGCCTCTAACATTGATGTGTCCAGCAGTGAGGAGGTAGAATGGGGATTGCAAGCTAAAAACCTGCTGAGGTCTTCTTAGCTCTGCTGGGACCCACAGATTCAGTGCTGGAGAAATCTGGGCAGCAGGAGCCGTTTGAAGAGGGGCAATGAGATGCCTCTGAGTTTTGTGATAAATGGCATTAGTGGGAGGAACAGCCTTTGAGGGCCCAGGTCAAGCAGTAAAGGAAGGGATAGTTAAAGAAGGCAAGTGAAGGAGAACAAGAGAAAAAACTGATATAGCCAGGCCCACATAATAAAGCTACTGGTAATCTCCACCCTTGAACATGCTTCAAAGCTGGGGAAATTCATCACACTCATGCAGTAGCACAACAATTCTTCATATTGTATAATAAATGCTGTCAACTGCATAAAGCGACCACATTTGCAACTCTCAGGGAGAACTGGACTATTTTCTCATCACAAAACACAGATATGTATTGGACAAAAACAAATTATGGGACTTGAATGTATTTATTTCAATTTGTTAGATGTTATTTTGTAGGCTTGAGGGGATTTCCAATACAAAAATATTAATCAGTGGGAAAACCCCTTTTTTCTGAGAAGTACTTTACGCTGCTAAAACTTGTGCTAACAACATGTGCAAGCAAATGCAAGATAAACTTTTCTTTTCTGTCAAATGCAAGTTTTTTACGCCCTTTTCCTTTGCCAACATGATTGGCAAGAGCTATCCAAAAGACTGAGTTTTTCCAACTTCTTTAGTTTAATAAATTTCTAGTGGTATGTTCTCATTGTGGACCACAGGTATTGCAGTTTGTGTTTTGATGCAGCTGGTGTGGGGTCAGTAGCTCTGACCCAGGAAGCTGTGACCGGTCTGGAGAGACGGTGCCGTGAGGAATCGTCTTCCCGAGGCCCGGTGTCTTCCCTCAGCCGTGGCCAGAGCGCCCTTGCAGAGAAGCCATCAGCTCTTTAGTGATTGTCAGCTCGTGATTTTGGCTCTTTGCTCTGCAGGGCAATCTCCAGGCCAGACCAGGGGGAGAGAGACAAGAGACTCGTATAGCAGTTCCGTATGAGATAGCCTTATTAGCCCGCACCCCGCGAAGGGGAGGCCAGGGACGAGCTCTCTCTGCCTTCACAGGGGCAGAGGGCTAGATCTTATAGGGATACAGGGGGTGGGTGTCAGAGGGTAAGGGCCAATGGGTTACAAAGGATCTGCATAGGGTCTCCCAGAGGATTCTGGCTCTGTCTTCTTCTCACTGTAACTGCAAAGTGGCTGCCTTTCCAGGGGGAGTTCTGCTGGGAGGTTAAGCAATCTCCTTATGTCAGCAGGCCTCCCTCCAGGGCAGGCGCTGGGCATACCCCACAGTGTCTGCCAAGTATTAGGTTATGTTTTAATTCTGGGGCAAAACCTTAGGCTTGGGAATGGCAGTAGAGTCTGGCATGCAAGAGCAATGTCCAGCATTGTTCAGGTTGTGCAGAGCAACAAAAGTTTGGCTTACTGTGAGCCTACCAATACTCTGTATGTCTGAAATGGTCAAACCTTCAACTCAGATGCAGGAGAAAGCCAATATAACTCCATCCTCTGAAGTACATGTTGTCTCCCTCCATTATTTAAACCCTTTCAAGCCAAAGGAACTAAGTAATTCACTGTATATATTTTAGGCTTTTCCTTGTTTGCTTTGTCATAAATTTGTTTATTGGCAGTTTGCCATTATCCAAGTTCTGAAGGATCCTGAAGCACTCCACAAATCATAACACAAATTATTAACTGGGGTTACTCTGTTAAGCACCAGGGGCATCTGTCCCTAAGGCTCTTCAGTGTTCCTTTTTACCCATTAAATCTGTTTTGACTTCAAAGTTGGGTTTTTTTTAATTATTATCTTCTGAGTCTTAGTGTGAAAATACCCTAGGCAGTAGAATTCAGACTGACAAAAATTCAGTCTTTAAACATTACATTAATATGTACCACTGTAATACCTTATCTTGAAACCCTCAGTTGGAATTAAAAGTACTTACCTGCTAATATAAAATTGTCCTCCCAATATATCTGTAGATACATTTCCCAGGAGAGAGATAAGGGGGTAGAAATGTCAAAAAATCTATTCCCACATGTTTTTGAACTTGTGGGTTTGTCTTCTTTCATTCACTGCAGACATTTATTGGAATTTGAGTCATTAAAGGTCCATTATTCAGAATTAAAAAATAATATTAAAAAATCTTTGTGGCAGAACTAATTCTGGACCCAGGGTACGGGAAGCCAGAACTTCAGTAACCAGAAGCTAAATATGCACTGTGCAATAGAAAAGCACAGTTTTGAATTAGGAACCTGTGAGAGAGAAGAGAGAGAGAAATATTTTAATCTGCAGGACCCAGCTTAGCTTTTCCTACCAGCTGATTTAGCTCATGGTTGCTTTAAATCCCGGGTTTTTTGCCTCACTTAATACTTACTTTCAGCATAGCAATTTAAGTGTCCATCAAAGCATTGTGAATTCTTGGTGCCAGACAGCTAACATTTAGGAGTTGCAGCACTGAATATTTCATTGGATTTTTGATTCTTTTCCCAAGAGAAATCATAGTTACAGGATGCTGTGACCAGGAGCCCCATAATTAATCCTCCTGCAGTCATCAGCTTCTCTTATACAAAAATGTGACCTAACCAGACTGTGCTCCTGAGCCTTTATCATCCACTTTGATTCCATGACCCTACTGTTCTCTCTGTGATGCATCCTGGACTCCACAACTTGCCTTGGCTGTGTGCCAGACCAAGAAAAATGGTGGTTACCACATTTTACACAGCTCCATGACCTCTTGGAGGGTAATAGCAAATTGCCAGTGCAGCTGTCAGCTGGGAGGTTTGTGTCTGGCTGAAAGCAAATGTCAATAATAATCAGCATCTGTTGTGGGTCCCACACTGCTGGGCACATCTTCAAGTGTGCAGCATAGCTCCAAGTGAAGCTACTTATTTAGCTGCCTAAATATGGATCAGGAATGCACATTTATTTGTTGTTGCTGATCATATGCATGAGCAGTGATGCATCTCCATGCCCACTCCAACCACCTTGGACTAGGGATGACTAAAACATGGGTAAGAGGAAAAGTTTCTATTAAAATGACTGAGTTTTAATGCACAGTGAATTCCTATCCTGCATGATACTGAGTTATGTTTGAAGCTTGTGCTGTTTCACAGAGTAAATGAAGTCTCCAGGAAGACTTTAAGGTGCAAAACCTGCTACTTGACATTCAATTTGCCTTTGAAATCTCATAACATTTCACGCAGTTTCAGACTAGGAGAAACTGTGATATCAGTTAGTCAGACTTCTTGTATAGTGCCTTTTGCTAAAGACTTGACCTACTGAGGACACTCTGAAATGACCACAGTGGCAGAGAACCAACTAGGTCAGATCATCTTAAATGATCTTACAGACAGTTTATATCCCACAGAGAGGACAGGGGCGAAAGCCAAAGTCACCTCCAGATTGAGAACTTACACTTAAGATCATTCTGGAAGCAACCAACTTGTGTCTCCCAGGGAGTCTGCCGCCATGCAGGTACAGCCCAAGTGACACCCATTGCCCTCCAGCAACAACTCACAGTCCCAGAAAATATTTTATATCAATCCCTGCATCATGACATTTTGAAAAAGATACCAAGAATAGAACTCAAGTTATGGTGATCCACTATTAAAGTAAGGAATGATTCCTGGAGAAATTCCCTCAGTCCTTGTGAGCTGCCATTTGTCCATGGAAATCCAGGTAAGTGCAGTACTAATCTCTTTAATCTCCGTATCTGGAGTCAAGGATGACAACATTGTACCTGGACATAAATAAAAGTAGTATTCTTTATACTCAGACTGATTGCAGTGCTTTAGCAGGACACTGTGCTTGCTTACTGTTCATTCCCAAGATTTATGGTTATGTAATAAGATTTTAGACAAGCATTCCTGTGATATTTATAGTCCTTTTTTTTTTCTCTCTCTTTTTACCTCCCCTTTTAGGCCAGAGTTTCAGAACTCCTCTACTATTTAACCTCAGGGTAGACTTTCTCCCCCTCTCTTTCTCCTTTAGACAAGAACACTTTCCTCTGCTCCTTTCCTCCTGCCAGTGTCCGCCTGCCAGCTGGTGAGAAGATATGTCCTCAGCAAAAGAGAAGCTTTGTAAACCTCTGAAGATGTGCTCAGGGCAGATACAGGTATCATTGGCTCCTGACAGGTATCATTGAAGCTCACGGAAAACCCAGTATCTCATTCCTCCAGCCTCCTCTGAAAAATTGGTTTTCAACTCTTCTAAACATCAAACTGTCATGAATTCCCTCTTTCTGCTGCCTTAGACTTATGATACAGTCTCAGATTCAGACTCCAGACTCAATGCCAGCCTATGTGAAGACTATTCAGGGTAAAGAAAATGACAAGATATTTCACACTTACCCGTGGCCTATATTTTTCAAGATTCTTTAAGAATCAATGTCCTGCCAATACCTTATCTATCCTTAGACCTCAAACATCTCTCATGTCAGCTTTTAAAGTAACCCTATTACAGCGCAGTTTTTAAATGACACATTTGACTGTTCAGCAAAAATAAACATCTTCAGATTCATTTGCTGTCTGAGTCTTCAAAATGAGTGTTAGAGATTCTAAAGGAAAGTAAATGTGTGTCACTGACTGCATCTGTGTGCCCATACCACCCTCTTTAATACCAAAAGAATTTGTTATGATTTCCATCATTCCTAAAACCACATAAATTAAAACAGTAGGACAGCTAGAATAAAGTGTTACCAAATCCTAATCTCTAAAAGTGATGCGAAATATTTTCCAGCAAATAAAAGCAGAAAGAACAAATGATCCAGAGCTTTTAGCTTATTTATGTGAAAGACTAAAATAAACCTAGATTCTAAGTCTTGATCAGTAATAGAAATGCGTGGTCTAGAAAATAGCCTAAAAAGTGTATACATTGGTTTCCAGCTGAAAAATGTGGACATTTTTTAGTTAAGTATTTGGGTGGGGGAAATCCACTCTGCAGTTTGGGGGGTTCTGTCTTAACTTCAAAGGAAATGTAGCTATTTCTGGTTGTTATTACAAGAAGTCATTCATAGACCTAGACCTCTTTGGAAAGAATGCTAACAATTTCAAATGTCATAGGGCAGTATTGACATGAGCTTTGAAAAAGGATCACATTCAGTGCAGAGAGTCAAGAGATTTCTCTTGAAATCAAGGTAATGAGTAATTCTTTTTATACAATGTAATTGCAGGACGATAAGCAAACTCACCCTTTCATCACAAAGAGGAGAAGCATTTGGTTAATGATGAAGGTTTTTTGCCTTCATTGAGAATCCTGTTTTATCTGTGCAGGATATAGGAACACAGAATAGATGATGCTTAATCCTTGGTGGCTTGTGACAGGGAACAAAAGCACAGCTTTCTCATCTTTTCACTTTATATTGCAAGTAAAACAGCCACTCTTGCAGTTTTTCCTAGAATAGGGGCTTATTCCCCCTAATGTCCTTATTAGTTCATTTATAAGTGATAAGGAAGGGGGGTGACAGTGAGGCCACCACAGTCATTGGGGAGTTGCTGGTGACCTCACCCCTGAGCAACTCCTTTAGAAGGGACTGTGCAGCTTTATACAGAGGAGGATGTCCACACTTTCAGGCTTTGCAGCCCTTAGGACACCTTTGGCTGAATATTATGGGTGACTTGGACAATCTCCGGGCCAAAGTGCTCCTGACCAGCACCAGTGTCACACTGAGTCTCCTAATGTCAGAAAAAAATACCTAATCCTATCATTGATTTTTTTTTTTCTAGTCCAAATTTAGGACTTAGCTGAAATCTAGGTGGGGATACCCCATACACTTCTGGAGCCAAGGGAGCCCATGGTCATCGAGCATCTCAGATGTCTCTACACATCTATATGTGGGCAACTGAATTGAACACTGAGCATTACTGGTTTAAATACAATAGAAAATTAGGAATTTTTTTTTTAAGTAGATTCAACATAAGTATACTTTTTTAAAGTATATTCACCATTCTAAGTGGTGCACTGGCGGTCTGGGAGGCTTTTCCTGGTGTCAGCTGAAAATCCCATCGAAACTAGTCCCTTTTCTTGTCCCCTGCAGTCACTTGCTGATCTTTACTGCCTCACCAGATTTTGTACTTTTTGTCATTTGTTCTTGGCTCAGCAGATGAACAGTAGTTTAGAAACAAATGAAAGAGGATTAAAATACAGATGCTAAACAAAGTAACACGTTAATGGGCATCCTACAATTTCTCCCACTTTAGCCAAAATTGTCTCTAATGGTGACTGAAAGAAAGAGGATGGGAAACAGATGTTTTCTACTGTCTTGATTGTAAACTGGCCTGACACTTGCCCCCAAAGAGTTTATCAAGAAGGTTTGATTGAGTCAGTCCCAAAGCCAGAGCTGAAGCACCAACATTTCAGCCAAAGTGATCAACTTCTTGGACCTCATGGGGGGGCAGGGGGAAACCAAACCAATCAGAGAAAATATTTTGCCTTTACAAAAACATATTTATTTTGTGACAGGCAAATACTTAAAATAGTAAAGGAATCCTGGAGCATAGCTACACCTCATATTGATATCCCTGGGAATTAGCTATAGACCTCTGTGAGTCAACTTTAAGCTTCAAGCAGAGGTTAAAAGTGAATTAAAAATTTGGTTTACTCTGGAACATGTTCCCTTGTAAGATAAAAGACTACCATTTGGGAGGAGTGCCACCTGAGTTCAGATACAGCAGAAGACAGGAATAATTGATGCCACAAATCAGCTGTGGGATGTGTGCTGAGCTAAAAGGAAGAAGAAAAGAAGCAAAAACCCAAAGTAATCCATCTCAGTTAAATTTTAACTGAATTTTAGATTTAAAACTGTATTTTAGTTATTAGAATTGGGTTTACTAAAGATGCAGAAGTTTTATAATGAGACAAAAGTAGGCTCTAGTGTTAGATCTGAAATACAAATCAAAGCATAAAATAGAAGAAAATTATTTTAATGCAGTTATTTTAATGCATAGCAGTGAAGACATACAGAAACACTACTTTGGCTTGTCAGAAAAACAAATTGGAATAACAGTCATAGTTCTCATACAGAGAACATAAATAAATAAAAGAAAACTTAGAACCATATGTCCTTGTTTTGGAGGATGAGGAAAAGTAAAACAGCCAAGGAAAGGATAATAGAGAAAACAGCTTGGAGATAAAAATATTAAAGAAATGGGATATAAATGCTACTGCCAGAATGTTGCATAATGACTGCTTTTATGACCAAACAGAACTAGAAATGTTGCCTTCTTGCTTTCCAAGAAACCTCCAGCAAGTCCAGAATGCGACATGATTAAGCAGGAGGATAGTTTTCTCCCTCTGAAGAAGTGAGGATGGGGCACTTCATGTTCTCTTGGAAAAGTACACATGCTCTTCTGGTAGCTTTTCAACACGCCTCACGTTCTGTCCATTTTCTGTCAGCTCTGGGGAATTGAGCAACATGCTTTAAGGATGATGGAACTTGAGAGTTCATCAACTTCAGATTTCTAGAGTGATAAATAATGTATCAAACAGAGTCTGGAATTGTATTTATTTTTCCCAGCAAATCTGCAAAATTTCAGTCACAATTATTTTCCTGTTTTTTTCTGATGTCTTTTTCTTTCTGAGATAAGAGGGAAAACGCAGACTCCATGCTAGAAAGAGGGGTTGTTCTACTAAACAAATCCTCAGTGGTGCAGATGAGTTTTCCATGCCTTGAGGTACAACCACTGAGGGAGCCATGATAAAATCTAAAGAAGATTAAAGCCTGCTAAAAGAAGCTTCAACAAAGGGAGAAGAGAGAAAAGATTATCACTGCTGGAGCAGGGGCAAGCATATGTACTCCTTCGTTCTGCCCCAATTGCCCTCTCTGTGATGGAACTGCTGGCTGGACAACACAGCTGCCTGGGAAGTGTGAAGATTGCAGCCAGTAATTATGGGCTGTTCCTGGACAGGGATTTCATGTGGCACATTGTAGTAGCCCTGCCAGTCAAAGGAGTGTTCTGTTGAATTCACATCCCCCTGTGGCCCAGCTGTGTGATCCCCCACTCACACCCATCTGCATGTCTGGACCATGGCTGTCCCATCCAACAGCCTGTGCTGAGACCAATATACCTTAAAATAGTGACTGCAATGATGGAAAAACATTCCTGTGATGGGTTTAAATCTGAAGGAGGGAGAGGAGTCTTGTGATGGGGAAGAGGTGGTGAAAGGAGGACAGATAAGCCAGAAGAGAAAATATGCATATAACACACCTGAGGATGGTATTTTTCCCTCTCTGGGAAGGAGAAAGCTTTTTCATTTTTAAGAATTTCCATTTGTGTGAGTGACTTACTATCCCATAGTACTTTTCCAGTTAGTGTTAACAGGACAGGTCACTGAGGTTATGTCTACATGAGTAAACTAACCAGTAGATAGCGGTGATAACTAACACACACCAGTGCTGGCCCTGAAGCTGTACGGGACCTGCACAGGTGCGCCCTACCACCCAGAGTGGGCAAGTGCATCCAGCCCCCTTTAACAGCAAGATACCCCCATCAGCACCATGTCCTGCATCTCATGGCAGAAAGCCACTGGGCGCAAGAGGCAGTCATGCCAGGCCCATCTCTACATTTATAATAGAATAGCTTAGAATCATAAAGGTTGGAAAAGACCTCCAAGATCATCAAGTCCTCCAATCTTTCATTGATCACCACCTTGTCACCCAGACTATGGCACCAAGTTCCATGTCCAGTAATTTCTTGAACACTTCTAGGGATGGTGACTCCACCACTACCCTGAGCAGCCTGTTCCAATGCTTGACAACCTTTTCAGTGAAGAAATTTTTTCTTATGACCAACCTGAACCTGCCCTGGCACAGCTTGAGGCTGCTTCCTCTTGTCCTATTGCTTGGTCCCAGGGAGAAGAGGCCAAGCCCCACCTTGCTACACCCTCCTTTCAGGGAGTTGTAAAGAGTGATAAGGTTTCCACTGAGTCTCCTTTTTTTCCAGGCTAAACATCCCCCGCTCCCTCAGCCTCTGCTCATAAGACTTGTGCTCCAGACCTGCCCCAGCTCTGTTGCCATTCTCTGCACATGTGATATAGAGGGCTTAGGCTTTAAGGGTTAATTGCTGATTGTAGGTACTGCTAGTATTGCTAAATTTTGCAGCTGCTTGCTAGACAATGCATATTGCTTGCTCAATACTAATTATGCTTGCCAAACAGAAAGGGAAGGATGTAAGGAGGATAAGGGTAAGATGCAAGACCATTGATAAGAGGAAGAAATTGTGACCAAGGATACCTGCTTTCAGACCCTGAAACCAGCTGAAACCAGCCTTGAGGTTTGGACTTGGACCAGGAACTCAGAGAGCATGTGCAAGAGGGCAAGGTGAAAAGTTCAGTTCTGAGGAAGACTCATTTACTTCATCTTAAGACCCCTGCCCACGACCACCAAGAGGCACTGCGCAGGCGCAAGGCCTACGGAAAGGACTTTTGAGCTCATTATAATATGAAGCGGGGCTAGGTAATGAATATGTATAGGCGTATTGTGTAACCTAATGCATCTGTAACTTGTAACCTGATATATACCAAGCTGAATACTGCGAACGGCGCACATGTTTTTGGAGGGCTCCCTCCCATGTGCCCAGAGCTGTAATAAACATACCTACTTTACAACTTTATGAGTTGTAGAGTCTTACCGCAAATCACATGCTGCAGCATCTCAATGTCCTTCTTGAAGTGAGGGGCTCAGAACTGGATGCAGGACTTGAGGTGGGGCATCACCAGTGCCCAGTACAGAGGGACAATCACTGCCCTGGTCCTGCTGGCCACACCATTTCCGATACAAGCCAGGATGTCATTGGCCTTTCTTCCTGGCCGTCTGGGCACACCTGGCTCATGTTCAGCCACTGTTGACCAGCACCCACAGGTCCTTTTCTGCTGGGACACTTTCCAGCCACTCTGTCCCCAG
Organism: Corvus kubaryi; assembly: GCF_017639235.1. Lineage (NCBI taxonomy): Eukaryota > Metazoa > Chordata > Aves > Passeriformes > Corvidae > Corvus > Corvus kubaryi. The sequence goes on along the minus strand of NW_024581137.1, from coordinate 49,311,915 downwards.
CCTGCAGTACTGCAGGCCCAGCACTTTGCCTCATTGAATCTCATACCTTTGGCCCCAGTCCACCAATCCAGCTTGTCCAGATTCCACTGAAGAACCTTCTCACCCTCCAGCAGATCAACATTTCCACCCAATTTTGTGTCATCTGTGAACTGACTGAGGGTGCCCTTGTTCCCCTCATCCAGATCATCAATAAAGCTATTAAACTGTTCTGGCCCCAGTGCTGAGCCCTGGTGAGCACACTTGTGACCAGCCACCAGCTCGATGTAACTCCAATCCCCACCACCCTCTGGGCCTGGCCATCCAGCCAGTTTTTTACCCAGTGAGGAACACACCTGTCCAAGCTGTGGGTTGCCAGCTCCTCCAGGAGAATGCTGTGGGAAGCAGTGTCAAAGGCTTTACTGAAGTCCAGGCAGACATACCCACAGCCTCTCCCTCATCCACTAGGTTGGTCACCCAGTTGTCCTCCCCATTGTTTGTGACAATTGTGGTGCTGGGATCCTGTCCCCTGTCCTTCTTCATTTACTTGTAGAGACAGAGCTAACAAGGCTAGTGAGTGACAATGACATTCTTACCATGGTTTTGGCAACGTGTAACACAGTTCAGGTGACAGGAAAGGCCAGGGAATAATACCGATTACCAGTATGGACCATTATGGGCCAGTATCCACCAATAGCAGTCAAGGACTAATAAGATTGTAATACAGATAATAAGTGTGCAAGTTCATATTTACCTAGGCTTGGAAGACTGATGGCCCAGGGGTTACTGCTGACAGGACTTATTGTACTCCACAAACTTTGAAAAAGACTCGTGAACATTTTTCATAGCCGAAGGAAACACTTCAGATAGCATTCCTGCTCCACAGGGAAAGTAAATATTTAAAGCTTATTCTGAGGGATGGGAAGGAACAAAACATGCAAATTTTACATCTTCTACAAAACCGTAATTTAAATTCACAAAGGTAAGAGTTTCTTGTCAAGACACTAAATAACAAGATACTATTTGATAGAAGATAGGCCAAACTGCATCAAGAATAGTCTAGGATGATTTATTTTACAAGAAGCTCCAGTGAATTGCAGCAACGTAATCTAAGATCATGTCTACTATTAGGGTTTTAGGAGGATGCTTTGTTCAACTTTCCCATGATTTGATTCACTTCATAGGCAAGTCTCAGAGTGCATAAAGAGTTTTCTTTGGGTAAAAAGCAGAAGGTAACTGTAAACACATTCCTTGTGGGCTCCAAAGGCACAGGGTAGCTCAGTCCAGGTGGTCTGGCCACAGCTAACACAAAGCAAATCCCACAGAAGTGTGTATGGTATGGACACCAACACCAAATATTTTGCCTGTCTGCTCCCAATATCTACCCTACTTGCTGATGTAAACATAACCTACAGTGCTTTCTGTCTACAGTTCAGATATTAATGTCTTTTTAACATTTGAAAAAATAGTAGATCAAAGAGGCAAAGCAGAATTTTAATATGCTTTTTGGAAAGAAGCAAGGCACAAGCATTGTACTATAACACATCTAAAGAAAATTTGAACCTTTGACTCCTCCTGAAGCAATATATTTGGCATTACTTCCAACCATCAAATTGTCAGCAACTTAGCCTTACCATTCCAATTGATTGAGCCAGTTTTGACTTAGCCAGATACCCTGGTTGCATGCATACACTGTTATCTATGTCCAGGGCTGCCATATCTGTAAGGTATATATGGATTGACCTCTCAGTGCAGTATTTGATTTCTGCAGAAATACATGTACTGGAGTCTGTGAAGCTGTGTAAAACCCATGGTATTCACCATTTTAATTTCTTCATTACTCTAACATTTCCACTGAATAATAGTCAAAAATACTTAAAACCCATGAAATGGGCTGTAAGGGAATCATTAGTGATCATCAAAATAATTTATGACTATCTGAAATGAAAAATCTTGGAGTTTACATTTTTATGGCATTTGGACGTCCCCGGAGAAGATCAGAGCAGGTACCCCATAAGCAACCTTCATTTCAGTGCCTGCAGTTGTTGGTAGCAGATTCTTTGGGTCAGTACAAGAAATCTTTTCTTGAAATAGCAATTTTCAGGTGTTTAAGTAAGGCCAGTCACAGCAGTTAAATATTCTCTTGTGACTTTCTAAATACAGGCAAATGCATCACGGAGTTTTGTTTCTGTACAGACAGGATGCTGTCTGTTTATGGTACCAGAGAATCTGCTAGTCAAACACTTAAATGCTCATGGAACACACCTATCTGAGAAGAGAGGTGTTATGTACTCTCCACGGGCTTTATAAAATGAGATCTGAATATGGAGTCTATTATGCTGCCTCGTGTCATGCTGAAGCATCTACTCTTTTATCAGCGCACAATAACACTTGAGATAATGATGACATAAAGTTATTAACACTATATTCATGTACAGTATTGTTCTTCCATTTTTATTGCTAAGCATAATAAAAAAGTAAAAGTTAATAACTGAGCTAGAGTCTAAATTCTTCACAATTCTTCACTCCCCTTGCAGATCACCTACTTCTCTGATTATTTCCCCATCTATATTCATCCAGTATTCACAGTCTGGACCCAGACTACAGGAGCTTATGTCTGAGAAGTTGGAATAGCTGTAGTGGTTTTGGTCCAAAATACTCATTACTTACTTATTTACCTTCTGTGAGATAAGAATTAGGAGAAAGCAAAGCAGGCACAAAACTTAAAAGAATATAAAGAAGTTTATTAACAGACCTAAAAGAAAGGGAAAAAGTCAGACCACACCTTCAGAACACTTCTCCTCCCCCCACCTTTCTCCCTTCTCCCACTGACAGTGTAAAAAGACAACCCTTGAGATTTTCAGGCAGTTTACCACTTCCCTAATAACCTTTTTCAGTTCACTTAGGGAGAGGAGTCTCTCTTGCTCATGCTATGGAGACATCTCCACAAGAAATTCTCTCATGGCTTCAGTATCACGAGACATCTGCCCAGGTTGGTTCTCTGCTCGCATGTGAGAGTCCCTTCCCCCCGACTTACAGCTTTCCCCACAACTGCTTTTGAAGGTCCAATCTTGAATTACTGGGGTACCATTTTAAGGATGAGCTGTTCAGAAACAAAGGTTCTCTTCACCCATCTCTGGGAGCACCTTCATCTCTAGGAATAGAGGCCCTCCCCCTTCCCTGGGAGCAAAAGGGTTCTCATCATCTTCATCTCTAGGAATAGAGAGAGGTCTTCTCCTTCCCTGGGAGCAAAAGGGGTCCTTGGTCCTCATCATCTTCATCTCTAGGAATAGAGGCTCTCCTCCTCTTTTTGCTCCCCCGGGAGCAAAGGGGCCTCATCAAATTACAGCTACTGTCATTTGCTTATTTCAGCATGAGTACTTCTGCTCACAATCACAGTTTGAACGCTCCACCCCCCATGCTTTCATGAAATTACAACAGGTACTCTGATATATCATAGTCTATCACCACCCATAGCTTTACAATAGAATTTCAGCTTCTAAGCATCTCCTCTTTCTCCTCCCTCAGAGTTTCAGATCTTCCTTCTTTACTGACTTTGGTGTCTCTATGGTGTTTCTTGGGAGAGAATTGATGTCTGCAGGCTTCATCTGTTCTGGACAAAACTTACAGCACTAAAAGGGTTAATCTCACCTGGGCCCTGCAGCTGGAGTTCCCTTATCGCTGTTGGTCACATGATCTTTGCTGGGCAGTGGGGCAGCTTCAGCTGAATCTTTGGCCGCACTGGGGGGGCTGTGTAGAGCTGGGCCACACTGTCTGCATTTAACGGGGGGGGCCCATGGGTGGAACAGGGCCGCACAGCTCCAGGATGGCTGTGTCCCAACCCCTGCCCAGTTACTTGTCCCAAGGCTGGAAGCAAGAGAGAGCTTTCCCAGGGTTTGTCCATTCTTAAATGTGGACCACAGAGGCGTGTCAAGGTTTTTTAAGTGGCTTAAAAAATTGTCAATATTCAAACTGGCCAGCTGATAGGTTCTGTTAGGTCATAGAGGAAGCTGTAAGCACCTCTTTGCAAGAAAATCACTTCCGTAGCTATGCTAACCCATGACAATAGCCAAGAGGTAAAATCTGATGCAACTGAAGGGCTGTATCTGAGAGGGCAGCTGAAAACACAGGAGATGCAGACGCATAAAACAAAGCAGAACAGCTTGGTTAGAAATGAACTGGGGATGAGCAAAGAGCACAATGATCAAGGTGTTGAAACAAGATACAAGCATCTAAAAGAAACAGGTCACCAGAAACCAGATGAGCAAACTAAGACTTGGGGTCTACTTTCCAACTGATCTCTATGCTTATTTCCTAGTAACAAATGACCCTTTTAAGAAAGAAATATACCCTGAGTTACTTTTTTTCTAAACAAAGGAGACAGCTAATGGAAAGCTGGAGGACGGAGAGAATCAGTTATGGCAGGGGAAAGAAAAACAAAACTGGAGGAGGCAATGTGATAAATGCATGCAAAAGGAGCCTGACTAGAAAAGGCCACATGATGCCAAACAACACATGGAACTAACGTGAATGCAAATAAAAGCTGAAGTTACTCTTCAAAATAGAAATACAACAGAGATGCACATCAGTGTTCCCCAACTGTTGTGCTATAAATAGCATAGGAAAGGTAGTGGGAGGTCAGAAATCATGGGAGCCATCCAAGGGCTGGTTGAGGCTGAGAAAGGGCCAGATTCTGCAAACCATGGAGAGCCAAGTTTGAGTAAACACAGGAGCACAACATTCCTGGTATCAGGAATGAGCTATTCATAGGAGGGCTCCCTTGCACCCCTCTGGTCACCCTTACCACCAGCACAGCAGGTACAGCTGTACGTTCTACCACTACATTTCTGACTTGGAAATGTCCTCTCAGACAGATGTTTTATCCATAATTCCAGCTGTCATGTTCTCAAAGCAGGGTAAACAAGATCTTTCTGGCTGCTTTCCTACATCCTGGATCTGCTCATGAGATCTCATGGCTAGATCATGTCACAGCTGTTTTAGGGGTTCTGCAGCTTATTACACAAATATTTACTTTTCAGAAGGAGAAACCAAGTGTGTGAGGCCCAAGTCTGAAAAGCTTTGTTTCTTCCAGCTCCTTCCTGTGGGGGTTTGACAGGCTGAAACGAATGAGTGTGAAGACAACACTGTGTACAGCACAGAGAGTCATTAAAAGGTCAGAGTAACACCTAAGTGCTGCGGTGCTGCAGCATCCCAACAGCCAGCAGAGCACAAGGAAATGGTGCAACTGCAAATGCCATAGGAAGGACCTCTCCAGCCCCAATAGCTAAAAGCAATTTACATCGGTCTTTTGGGAGACAGCCTTCAGCACACTCTAGTGAAGTCCAAGTAAGGCTTGGACATGTGCCATCTGCTGTAGGGAGACACCTTCTGATCCACAGAGATGCACCCACACTGCCCTTGCAGAAGAGCAACATTTCTGAAAGTTTTCAAAATCTCTCTCTGGCTTAGTACCTCAAGTTTTTCCTTCTTCAAGGCAGCTTATTGTTTGAAAACAAGGTCCAAGTTCTTCCATCATCATTTAGACAGTCTGAATATGAGTAGTCAGAATTTTGGGAGTGAGGCACATTTGAGCTGGGCACATTTGCATCACTGAAAACAACCAGACAAAGGGCCAAAAAAAGCAGGTAGCATTAAAGAGACATGAGATTACTCAGGCCCTGAAAAATCTCATATTACTGTGTGCCTTTGAAAAATTGTGGCCACACCGCTGTTTTCACGCTGTAATCATACATCACGTAAATCTGGATCTCAAAATGATACCACACAGAAAGTGTCAGTCTGGCCTGACTCCAAGGGGTTCATTTAGGCATTTATTTTCACTTAAATCATATGCAAAAAAAATGATCTCAGGTTACTATGAATAAAGACAATTTGTAGTATACGGTAATGGATATATGGAAGGAATGTCAGCTGTTTTTCTTTCTTAGGTAGATACAATTAAGTATTTAAAAATAGCTAATATGATTAAGTAGCATTTATTGGCTATTAGTGGCTATGCAAGTGCAGTTCTTACTATATCAATACTGTTCCAGAACAGCCAGATTTAATTCTGCTCTGTAAGCAATGATGTCAGGTACCTGTTAATGTATTCCTGAGGTGGTAAAAGTGAGATAAAGTCACACTGTCACTTTAGGGGAGTTCACAGTTGTTGCTTTTGGAAGATTAATTTTCAGTTTGAAATGTCAACAAACTTCATATAGAATGATCAAAAGAAGTCTCCCTTGCCCCATTTTTTTCCACCTACGTTGATTAAACTAATCTTCTAAAGGTATAATGCACTACTCAGTAGACTCCTCAAAATGAATTCCCTGCAGATGCATAAAGAAGTAATGTTAGGCACGTAACGTACAGTAAAATAAGCAGCATATTCCAGGCCAGGGTGCCTATTTCACCAAGGAACTAGTGGCAAGAGTTTAGCAGTGGTGTCAACAATCATCTTGGGAACCAGCAGTGATTTATGTAACTCCACTGACCTGGATTTTGGGGTTTCCAGCTTAACTGGAAACTTTATATGAAAATACTGGTGTACTATATCTTAAAAATGGTAATAAATATATCACCTCACTTTCTTTATTAAGAAGACTGCATCCATGTTGTCTTCAAAAGCGACATTCCTGAGACCTCCCTTTCATGGCATGGTGGCACAGAAGAAAGAGCAGAGCAGGGCACAGACTTCCCTTCTGCCAAACAGATTTGATGAGGTGGCATGGATTTCCCAGAGAAAGCCCTACCAAGAGTTCCCTGACCAAATCACTTGGGCTGGAAAGTCACATTGTTTTCATTCCCAGCTAGATGAGAGTTACTGGAGACTAAGCTCACACTGCCGAATTCAGCATAGAGAGACAGACCATTAGTCAGTCAGCTGTGAAATGTAAATAATTTTTGCCTTTCAGAATATCCTCCCTGATTCTGTCAAAATCCATCATGCACAACTGCTTATTCAAGCAAAAGGTAACACAAAGTAAATATTCCCCAAACTTACAGTCTAGCACTGAACATCTTCATTTCAGTCAGTCATTCTTCTCATGACACTTTGGTAAAAAAATACTGTTCTTCCAATATCAGTCTCTCCTGAACACTTTTGAAATTAAAAAAAGCTAAATCTTTTGAAAGTCAGAGACCTCTGGTCTCCCTCATGAACTGTGAATTGGGAACAACTCTGCTGGCCTCACGAGCCAGGTTACTTCATTCCTAATTGCAATCAGGGGTAACGCTTGGCCCACAATCAGTGAAAAATCAGTAAAGGCCAAACCATGAACAGCCACCTGATCTGCTTTCCAGGAGGTCAATGACCCCTCTGGGAGCATCCCCTCTGCCTTTGCAGGGGTGGGAAAGGGAGAGGAATAATCAGTTTGGGGAATCAGCTGTTGTACTGCATGTACTAATTTTTCTTTCCAGGATAAGGCAGATTTATTTCTCAATTTCTAACTTTCAGGTCAACATATGCTAAACATCTGATCCTCTTTTTCTGTAATTTTCCCCTTATGCACCTGCTGCTCTTTCCCCTGCTTCTAAACAGCCACCTTTTGGTACCCAAGTGCCATCCTGTACCCAGGGTGATGCAAGGGCTGCCCACCTTCAGCCACAGCCTGGGCTCTGCAAGAAGTATGGCTCAGTGCTCCAGCACTGCCCTTGAATCCCTCAATCTCTATATTTTGACTGAGGTAGTCAGAAAGAAATGCCCATATTGCATTATAACATGAGTTCCCAGTACCAAAGCATGTAAATGAGTGCATGAACATGTGAAAGTGCTTGTTGCAGAAAGTAAGAAGGAGAGAAAGAAATTCATCTCCTGAATAAGTTTGCTGGTCTCCAGCAAAGCTGGCTCAAGCAATGTTTTGTCTGTGTGTCTGAGGAAGAGTGAAACTTAGGAAAAATGGCAAAGCAAACTGTTTGATGGATTGCTTTGAATACTGCAGACTACATGTAGGTTCAGGGTGGGGAGTGTCTAAGGGTACCCCTCTGCAATCCCACTTCCCTGGTCTGGATATTACTGGAGTCCTGGTTTTCTACCCATGGGCACAAGGAGAGGCACGAGGCTGGAGCACAACACTGTCTCTGTGTGTCCTCCAGAATGGAGGTCTGGATGTTACTGCATCCAGAAAGGTGGGCCCGGCCATGTCATGCTTTCTCCTCTGCTTTTCTCTTTGGAAAAGCAGAGCAGAAAGCACAGCCTACCACCAGGCTGCTGATGTTCACACCACACCCTTCCTCCTTCTTTTGCATAATTAAGTGGTGGTGATCCAGCCACTATTTCTCACCCTTTGGAGTAGGTACCACAGTGTTTAAAAAACATGAATGAGTTGGTGCCCTCTCTGTTGCAGCTGCCCTGCAGTAACACTCTGGAACAGTGGCATGCTCCACAAACCAAGAGAAGATGACTGAGTGTCACAACCCATGCCTATAACTTTTAATTACAATTTAACTTTTAAAACTACCTGCAATTTTTATATCTAGTTTGCAATTGCAATCAGAAATCAACCACTGTGCAAGTATCACTTATACAGAGTTTGCAATTAAAAGGCCATCCATGTGTACATCTGTGTCAAATCAAGGAGCTTCAACCTCATCATAACAATGCTCAGCATTTTCTGTTTTGTTTTGTTTTTTCCAATAGTTGTGCAACTTATCACTAATTAATCTTCATGACAACAAGAAACAGAAAGGTTAGATTTATTTGGGGTTGTACAAAGAATCAGATGGCAGAGGTGGGAAGAGAATTTCTGGGGAAGACGGTCTTAGTCTTGTGCTAAAATCATAGTTTCTGATAACTTTCTGCATATAATTCATTTGCTAATTTTGGTCTAAATTTCCTTTTTTTGACTCCAGTAATTATTATTAGCTGATGCCGTGTCTGTAATGTAGTCAACACTTTCCAGACATACAAGAAAAATTATTTTTACAAGACTGCTTATAAAAATACATTGCATGTCTGAGATCACTTTGGATTAGCGAGGCTGAGAGATTTGAAACATTTGTATGCACAATGTATGCAGTAAAACTATGTGGATTGGTAAAACAAACTTCACTTTTTCTTGTTGTTTTTTCCAGTTACTGAGCACAGCATGCTCTAAGTTAGTAAACTTTGAGTTTCACTTACTATGGGAGTACTCAAAATTGTATGTTTTTCTCCCTATCAGAATTTGATTCTAGTCTCATTTAATCATAGATTTACCAGTGCAAACAGTCCAGGCAAAACAAACTACCACCAGCTTCTGGCAATGAAAGTAAGAAGAGGATTTAAGTCAATTATTTTTATATCTCTGCTATTCTCTGATTCCTAGGAACAGTAAGGTCCATCCAAAACTAAAACCATGTTTTCCTCATACTTATCAGAAATCTATATTTACAAATGCATTATATATAAAAATATATGTACATGTATTCATTTATTTCATATATTTATATTTAAATAGTTCCAGATGTTTATATATTTTAATAGATATATTTAGAAAGTACAGAAATACCAGAAGTGAACTTGCCTGACAGATTGTGTCTGCAGCTGTCTGTTCTCTCCTGCCATCATGTGGGTATTACTGAAGTGCAAGAATGCAGCAGCTGTCGGGAGAGGATGAGAGGATGAGAGGATGAGAGGGTGAGAAATGCCCCTGTGCCTCCCAGGTACCTTGGGCAAACTGGGGTAGCTGCCTTTTCACTTCAAAACTGTTTGGCAAGAAACCTGAAATATGAAACACTTCTCCATACCTTCAGCTCTTTTACAATCTAAAAATCTATGGACATTCTAAAATAAAATAAAATAAAATAAAATAAAATAAAACCCCAGACACTTTGCTGCAGAGGTGTTTTATTGGAATACAACGCTCTTTGGGATGATTGTGATATTCTGGGTGTTTTTTGCAAGGAAGTCCAGGAGCTGGACCCCTTCGGGCTGGACTCTGCTTTTTCTCAGGAACCATCCAAATCTCCAGAAATGCTCCTTTTTTTAGAGACCATCAGAGATTAAAGAGCTGTTATATGAATGTGTTCTAAATATGGCTGTTTCAGTTTAGTGTACTTAATCCTATCTCCCTGTGATTATGCTACTGACAAAATACATCAAATGTAAGATGTATACAACACAGCTACTTCAAATAAAGGCTCTTCTGACTTTACAACTAGTTAAACAAAGAATTATCTGTCTAGCTCCTGACTCAAAAAAGTTCTGCAAGTTGTTACTTCTCTAGTAAAGGAATAATTGGGCCAACAAAATTTTATTGTTTCATTTATTCCAAAATTATTTAAAATCACAATCCCTCCTAGCAGGAAAAAAACCTGATCCATCTTTTGGCTAATGCTGAAGGAGTGTTAATGTAGTATATGGTAGCTTTTAAATACTGCATTTGAAGAGTCACTGTGTGGGGATTTCACCCTTGCATAAACTCTGGTATTCTGAGTAAGTGCATAGTTTGTCTTTCTATTGAAAATAACAAAAGAGGGAAAAGTAAACTTATGTCTTTTCATTAAACAAAGGATGAAATAATGCCTTAGAAAGAAGCTACAGAAGTGGGGTTTTTTTTCCCAAGTGTACCCTAAGTTTGCAAATAGTTAATATTTTCTTTAACACCAGTTAATCGATAAATATATTTTTGACCTTTGGACGCTTAATACATCTGCATGACAAACACTGTGAGTTTTACTTTGATTCACCCACTTTAAGCTAAGCTACCATGTGCCAGACGGCTGTTTTTTCTCATAACTTCCCCCATAACTAAAACTTCTGCATAGTTACAGAGCAAAAAATGACACCAGTATCACAGAGCAATATGTGCATTTCTCAGGACTAAATGGCTTCTGCTTGCTTGCTTCAGCCAAGTATAAACTATGCAGAAGTACACTAACTTAGCTTCTAAAAGCAAATGGCTTCTCAGAGTGTTTCACACTAGTAGTAAACTCTCCACCTCCACATTTTTCCTCCTTCACTGAGTGTCTGAAGTAAATAGTAAAAATCGTGCAACTTTATTCAGGGCAGTAAATACAATTTGAAGTAATAACTCTCTCCAGTACAAAGACTACTTTCCATGACCTAGATTATTCAATATAGCATTTAATGCTAAATAATTTGCTGCAAAATTCTCACACTAGATAGCAGAGCTGTCTGTATCTATTCTTAAATATCTGCAAGCACTTTGTAAATATTAACACATTAACATTAACCTTATAAACGTGTTAGCATTTTCATTGTCCTAAAAATTACACAGGTATCTATAAAGTGCAAGAAGCCTCTTGAAAGTTTATGCATTTCCAATGCAGGCATTGCAGTACCTAAATATTCAGTGGCTGGCGTCAGAGGATGATTTTTAAAAGTCAAGTTGACTTTTTAGGTTGCTCTGTACAGTCAATGGGAAGAGTCAAGTCATTCCAAGGTCAATGTTCAATGACTGAAAGGAATTAGGTCCCTCTAAGGGACCAACAAAAGCTGGGCAGTCCAGCAAAAACTGCTTGCAGCTAGAAAACAGGAAATGTCTGCAAGAAATCAGAAGGAAAACAATATAGAGTGCAAAGCTGCATTAACTGGGGAAGTGCAGCTAGGAAATAATTTGTGCGGTCTAGAGAGGTGTAGCAGAAATAGGAATTGCTTTGGACAAAGCAAGAATGGTGGGTTAGAATGTGATACCTTAATCTGGGTGTTCAGAAAGTTTCAAGACTTCAAGTAAAGCACACCATTTTGAAAAGCTGTTATCAAAGCCCTAAAAGCTTTGTAAACTGATCAAGACCTAAATGATGTTAGAAATACAGCAAACTGCAACTGGAAACCAAAAGCAAAACTATTCCCTGTGTACTGTGCAATATATACAAATGCATGCATGAAATGGTTTGGATCGATAAATGGTTTTATTTTTTAGTGCTTTCATCAAACTGGCAAATACTACATCTGCTCATCATCTCGTTCTGCCAAGCAGGTGGAATACTTAAGAGCGGATGGTAATCACTGCCAAGGTTTGCTTAGCAAAAAATGCTTTGCCTGTTTTAGCAGTAAATGATGCTCACCACATGTTTACTAGGCAAGGTCATGATTCCCTTTCATCTCAGCTTGGTAAGAGACAAACCAAGAAATATTAAGAAGAGTTAATTAATCTACGTCTAAACTCAGCAGACCCCAAAACTCAGTAGGAAGCCAGAAGCAGCCTCACCAGAGAGAGAGCACTTGGGCCCTACTCCTTGCCAGCAACTTAGCTCATACATTTCACATGCAGTCAGCATTATATAAAAAATACAGTGACTAAGAAACACAAAAATAACTATTGCAAGAGGGCAAACAAGCCCAAACTTTCTCTCAAAAGAAGGCTGCAATCAGTGTATTCATTTTTCTTTTACTTCACGTTTCTTGTGTTTGAGGTTACACCATAGCTCAATTTTAAGGATAAAGTTGTCTTGTGAAGCCTCTTCCATAATCTGGAGGTTTTGTCAGTCTCCTGCAATCCCCACCACACCAAGACTGTCCTTCAGCTTGCTGGGTTGGTCTGTGGCACTGCAAACCCACAAAGTCCTTATGGAAAGGCTGGCAGAGGTGTCTCCTCCTCACCTCTTGTGGAGAGGAAGCAGCAGCAGCTGTCCTGTGTTGCACTGGGTTCAGGCACCTGCTGAGTGTTTTGGCGCTCTGAGCAAGATGGAAAACGTAGGAGCTCCTGACCAGAATCATGGTGGATTTTAGCTGTGAGCGAGGCACCTATTTACCCAGAGGACTCTCTCTGCAATCACTGACATGCCCAACTCTGCAGCCCAAAATGAGACTGTCCAAGACATTTGAGGATCTCTGAAATGTAGGCCACTAGAGCCTTCTGTGAATTTCAGACAAAAACTGTTGTGGGCAGCCTCTTTTGTTCGTACCTAGAGTGATTTGTCCTTGTTGTAGAAGTTAATGTTGTGTTTTGGCTGGTTCTGAATTTCATTATCCTCCTTTGCTTTGATGCCCTCTTCATCTTTCTTACTCAAGTTTAGTTTTCCATGATGTCAACAGATTGCAGGGAAGCTGCTCTGCTGATCTCTTCATTCAGGGACTGAATAAATAGGTGAAACTTGCTAATGTTACATTATTATTATTTCTCAAGTTCCCAGAGCTGTGGAAAGTTCTGACAGCTCATGCAGAGTACAAGGCTGTTAGTACTTATCTTTCACTAAAATACACTAATGAGAAAATTTCTCATCAGATCTCAACAAGAGTGTTTTGTTCCTTATAATGTAGTGGTGACATATTTGTGTGCTGCTGTTCTGGGCCTGGATGTCAAAACATATTAGACTTGTACATTGTATTCATGAATTTGGTCGGTAAAAATAAATTAACACTTACCTTCTGTGGTTCCAGTTGTTTATTAGTATTTTCAGTTCCACTGATGGCATGTTCACAAGCAAACATCCGGAAAAATATTGGCATAGGTTAGGCGAGGCCATCTCCCTTATCTGAAATCACCAACAATCTTGAAATCCAGGGAAATCCAGAAGCATACCTGAAAACACCAAGTTCATCTACAGGGTCCCATCCTAACTCTTCTTTAATTTATCAAATACCTGGAAAAGTAATTACTTTAGCCATCTAATTAAACATACAGATTAAAACAGGTTACAGTCTGAGTTTAAACTGGTGGCAATGAATATTTTAGCCTCCAGTGATAAATTGCATGTCAGAGTTTTCCTGTCTTTTCAGCCTGGGCTGTAACCCCGAAGGGACTGGGCGTGCAGTGCTTATCTTAAGTGTATCTATAACATACAGACAACCTTTCACAAATGCAAAGAGGACATATTGTGTCGTCAGACTTGTACTTCCTAAGCAGGGTTCTACTCCAGCTGACAGTAATGAACTCTGACGGTGGAGCAGAGGTTATTTTTGTCCTAAATGACAAGCTGCCATGTCCTGTTATCTAGAAGATTTAAGACCTGACACAGTCTATTTCATCTAATGGGAACAGTTTAAAATGAAAAGACAGGTTAACATATGCCAGTAGGAATGGATATGGAGCTGTATTTCCCCAGGTAGCCGAGAACTAAATACCAGTGATTTTTCTAACCATGGTGGTTTTTGTCAGTTCATTTTATTTCAAGGTGTGCTTAAAATTCAAACAAGTATTGGAATTTGCATCCCAGCATCCCCTCAGCTGGCCACTTTTCCCAGGAGATAGAAAAAGGCTGAGGTTGTCACCAGTAATTACTCCTGACTGACCAGACATTCTACCAAAAGAGTGACAACCACCATTTTAGTCAAAGAGAAGAGATGACGAAAGCAAACACCTTGTTTCTTCTTTTTGTTAGAAATGGGTGGTTTTGAAGCAGTTCAGACTAGTGACATCCCTTTAGATGAGCCTCACAGTCCAATGCAGCTACCTTTTCCTGAGGGCAATTCCATTTAGTATTTAGCTCTAATTAGCCTTTTGCCTTTTGTCTAATATTTTGCATCTTCAGTGCTGTAAAGCAGTGACTGCATTTTTGCTCTGGTTTTATGCAGTTCTTGAGCCATGATTAGGATTCCTACAGCACGTACTGCTATCAACACCGCACAGCCAGGCATTCAAAGTGCCCTTTGCAGGGGCTTCTCTGTCAGACTCATATTTCCAAAATTCAGCACACAGGCAAGTATTTGGCCCAGAGACTTAAATTCCACAGTGTTATAAACCATGGATGTATGACATGTCCTAGAAAGTCTCTGTGCCCTGGTTCATATTTAAAGACCCCTGCTTTTAATGGAATTTTATCTTCCCAGACATTATGAAATCCATTAAAATGAAAAATACTTCTTTCGGGTTCCTGGAAGTAATTAATTCATTTATACTTGAAATAAAGTACAGATATTGTAGTAACAGCAACTGTCAGAAAAGAGGACAATTAGAAAGGCTTAGAAAATACAGGCTGTGTTCCTGACAGGCAGCTGAGGAGCTGCAGGGAATTAACAGTGCTGGGGACATTAAGTTCTTTTATATCATATTAGCAAGAACCAAGGACCCTGAAGTGTGGTTTAATGACAGGATTAAAACTTTACAAAGCTTCACAGGTTCCTTTCTCAAAAGTATTTGAGCAAGAGCAGACAATGACTTAGTAACACAGAGGTGAACTAAGTATTGCTGCATTTGCCAAAACCAAAGAAGTTTTTTGCAAACATTGCAGTCTACACCTTCCTCGTGAGGGGAAGAAGAGGGGCAAACACTGATCTCCTCTCTGGTCACCAGTGACAGGACCCCATTTAATGGCCTGAAGTTGTGTATGGGCAGGTTTAGGTTGGATATCAGGAAAAGATTCTTCACCCCAAGGGTGATTGGGTACTGGAACAGGCTCCCCAGGGCAGTGGTCACAGCACCAGGCCTGACAGAGTTCAAGAAGCATTTGGACAAAGCTCTCAGGCACAGGGTATGACTCTTGGGATGGTTCTGTGCAGGGCCAGGAGTCGGACTCAGTGGGTCCCTTCCATCTCAAAATATTCTATGATTCTATGAATGAAGTTACAAAAAATAATTATGCAGAAGCAAATTAAAAATGCTGTGATACGCATCTAGTAAAAGAGTAATCACACCAAGAACCTAAGAGAAGCATGACAAATCACCCAAGATATAGTAACCACCTTGAATACAAGAGATTCCTCTAGACATTTTCTTCTTCTGAGTCTACCTGTATCAGAAAAAGCAAAACAGGAGTCCACAAAAGGGTAGGTCCTGCAAATGGGTGAACGAGATGGGCCAGGAATACTGGATCGCCAAAACATATATCCTTGAGTCAAGATATAACTCTTCAAGCTTTAGTTTTGGGGGTTTTTGTTTTCTTTTTTTACCTACAATGGAAGTGGAAAATTCTGTCTATCTGGGTCACAGTTTTCACAAAATCTTGAAATGTTTTTGAAAAGGAATCTCTTATTTCTGCTTTGCCTTTTGCAAACTCTATACACAACCATACCTAACCAGAAGATTTCCTTAATGGGACACTAATGCATGTTTCCATCTTCCTATCACAGAATGGTTGGGTTGGTAGGAATCTTGAAGTTCCCCTGTCCATGGGCAGGGACACCTTCCTCTAGACCAGCTTGCTCCAAGCCCTGTCCAACCTGGCCTTGGACACTTCCACGGATGAGGAAGCCACAACTTCACTGGGCAACCTCTTCCAGTGCCTCACTGCCCTCATGGTAAAGAATTTACCTGTGTCCTATGTGTTCTTGGACATATACTTAAATATTTTAAAATATCCTAATCTTCAATTTTTCATCATTAAGGGAAAAAAAGTGGTTTTCATTCTAGATACCAGTGCTTTTGTCTCTGTATGTAGTATTTCTATCTTTAGAAATTTTGTCTAAGAACAAATGGAGACAGTGCTAAGGTATGAGTATGCTGAAGTATAATACACATCCTTTGCACATGTCACAACATCTGAGTTTGTAGTTCAGAGTCTCTGGCTGTTTGCATTTATTTCCAGCGTCTGGACCTGTGTACATTTTGCCAGAGGGACACAACAATACAACAATTCTGAATCTGAAAATAGCTTTACTATATTTTTTATTGGATTTTACATTTAAAGTAACTATGATTCTCTATTGCGTAACTCTCATATTCATGTTTGCTATCTGGGTATTAACTGAATAATCCAACACCCTAACATTGCAATATATGTGCATTAACAATTATAATATTAATTTTTAAAAATGAACACACCTTCTAACTGCACTATTTATCTTAAAAATGAGCCCAAGTCAAAATATTCATATCCAGGTCTCAATTTCCCTGTTTTTCAGGTGATACAGATGGACTACTGGCTTTTAACTTACATCCCATTTAAGTAACCTTTGCATTTTTGTGTATATTGCTTGTTTAGCAAGACAAAATAAACTCTAGGATTCAAGTGACTATTTTTTGGGATTCAACAAAGAAGAATAAAGAATACATTTTTATGAGACAGTGTGGCTGAGCTGAGCTGAGGAGCAGGTGTTTGGAATGCATGCAGAGGGATTCAATTGCTGTCAGTGTGTTTAAAGCTGGAGAAGACAGTCAGCACTGTGCTCTTCAGCTTGTAAACTCTGGTTGGTGATGTGATGAGAAACAGTGAATGTTCTGCTTACAAATTTAGACTCTTCATCCCAAGAGGTTCCTACTAGATCCCAGGCTCTGGGACAAAGCCAGGTTCTTTTTTCATGGCCAGTATATTTCAGAACAATAATATATGACATTTGTGTGCCTTCTGAAAGCCCAGAAGAACGTGGTTTCCTTCTTGTGCAATGTGAGCAGCCCTTTCAATCTCCATCAACACAAGTCACAGGGCTCTCTGAGAACCAGGAGAGAATAAATGAAGAATTGGAATATTTATATTATTTTTTCTGTAAATTGCTCTCATCTGTTGGTTTATAAGAGTTTTGCCTTTCCAGTTTATATGTCATATAGGTGAAATAATAATTGCAAGATAATAAATGTATTGTGTAAAGTCTAATAGACTGGAGCTGCAATCAGGGCTCCACCAGTCACTCTCCACTTCCTGGCAGGGAGCAATGCACTTAGTAACATCCTTCAGTGCAATTTCTTGGGTCAGGGCAATCTCAAGCACAGGCTGTGCAGAGAATGGATTGGGAGCAGTCCTGGGAAGGACTTGGGGGAATTGGTTGATGAGAAGCTCAAAATGACCCAGAAATGGGCACTCACAGCCCAGAAAGCCAGATAAGGCTGCATCAAAAGCAGTGTGGGCAGCAGGCAAGGGAGGGGATTCTGCCCTTCTGCCCTTCTGCTCTGCTCTGCTCTGGTGAGACCCCAGCTGCAGAGCTGCCTCCAGCTCTGGAGGCCCCAACAAAAGAAGGAGAAGGACCTGTTCGAGTGAGTCCAGGGGATGCCATGCAGATTATTAGAGGGCTGAAGCAACTCTGCTATGGAGACAAGCTGGGAGAGTTGTGGCTGTTGAGCCCAGAGAAGAGAAGGCTCTGAGGGGACCTGGTAACAACTCCTCCTATGATGTACAGGAAAGCTGAAGAGGGACTGTTTCCAAGTGGAAAGGACAGGTGGAGTGACAGGACAAGGGGCAATGGCCTTAAACTGACAGAGAGCAGGTTTAGATTAGATATTAGAAACAAATTTGTTACTGTGAGGGTGAGTTACTGGCACAGTTGCCCAGAGAAACTGTGGCTGCCCCATTCCTGGAAGTGCTCAAGGCCAGGCTGGATGGGGCACCCTGGTCTAGTGGAAGGTGTCCCTGCCCTTTGAAGGGGCATTGGAACTTGATCATCTTTAAGGCTGTTTCCAACTGAACCTATTCTATGATTCTATGATTTACTAGTGGATGCATTTACATAAAAAGGGGTAATGAATAACATAGTTTTGTACCCTTTTTGCTCCTTATTTATTTCAGGATTATAAGAGCAAGCAAAAAAAGGGCAAGTTTTCCAGTAATATTCTTCATGAATTAATAAAAGCATGGATGACAAATGTTGGATAGAGCAGAGTAGTTGTCAGAGAAGCCTGCAGACACCAGAGTTTGCAGAGACAGCAGAAGGCAAGGTATTTTGAGACAGCACATACATGAGATTTTTAGTAAAGTGAATGATGCATGGCAGGGAGCAGTTTAGGAGAGGAGACACTGCAGGAACATGCCTTATTCTGCCTGCAAGAAAGTTTGAGAATGATAGAATACATCTTCTGAAGAAGCAGTATGGATGGGAAAAATCCAAAATTATTAGAACCACTGTTTTTCTTCATGACATTTCATGGTTATGAGGAAAATCAGGGCAGAATGCCACAAAAACAGCTGTTGCTATGTACTCTATAAAATTGTCCCAAACCAGGAATTAAAGAATCATGAAAAAACCAAATAGAAAAAAAAATAACAAAACTTCTTCCAAAAAAACCAAAACCTGAAGACCTTATACTACCCAAACCATGTTTTAGCCTACATCAGCTCTTTGTTACTCAGGATATGATTTATATTCTGACTTCTGAAACAGTTGGAATAAATAAGTCACCCCAGCAGCAACTGCTTGAAACACAAGTAAAATCTTCTTATGAGTTGATCTGATGTATTTTGGCCCCTGAAAAAAGTGGCAGTCATCATCGCTTGAGTTCACAAACTGTCAGCTCTGTCCAAGGTGCCAGCTTATTACCTCCAGAATATTTGAGATCCAGAAAAACAACATTGTAAGAGACTTTATCAGAATATTTATGGAATGAATTACTGGCAAAGTTGCTGTTATTTGTTTTATTTAAAGGAAGTTTATAGGTGAAAACTGGTCTAGTTTCTGTATATGTATTAAATGAAAGATTCTTTTAGAGATGTGTTTCTTTTAGAGATAGACTATGTGAACTCTTAAATATTTTTTTCATATTCATTTGGAAAAATAACTCTAAGAGTGCCATTAATTCCACAGTTCTCCAGAACAATTTTATATACACTGAAAAAAAGTAAATTATAGTATTCATAACCACTGTAACAAGGTTACAAATTGTATATTTTCAAACATTCATTAATTCCATCAGTCTTCATGCATGCCTATAGTGGACCCCGTGGTGAGTCCGTGTCTCTACCAAACAGCCTCAGGTTTACACAGAAGCAAATGAGAGAAAAACATTTTACAGAACACAGAGGATTTGTCATGCCAGGCATAAAGACAAAACAAGGTCTGTTTTTCAAAACTACAAGCTTATTCTCCCATGAGCTGAACATTGGCAGAAATTTTTACAACAGTTTTAATCTGTTCTTGACACTCTTACTTTCTAAAAATATCTGGTACATCTTGCTGGCACATACAGGACCCTTACGAATTTATTTTGAATATACAAAGCAGAAAATCTGGGGTTTGGCATGCTGTCAGCGTAAGGAGGACACACACAAACCATTGCAAAGTCCTTAGCAGTTCAGCTGGGAGCTTACAAGGTTTCCCTATACTCATGCATGAGGAATGCAACTCCCCATGAATTCAATTGTGGGTCAGATTTGTCTTTTGAGATCAAAGCCCTCATTAATATGTTGGGAGGATGTGAATTCAAAGAGGGAGTTTGACAGTGATGAATGTCACTGTGCATGCTGAGAACTCCTGCTGTACATTTCATTAACATGGGTCTTGCAAACATGTTCTTGCTACAAATCCACCCCAAGTTTACAAAAATCTGCTGAAAGGCTGGTCACATTTTAAAGTTTCCTGAATTTTGAAAGATTTTACTGGTTCAAAAGAGATTCTTTGGATAACATTATGGCCATGCTGATGCTAACAGGAGTTTCATCATTGATTTTAGCAAAGTGTGGTAGGCTGACCTTGGATGGACACCAGGTGCCCACTGTGGAGCTCTATGGGCTGCAGGGGCACAGCTCCTCTCTGGGGTCTTCAACAAAGCCTGAAGGAGAATCTCCACTCTGGCTCCTGGAGCACTTTCCCCCTCTTCTTCACTGATCCTGGTGTCTGCATAGTTGTTTCTCTTGCATATTCCCAATGCTTCCTCCAGCTGCTATTGCTCAGTTTTAGGGGTTTTTTACCCTTCTTGCTTATGTTATCCAGAGGCACTTACAGATGCTGCTGATGGGCTCAACCTCAGCCAACAGCAGATCTGTCTTGGAGCCAGCTGGCATTGGCTTTCTCAGGCATGGGGAAAACTTCTGGAAGTTTCTCTCGAAAGCCACCCATGGCCCCAAAACCTTTTGTGACCAAAACCTTGCCATCAAAACCCAATACACAAGGCCAGAATTTGCAGTCTAATGACTGAAGAGGTTATCTATACAAACAGCCACTGGTTAGAGCTTGCTCTACTTACATTAATGTGGCTACAGCTCAAACCTGCAGTGTTCAGAAAGTTATCTACTTGCAAGCACTTGGTTTGTGCAAAGGTATTTCCTGTTTTAACCTACAAAACTATAGCAAATTGCAACTCACTGTGCTCTGTGAATTTTCTGTGAATGTGTATTAAACAAAAATAAAACCCAAAGCTTGTGGACTAAGTCTTCCTTTGTTTTCTCAAATGCAGTTACAGAGTTTCTTCAGCAGAGGAAGACCCAGTTTCCAGCAAGGAAAGCACGGTGTGTTGTGACCTGAGTGAAAACTTGAGGAGCACCCTTTCCCTTTGGTTCTCCCAAACATAACCCCTGCTTGCCCTCTGAGTCCTAGAAAAATAACAGGTCAGTAAATGTGGTGGTTTGCTGTGAAGACTTCACCACACTGGTGGCTGTGTTCTGATGCTTAACAATAAAAATGCCTTCTCAGACTGGCACATGAAATTCAGTGGCAATGCACATCACATGCCTGCAGTGTGGTCTTCCTGCCCCTGGGGCTTTCCCCAGATGCTCATCATAGCCAAGATTTGTGTTGCAAAGAGGTGCTGCGTAAACAGGCAAACATAATTTTGTTTTATGAAACAAACCAGGACGTGCCCCCTTCATACAAGCAGTCTGACACTCAGGACCCCTGGATACAGAGCAAGTTTTGTTCTTAAAGCTGATTTGGCCTCAAGGTTACAATAATATTAAGCAACATTTCTTTACATGCAATGCAGAATCTACAGGCATTAAACTGAAGAAGCAATTTGCCGGTATCTTAGAAATATTTGGTCAAAGTTTGGGATTTGCCTCCAGGCTCTAAAAATTCTAAAAAGTAGGTCACTCAGAAATAGTCCAGCTGTCTCATATTCCCAGTTATTGTTTGTTAATTTCCCAAAAACATATGAAACAGACCCACTCCACCATACCATCTTTCAAAAAGATTGTGGAAATGATCCTAGTGTCAGCTACACACTTCATAACATCCCTACCAGGAAACTGGATTGCACATGGCTGGGGAAAATAAGATTCAGCATATGTCTTTCATCCTGTTTTTATCCTTTTTCTCCATGGAAAATATTCTCACCTTGGCTGCAAATTTAGATAAAGTTTCAGTCTGTGAGAGGAAATTTGTGTGGTTTTCTTTTTTTTTTTTCCTCTTCTGTTTGGGTTACTTTTAATCCTTCTTGGAGACCTGATATAACCTCAGTTTTCTACATTTTTGCACTTGAGTCAAATATCTGACTGTGATAAATGGCCACAATGAAGTTCCTTGGAAAATTGAGCTGTATCACTCCTGCCTCTGTTGGAGAGCTCCTATATAACAAGATAATAAATGCATTTTCCTTACTACCCCAGCTCCAACAAAAGGAAAAAAAAGAATTATGAAAGAAATGTTGATGTCTTCTGACGAGCTGATAATATCATCTGCTATTTTCTATTCTTAAAATTTGTTATATTATTTAAGAGCCATTATTGCTTTTGCATGAAGCTTCATTCGAAAAGTGCTACATGAAAAATTCAATTCAGCTAATCAGCATAGCTAGCGTAGTGACAGAAATTTCCCATAGAAAACAGGGAGACATAGGAGAAAAAACTCAGCAGAAAGGACCTGATTTATTTTTTTGATCAACTACTGACTCGTGCTAATTTGAAAAAATTCAGAAGAAGCAGAGCCAACACTGGCAAGACAAAGAAAAACTAAATGCAATCAAATGATATTCCAGTGCTCACAATGAAACCATTGCACACTGCAGCTGATGTTAGGATTTCAATCCTCAGAGACAGACAGGTGATTCAGATGCCAAGCTCTTTTGAAATTGTCATACATACTTGGACTTAAAAAGATGCAGATTTCGATTCTGTTTCAGCTCCCACCAAAAGATGTGGGCTTTGAGCCCATCATTTAAGGCATTTAATACTCTTACCTGAATCTTAACAAAATTAAATAGATTCACAAAACCTTTGAAAGCATAGAATATTTCATTTGATCACCATAGAGAGCTAACAGAGGGTGCCCATAACCACACAGAAATCTCCAAAAGGTCTGAAAATACTTTGCCACCGTCTTCCAACACCTTAGAGAAGTTACAGGGAAGCTGGAAGTACTCTCTTCTCTAGGATGCACAGTAGCAGGTCGAGACAGCAGGTACATGTTGTTCCATGGTAAATTTCATGTGGATTTAAGAAAAAAGATTATTCATCTTGAGAAGAATTAAACACTGGAACAGGCAGCCCAGCAAAGCAGTGGAATCCCCTTGGCTTAGAAATACTCCTTGGCTAGACAATCCTCTGGAAAATCAAATCTAAGGCCTGGCTGTTGGCTGGAGATTGGAACAGATGATCTCCAGAGGTCCCTTCCAACATGGAATTTTCTGTAATTCTAACCTGTAATTCACCACTTCTGTTATTTTTAAAATTACTTTGGTAGTGTTCAAGAAACAATAAGTTGTGAAAAGCACATGTTCACCTAATATACCAAAACATGTGAGAAATATGATCATAAGCTCTGTCCATCAGATTCAGATATTGCTTGAAAGTCAAACCAAGGTATTCAGCTGGGGTGAGACTCTAGAGATGCTGGTCACAAGGGCTCTGTCTATCCCAGTTGAACTGGGGATGCCTGGGCACAGAGACCAAGAGGCAGTGAGTGCTCTGTATCTGTGTTAGCAAGCTGTCATTGTCTCCAAAAGAAGGGCCTGCAAGCAAGTTCTTCTTTGGCCTGACGAGTCCTCACTGCCAGCAGGTCCTGTGCAGGGTGGGTGCAAAGAAAGTCCTACCTGGGACAGGCAAAGGTGCTGCCAGATAATGATCAAACCATTCATCAGACAGATAATAGTGGTTCAGGGACCAGAAATGTCCCTGAGCAAACTGGGATTTAAAGCCTAAAAATACGAGAATAGGAAGAAATAGGTCCTTATTCCACTGCACATAGGCCAGCAACCAAACACAAGTTAGCCCAAACTATTAATTCATTCCACTACAAAAGCATAAGTTCACTTTCAAACCAAAATAAAAAGTACTTAGCTTGTGGAACAGATATGGTGAAAGTATCTTATAAATCTATTGAAGAAAAAATTGTACATTATTAATGGCTTGATTAGTCAAGGAAAGGGTGGAAAATTAAACAAACACAATGTCCTTGCTGTCTGAAAAGAGATAAATTGCTAACATGCGTACACCCTGTGTTATGGTGGATTGAGACTACCGGTTTGACTCCTCACTCTTTTTTGTCTGGGCCTTGGCTCATTGACAATACCATTATAGAACTTATTTCCTAATTCTTCAACAGGCTTGTATTGGGTTTGTATTGCCAGATTTTGGTAGTGGAGGCCTATAGAGATGGCTTCTGTGAGAACCTGCCAGAAGCTTCCTCCATGTCTGATAGAGCCAAGGCCAGGCAGCTCCAAGGAGGACCCACCAGTGGCCCAGGCCAAGTGGTGGTGGTGATGCCTCTGGGGTAATGAATTAAGAAGGGGGAATAAAAGTGCTCAAATTCTACAGCAGTCAAGAGAGACAGGAGTGAGAATACATGAGAGGAACAGCTCTGCAGACCCCAAGGTCAGTGCAGAAGGAAGGGGAGGAGATGTTCCAGTCCCCTGCAGCTTCTGATGCAGCCCATGGTGAGGCAGCTGTACCTCTGCAACCCATGGAGATACATGGTGGAGCAGGGATCCCCCTGAAGCCCATGGAGGACCCCATGTCAGAGCAGGTGGATGCCCAAAGGATGCTGTGACCCCTAGGGAAGCCCATGCTGGAGCAGCTTTTCTGGCAGAACATCCAATCCCCTGGGGGACCCACGCTGGAGCAGCCTTTTCCTGAAGGACTCCACGCCATGAAAGGGGGGTACACGTTCCAGAGTCCCATGTGTTGTTCAGTGGCAGCTGTGCAGGCTGTGCCACAGCTTTGGCCTCTGTCACCTGCAAGCAGGGCAGACACGTACAGGGAACACCACTCTGCATGAGCCCAAACAAAAGACATGCCTCCATCAGTCTGTCACGGGAGCATGTGTAGATCTTCCCTGCTACTGTCCCTTCACAGAACAAATGGCCTAGAGCTGGGCCAGGTGCTAGAAATCACTCCCCTATTTTCATAGAAGCAAGTCAGAGTGGGCAGGATGTCACTTTATTGGGTTTATATGGGACATCCTGGGGAAGCGGTGGTTACACAGCCCCCTGTTTTTCTGTACATCCCACTTCAGACACTTTCCCTGTCATTGTGCTGTGGACTTCTGTGAGAGATGGGAAGGAGAACCCAAAGGGATTAGAGGAGTCCTGACAGCACACATGGTGCTGGAAACCACAGCATAGTTGAGCAATAGCATGTGATGACATCTACCATTACTTTTACAAGTCTCTCACATGGTGTTTGAGGTAGAAGGAGGTTCCCAAACCATCCACTACACAGCAGGGACTTTCACACAGCACTTTTCACTTGTTCCTGCCTGCTCCATCTGCCTCTTCTAGAATGTAGCAGCAGCCTCAGGCATCTTGTGTCATAGCTATCCCTACCATGCTAAAGACATTTCTCTGTAACTAATAAGAGTGTTACCTCAGAGAGCTGAGTCTGGGCTCAAGAAATGAGAGATGATAAAGGCTCCGTTTACACAGTATCCCTCAATCTCATGGGATGATTAGCAAGACTGCACTCTAGGAGGATGTGTGCTGAGAGGATGGAGTGGATCTCTGCACACCTGTCCTGCCCCAGCACTGATGCCACGTAAGAGGAGGGGTGTGTGGAGAGGTCCTGGAGACAGCGGTGTGTGAGCAGTCCCAATGCTCAGCTGACAGCGTATCCCACTAAAGGGTCTGGCTGCCAGGGCCTGAAGGACATGCCGGCGAGTTTGGCAGTATTTTGTGGCAATGCAAGCAGTCGGTGAACAAATGCTATGTATGTTCTTACACTGCCATCTTGTGACCGGCAAAGGTAACGTTTGTGCACTGAAACTTGAGAAATAGAATTATTACAACTATTATAAAATAGGACTTACAAGCAATTTCCAATAGCATGCTACTGAAAACTAATGCCTGCAATCAGGCAGTTAATTAGCTACAGGTCATTCATTACTTTTAGTTTTTTCATCTGAAATTTTGAACATTCACGTATCACTGCAATTTTGAACATTTTTTCAAACGTAACAAAGTCACATTCTCTTAACATCTGTATCTCATTTTGGACAAGGATCAAGTCTGGGAACATTGGAAACATTTTGAAAAAGCCATGGTAATTATAAAAAGCCAGTTAACTTTTTTGTTTTGTCTTTTGAGGGGGAAAGCTGGCAGAGTTTGAAGATGTTGAATGTCCTTCATTTGCTGAAAAGGATCTTTCAGAATCCAGTGTTTCTCAGGGAGGACTTACTAGGTGCAATCACTTTCTTGGAAGTTTCTTGGAACTTTCTAGCTGCCAAGGCTTTACCTTCAGTTCTCAGATGCTTGTCTCACATTCTGCATTGTTCTGCACACTGATTATATAATAGATTGACATTTTAAAAAAATAGTTCCTTCAGGTAGTTGGTGGCGTGACTCTTATACTGCTTTCAAAATTAGCACTTAAACTGGCATTGTCTGGAAGCCAAAGGAGGGACTATAACCTGGGGCTACCTATCACTACTGTTATCTAAGCCATGTGAAAGGCTCTGTATCAACTTCTCAATCGGATTCACCCACAAGTTAAACTTCCAACAGTTACCCATTTCAAATTTTTCATCAAAACACCAGCAGTGATGGGATTTGAAACACTTTAGATTAAAAATTAGGGTCAGTAGCATAGTAATGACAAAAGGCAGTTTATGAGATTGCCGAGGTAAAAAAGATACAGTTCCATGGCAGATTCTGACTTCTAAACTATTTTGTCATATAGAGCTCC
Source organism: Corvus kubaryi (assembly GCF_017639235.1). NCBI lineage: Eukaryota > Metazoa > Chordata > Aves > Passeriformes > Corvidae > Corvus > Corvus kubaryi. Next base: position 49,285,368 of record NW_024581137.1, on the reverse strand, counting down.
GTGCCCCTCTTCTGAATTAGACACATTACCTTCAAAGGCAAACAAGGTAACAAGCAAGGAAACTAGATCCTTCCCTCAGTAATCAATGCACCTGGAGTACCCCGAGTTCCCAGAGATCTCCAACTGGAATCCATTCTACAGGTGCAACTGCCTCCTCTGGAGAAGGCTCCTTTTGTTCATTGGCAAAGAGGCCGAGAGCTGACATACAGTGACAGTGATATCAGTGTGCACTGCCCCTGCCTCACAAAGTCGAGTGGACAGAGTGCAGATTGTTAAATGGAACTGGGGGGGAAGCAGTGGTGAATTGCAGTGCAAATACCCTTGTGATAGGTCCAATATAAAGCCCAGACTGATGTGGACTGGCTGTCTATCACTTCCCCACAGCCCCATATGGAAGGACAGACTGGATAAATTATTCCACAGACCTTGCTCTCTTTCTGTTTTCCAAAGAGAAAATTGTTACCTCTGTATTTTAATAATCTGATCCATTTTGAGAATTAAAATTCCAGAATATATAAATGTAAAGTCAGAAACAAAAGAGGCTTCTACTTATCTCTGCATCTACTTATTTCTGCTGATATGAATTTCAATACCCATGGTAAACTTTTTCAGATTACTGTTTACTTGCACAAGTAATCATAAGTGTGTTTTCTTCTGTCCTTTGGTTGGATATATAGTTCAAAAATTAAAGAGCAAGTCCACATTTATGCTCTAAAATTTCCAGCATATTTTATTTATATAATTAACTTGTAAAGTCATCTATTTTTACTGACAATGCCTACCTCTCCCTGATGAGTGACTGAGTTGTGTGACTCTTCATAAAATGAGCATCTGCTACAGTAGGGTTTAGGATTTGTGTCTTCCCACTCTTCTGGACATTTAGAAAATGTATTGGTCTCTTGATGTTTGACTGCAAAATAAGGAATGCACTGTCACATACAAAGTCCTGAACTATCTATAGAGAACACCTCTAAATAAGAAGATTTTATTCAGCCTTGATTTATGGTATTCATCTTACCTAACTTCAGGCACCAACCATGTAGAGATTTACAGCTAAACAAGTCACTTCAGCATCTTTTTACAGGGAGTTAAAATGTGGTTTGAGGTTATGTTCTGCTCCACTTCAGTTATCTATCTGGAGAACAAGATGAATTTATACCTAGATCATAGTGACAAAGTAACTGCTTCTCCACTGCCTACTGTAACTAGGCTCAAATGTAAACCAATCTTTGGTTAAGTTAATGCCATCCCCATCATAAAAACACATTACCAACGCATTAATAAGTATCGATTTGAAGAATAGTTCTCATTTTAGTCCCAGTTCTTCATTTTAGTCCATGTTGTATAATTGTAACACGTTTTACCAGGGCTTGTTGCAAGACTTACATTATCTGAATTGATTTAAGTCTGACACATAGCACAGGAACCTCCCCCAAAGCCTTTCCTAAAGCTGCATTCTGTAATCTGCAAAGGCTGATGACAGTCACAGCACAGTCTATAACATTTACCTGCATCTGTGCTAGCTTAGAAACAGAAAGTTGTTTGCATGGTGTGATAGTGACTGCAGTAGAGCAGGAGGGAAATCTACCAAAGATTTCTGTTTCTTCATGGATAACTGTCTTCTGGAGGTGGGAGGGGAAGGGGAAAGAGGATCTTTTCCTCATTCTTCCAAGAGAAAGAGCTTCAAGCAGACAAATGATTGAAAAAATAGTCCAATCTCCTCTTGATCTACTAGAAGATCTTGAGTATATTATTATTATATATTGTTATCTGGAATTTGGCAGGGTTTTCAACCACATTCACTGGTTCACTGAGAAGTATGTAGAAACTCCTGCAAAAATGTTCTGCCATAATAAGCAGAATATCAGAGTCCAGCTGTGCAATATAGAGGATTTATAGACATAAAAGGTTTCCATTTTACTGAATGATTAAAAAAATAAACTGAAAAATTTCAATGCCAGAAACTATTTTTGTTGGGTTTGGCTGGTTGGTTGTTTTTCTGGAAATGTACTTTAGTTAAAAAAACCACCCAAACCAAACAAATCAACCTTTATCTGTCATTGTAATTAAGTTGAAACTGTACATTATTATTATATTAATCTAAAAAATTATTAAAAATGTACTCACAATTTTTACAGCTCAATCATAATTGTATTGTCCTTACAGTGTTAGACACACATTGCTGAAATTCTTTTTGTTAACAGCACCTAACTTTAATGATTTTCTCTATCGCACATTTTGACGACGCTTTGAAACTTAACAAATTGAGTTTCACTTCTCACTTACAAAATTAAATCAAAATACTGACCAGATTCCAGAGTCTGAGAAATTGAAGTACTAGTTTCTCCTCTTTACAGGAGAAAACCTAGAGTTTTCATACTGTTATGAAGTTATGCAAGATAACACTGAAGTCCAGGCATTTTGCAACCTTGACACGAGCTGGCAGGTCAAAATAAGCTCATAGGTACAGCTTTCACTTGATCTACTAACTGATGTGAAAGCTAAAAGTAGAACTTAGCTTTCAATACAATTTAATTCACCAGAGATGATTCAATTAGGTAAAGCTGAAATCAATTTTTTCGCCCAGAAAAAAAAAATAACGCCAGGGTTATTTTAAAAATCACATTTGTGATGTGTTTAGTATCTACCATTCAAGTTCAAGTCATGTGATACAATAATTCTCAGCAGCCTAAAAAAGAATAGCTGAAAAATCTAAATTAGGAAGATTCTGCCCAGTTTCCTGAAATCCAGCTTTTGTGTTAGCCTGTGTGAAGCTGGAATGGTACTGCACCTGCTGAAAGTTTTAAACTGAGTGCTATTGAAAAAAATCAACAACAGAACTGCAGATTAGGAGAAAAACATAGTCTCCCCTAATCTTTGAGCAGCCTATTTTCCTTCGAGTGCACATGTCATTATCTCAGTAGTGCTAATGGATTTGGAACCATGTGTCCAGAGACCATGCCTGTCTCCAGGACCTCTCTGAGGGATATTGAGTATTTGCAATTGACCCCTCATTGACCTGAAGAAGTTTTGGGTCTTAAACACAGTATTTTTTTGGGTTAAATATAGTAGTGTGTTGTGGCATAAAATCTAGGCTGTGAAAAAGAAAGAGGAAACTTTAAAAAAAATCTGAGCTAGATGGGATGAGCCTTTATGTAGGCATGGTCTGTATGTATGCAGGTCATCATATAGCAGAGATTGTACGATAGGCAGTGTCAGAGAAGAACAAAATTAAATTACAGTAAAGAAGGAATAATCACAATTCTATGAAAAATCATCAGTAACATGTTTTATGCAGTTTTTAAAAAAAATTATTTCTTCACATTTTTGTTTAATTCATCTTTCTTTGAGTCTCATCCAGTAATGTCTCCCTCCCACTCCCTTCATCTGGAATAGGAATCCAATTCTTTAAGTACTTTCTCTTCAACTTACTTTTCAACTCTGTCCCCAAAGCTGAAATTTCAGTGACTAATTGAACAAAATTTGGAATACTTCCAAGCCTACCTTGTCCTCATTGGTTTGACAACGTTCCTGTGCTCTGGTCATTAGTACAGCATGACCCTGCAGAACTAACTCAGCCATGAAGCAGGTTAATCAGTAAATGAATAGAGTTCTTGAACAGAGAAGTTTTATTCTGAGTTCACCAAAGCAATTATGTGTTAATTAATTCTCTGCCAGGCACAAAGTAAGACAAATATAGGAAGTATGATCTTGAGAGAAATAATTTTCTGGCGAGAAGGTCAAATTGTAAACTGATGTAAATTGTCAGAGCTTGCTTTACTTACATTGAGACACTATGATTTATACCTTCTGAGGATCTGGCCCTATTATAAGAGGATTCACTTTTTAAATTTTATTCTTAATCCTAATAACCAAGGGTAAACCCATGCCAGCTGAGCCTTTCTTCAAAGAAAATGAGTTTCCTCTGAAAAATTGCTTCATATGACTTAAATCATAAATAACAAAACTGGTATATCTCCATTTTCTAGATATACATAGAAATGCCTCATTAGACAACATACAAATATATATCTAGAGGCTGAATTTTTTAAATGTTAAGTCCTTAAAAATATATACATATAACTTACTAAACCAAGACAGCATTAAAATCCCCAGGAATATGCAGACTAAAACTTGAAAGAAAGCTTTGGATTGTATATTTTTTTATATTTGAAAAATTAACTCCTATGAGCATAACTTAATTACACCATAGTTCAGAGTGCTGCAAAAGCAAAAAAGCTTGCAAATCTCAGACATAAAATACATCAAGAATCTGTTCTTTTTCCCATTTCAACCAGTAAGATATTTACCTTTCAGTTAAATGGAAACAAAAGCAGGTTTTAGACCACGCAACCTCTTCTTTATTTCAGAACCCAATTTTTTAAGAATAGACATTGAATGGAGTTTCCAGGTTTTCAGATGTGCCTTTTGTAAGCCTTTGAAGGGATTTAACATTCAGTGGATTGACAGGTTTAGTCAATAACATCTCAAGGTACCATTACTTCAAGTCACTTTGGAATGAAGAGACCATCTAATCTAGCAGCAGAACACTGAATGTACACAACTTTTTAATCCTACAGTTGAAAGTCTAAATAAAAATTTATTATTATCAGATTTTTTTTTTAAATGAAAGCATTTCATATGCTGGCTCTGCCAAAGGTGCTGCTCAGTGTGGTTGTCTAGGTATTGTACCTCGTCAAGAAGGGAGATGTCAAGTCTTTGTGCTCCAATTCCATCAGCACCCTGCTTCATTGGTCCCAGTCGTGCTTTCAGTTCTGTAATCATATTTACATGAGAGTGAGATGAGAAAAGCCTTTCATACTGGACTCAGATGAATTGCACAGGTGTAGCTGAAAGCAACCTGCTTCATGCCAAAACTTCGCATGTGAGGTGCCTAAGGGGTTATGATTAATACAAGCTTCTAAAAGTGTAACACTGAAATGTCTTCACTGGGAAATTGATTATAATTCCTCTAAGCTAAGCCAAGTCAGACATATGTATCTCATCTGTAATTTTGCTATAAAATCTCCTGCAATACTTCAGTATTTTTTGCATTCCTGATAGTCAAACACAAACAGAATAGTAGTGATAGATGTGTCTTCTCAGAAGCTATTATTACTTCCAAGCTCACTGCAGTACCCCCAAAGGGGTGCTTCTGAGATTCTTGTCTCTTGTAGGACAATGGGATTTGTATTGTTTGCAGACACAACAGATTGAACAATCAAAGGTGACAGAAAGGTGTATTATATGCCTGTAGGTGACCATTATTAACTACCACTACTAGTCCTGAAAATATTCCTGTTGTAAATGTTTGGATTCCATGGAACCAGCTGGTTATTTTACCACTCCTGGTGATTTTCAACATGTAATATTTATCAAATACTATTCCTTTGTTTGTGATTAATCCCTTGCTGAAGGACAGTGTTTCTTAAGGAAAACAGAGTGTTCTGGGTTTTAAAGAACATAGAAACAATTGTTAAAAAATTAAGTGCCCAGCTGCCCTATTACATATCTAGATAGCCCAAGTCCTTTTGCAGAGCACGTTGACTGTTAAAACTACAAATACATGTATAATAAGAACTACAAATACATGTATAATGAAACAAAGTGCCAGCATTGAAGTTTATCAATAGGCACAAGCAGTTCCTAAGCAAGCAGAGCCACTTACATTGGTTTTTTGTAGCAATGGGGATCTGGATCATCTAATAAATGCTCTGCAGACCCTCCTCTCTCCATCTTACTATAACTTTCCACAAAACTTGTAACAACAATTTTTTTCTCTCTCTTCCTCTCTCTCACACAAACAAAACATGATTGTGTGTTTCCTTTGTTTCCTTAGTTTCCTTTTCCCTTCCAAAAGGGCTTGGGAAGGAAACCATTGCAGAGCAACATAATAAAATTATAATAAATGTTTATATATGATCCAATAAAATACAAGTAAGAACCAAAACTAAAGTTGCACACTAAATTAATATTTCTACATACATATCACATCCCTTCTCCCTGTCTTTTCTTTCTCCAACCCTAAAGACAACAGAGTATGACCTTTAGGAAGGAAAATAATTTCTCTATATATCCTTGAAGAATTTAGTGCTGTGTGAGCCTAATCCTTCTATGGTTTTTGAGAGTTAAAAGAACACATAACTTCTACCTGTAACAGTACTAAAGTGGATTGAAGCCAAAAGAAAGCCAAGAATATCAACAGGGACCACTGTGAATAGGGATCAACAAGTTTCTTGAAGTTCAGTCTCCTAAGATGTGCCAAAACCTCATGTTCCTGCCTGTTTGTAATTTGCCTCACATAAAAATTACTTCCATTATTTTTCCCCATAATGTTCTGGAATTAATAGCCCTTTCATGCACAGACGAGCCCACTTTTGTGATAACAAACTGCTTATGGTAAAGCAATGAAAGGTCAGGAAACTGTCTCTGCTTGCAACATTTGTCTAAGGAAAGGTAGTGGAAGATTACAGAAATTCTTTATTACTTCTCTATAACCCCACTAAATTCTTGAAACAAATATTTTAGGTACTTGCCTATAAAGAGTAGGTTAAAATATTTTTTACATTCCTTTTGCTCCTTGACCATGACATATGCAATCTTTCACAATATTTTTTCAGAAGAAAATATGCATGTTTCTTCCAAAAAATATGTCAAGTTTTCTCCTTTAACAGATGGTGACAGTAGTTCTTATCATATTTCCTCATAGCCTTAGATTTTAAGCAAAACATTTTGGCAAATCAAGAGGTATAAATAAAGATTCAGATGTTTCTTGAACTCCACATAATTTAAATAAATCATATTTATGAATGTCTGGCTGAGCAGAATTGATTGCCAACATATACCCTTTGGGCCTGAGTTTGTTATCTGATGTTTATCTCAGACTGGAAAACACAGCATGAGAATCATTTATCTCTTTTTGTACTCTCCTTTTCCCTACTTTTCAATTTTTTTCAAAATCACTATTTAAAGTTAAAACCCCATTACCTTGAAATGTACTCACATGCCCAGTAAGTTTAGCATCTGAGAACTGAAATAATTAAAACCCAGTAATTACCAAATAAATTAATCAAATAAGCCCTCACTTAATGCCCCATTTCATCTTCACATAAATGAATGTAAAAAACTTCTTACATTTCAACATTGGGCTTTCAAAAATTTGGCATTTCCCTCTTAGCAAGCAGGCTGCAGAAGTATGAACTCTGTGCTAAACAAGCTCTGAATTCTTGAGAGGTGTGATGCTGGCAACATGCACCAGCAAATCAGACAGACACGAGTGCTGTGAAGGGACACAACAGCAGCAGTGATCCTTCTGATCCCCCAGCCTGGGGCAATTCAAACTCCTCAAGCCACGCTGGCAAACCCAGGAGGTGTTCTCATATTCTCACCAGTACTGCTATTTTTTCCAAACTGAGCCTCATTACTTTATTCCCATACATATTGTCAACAGCTGATCTAGTATAACACTGGAAGTATCTGGAAGAAACAGAGAAAAAACCTTTTCAATACTGCAGGCCAAATCACGGGACTGACATTGATAGTAGCCTTGCAAGATAAGCAATCTACAGACCTGAACAGAAATTGCAAATATTCCTTAACTTTCCCAAGTTCTTTCAAAAAGTGGAAAAAGAAGCCAACAAAGACTAAGTATCCCCACAAGATACAAGAAATAAATCTTAAAACCACACCGTGAATGGATTTTTATACTTTATTTTTATAAGTACAATTGCAATGAAACTTAGTAGGAAAAACTAGCAGCCTTTTAAGATGTTCATGCAAATAAGGGGCACTCAGGTTTTTTTAGCATGGATATGTTCATAGATGGCAAATTCATACATTCCAATGTACAAGTGTCAGTATCCATAGCAAGATTTGATTTCCTTCTTACATTTTGATATGTGTACTAAAGTGGATGGAGTACATTCAGCAATGTCCCAGCCTCAATAAAATGTTATGTTCTGTTTCCACCTCTGATATGCACCAAGTCTGAAAGCCTTCTCTCTTAAAAAGTTTTCATGGTGGCAATTATGTCTCCTTTCCCATCTCCTCAAGTTCCTCTTCATCACATCCAGCAATCTCTCATGACACAATAATTTTTATATGAATATTGCTACTAAAAGCATCACTCTTTCCAAAACAGAATTTCTCATTTTTCCTTCTTTGTTTCCAGAATACTTTAAAAAATTATTTTAGATAAGAATATTTAAAAGAAGATCCACCTCAAAATTAATGTAGTCATTGGTTTAATTTGTTTTGTAACTAGGAAAACAGCAATTTTCTTCACTATTTGAATCTCCAACCATCAGAATTAAATATCATCGTTCTCAGCTTCATGTTCCCAAATAAAATAGTGGCTGAAAAAGAAAATTAATGACTGTGTCCTGGGTGGCAACAAATAGAACCAACCCCTGAAACACATCTTCAAAACCAGATTTTTTAAAGAATCACTCAAAATGCCTGCATATGGAGGACATCATGAGAACCTGCTTCCCTTGGTTAGCAAACTAGTCCCAGACTGAGCATCTGTTCGTATGGAGGAGTCAACATTGAACTTTATGCAGAGATCAGAGGAGCACTTGTGCCCAATGGTTACGGTAGGTATTCCGTTTAGCAAGAAAGCTACTGAACGCCCTTCTCAAGGGATTTGAGACATATGATGAATTGTAATAACTTTATCTCGTGGACTGGTTTTGGCTGGGATGGAGTAAACTTTCTTCATAGCAGCCGCCTGGGTGCTGTTTTGGATTTATGACCAAAACAGTGGTGATAACACAGGGCTGGTTTAGGTATTGCTCAGCAGTGCTTACACAGAGTCAAGGTTTTCTCTGCTTCTCACCCCACCCTGGCAGTGGTGACTGGGGGTGCACAAGAGGTTGGTGGGGGGACAGAGCCAGGACAGCTGACCCCACCTGACTGAGGGGTATCCCACACCATGTGGAGTCATGGTCAGCAATAACAGCAGGGAAAGAAGGAACAAAGAGGATACTTGGAATGATGCCGTTTGTCTTTCCAAGTCACTGTTATGCATAATGGAGCCCTGCTTTCCTGAAGATGGCTGACACCTGCCTGCCCATGGAAGTAGTGAATTAATTCCTTATTTTGCTCTGCTTGTGTGTAGAGCTTTGGCTTTACCCATCAAATTGTTTTTATCTTGATCCATGACTTTTCTCACTTTTACCCTTCCAATTCTCTCCTCCTTCCCACTGGGGTAGAGTGAGGGAGGGAGGGAGGGAGGGAGGGAGTGAGTGAGTGAGTGAGTGAGTGAGTGATTGAGTGGGGCTGATCTTCCTGATGGGGTTAACCCAAAATATCTCAAAATGATAAAATCCCTCTTTCTCATAGAAAAGCATGAAAGCATTCACAGGCAGTATAATTAGGTCACCTTTCTATTTGCAGTGGCTTACCAGGACAGAGCAAGCAGTACTTTCAGATGCAGACCTGGTTAGTTATTCATCTTGGGAGCTGGCAATGAGAATGGTATCTTAGGCCATACAAACCAGGAGCACCAGTGCTTTAAGGTCAACTGCTCTGGCAGTGAGCCCCATCTGCCCTTCTCTTCAAGATGATCTTTATTAGTTTCCTTTTAGTTGTTCTTGTATGGAAGTCTCGTGATTTTCTTCTCGTCAAACTCAAGGAAAGAGGTTAGGATGATCATATTTATGTGCAGTGAAGTAGAAAGCAGTGGTTTGAAAGCAATCACAGTTTACTGTGGCAGTATGTACTCTATGTTTGCCTGCCAGGCATCTATTTTACATTTTGCAAAAATATACAGGGCTGAGTGTTTTGTGCAAAGGGTTCCCTCCTCCCCCCTCAAGCTTTTGATAGCTTACAAAATACATGGGGAAGAAAAATCTTAGAAAGTAAAATACTGACCCAGTTGCAGACAAATGTTTCTAAGATTTGAAACTACAGATTCAACCAAGGCCACACCAGCATAATGTTGATCCTCTCCTGTGCAATGTCCACTTAGACATGAAGGTTTGTGCCTCCAGTGTCTTCCTTCCTCCCGTGAAGTCCACGTAAGTCCTTCTCTGTGATGGAACACTCACGCAGTCGGTGCTCCCTTAAGCAATATTGAGAGTGGCAGGAAAACGAGATAAAATGATAGAACATGAGCAAGACAACAAAGTTGGTTAAAAAACCCCATTACTCTCCAGGCCTCTCTTTTCCCTGGTGTCTCTCTTGACTCTGCAGTTGCTGATTGCTCCAGCTGAGCAGGGTCTCAAGTCCTTCCTGCCCTCACTTTCCTGGCTGTCACCAACACTACCCCACAGCAAATAGAAATTGGATACTACTGTGCCCGGATACATGGGCTTATGCTTGTTTTCTCTTTTAAGAATCACTCTGCAGTCTGATGCAGCATGGGCTCTGTAAGTGATGCACGTGATTTGTGACTTCTTTCCCATTATGTAAGGCAGAAGACTCTCTCCACGCAGTTTCACTGGAATTCAGATTAGGCTTTTCCTATATCATAGAGAAGTTTATTTCATCTCACATTCACCTTAGCATTTACAAAAATTTCCCAAGGAAGAAAGCAGGCCCCATCTCATTTACAAGTGAGACCTTCAATAAACTTTGAAACTTAGTAGCATGGAAGTGATTTATTGAGTTGCTAGAAAGAATGGAGTTTCCTGTTCAGCCTTCCTAAATCATTTTTGTAAAATATTAAAAGTGAGCTCCTATTTCTCTTTTGTATTCATGCCTGTAAAAACAGCCACAAAATCTATGAGATTATTTTGCTAGATTTCAATGTAAACAGAAGAAATGGAACAACTCTAAAGGTGTCATTCAAGCTACATTTTCTTGACTTCAAGAGGGCTTTAAATTACCTTTGAATTCAGATGTAAAGTGTGGCCTAGCAGAGGGTCTGACTGTACAGATGCAGGGGAAATATGAAAGCATAAGAAATCAGTCATGACTTTTTTTTTTTTTTTTGGGACTCTCAGAGTTATACTTAGAAATTCTGGCATTGCTGGAACTCTTACTATAGTCTGTAAAGCACATTCAAAATTCTACATATTTACAAATGGTTCTTAGCAGGTATTTTAAAATGGCAGTGTAACTTGAATTTTCCGTGTCTCTTTACCAACATATCATGTTTAAAGATTTGACATTTGTTCACGGCCAAAAAAATTATGATTTTTTTAAACATATACTGTTATATCTATATTTAGATATTGAAGTACTACAACTTTTATGGCCTCAATAAATGAGAGATGCGTACACTACTACTGATGTGTTTAGAAAAAGATGTTGGGGACTAGACCCCTATTTTTTCCCCCATTGCCCCTTCCAAAATTCCAGTGAAATTTACTTACAACTTCTTGTGCTTTATAAATGCTAGCACAATTAATATTTAGACTGTCTGAAAATCAAAATAATTTTTCCAAAAATAAACAGTGGAATAGGAAAAGATCAATAATATCTCTGTGTAACAGAAATAATCATGATCTATGATCTGTGTTCTATTGTTGAATTAAATGATTCACACATATGGTCCTGCAAACCACAGGCAAGCTGAGCAACAGTTTTCTGGAGTGCAGATGGCTTCTATGGCTCTAATATGACAAATGGCAGTAGAGTTCCACTATCCCCTCTCTATTTCATAGTATCACAGAAGGAATGCTGCATATCATCTCCAACCATTTTTATTATAAGCCTCAATTTAAAAAAATACGTAATTTGTTGGATGAAATCTGTCATAGCTACTTCCTTCCCTGGACAGCTCTAAAGCAAAGTTTAATCAATTCTATTTAGCCATTTTTAATATCTGAGAAAGACAAAAAATGAATGCGTGACAGCTGCTGCTATTAATAAAGGCCCTACTTCTTTAGTTTCCATTTTTCACATTGTGTTCTTTCAAAACAAAGGCTATGAGGAGCTTAAGGTTGTATTAACTTTTCTGACTTAGAAAAATTATTTTTATACATTTATTTTTAACATTTCTGATGTTAACTAAGACAGATTGTATGTGTATGCTCAATTATTAAGATATTATTGTGCTTGCTAACTCATGCATGTCTTGACATGTTAAAAAAGCTGTTTAAGAAACAGAAGTTCCAAATTGCTTGGAAATCATGGGCCTTCCATACAGACAGAGTAAGCTTTTCAATTTTTTTGAAATTTATATTATGAAGACAACTAAATAGTAAACAGTTAAATTAATGTCTTTCACACACTAACAGGCACCAGACATGATACATTTACTTCTAGTAATTGTAAATTGTATTTCCATGGATGCACATTCCAATCAATCTCTCACTGCTTGCTACAGTTGTAGCAAACAATTTGCTCACATTAATAGCAACAAAATTATTTGTCTAGGGAAATGGTTATTGGAATTCTGCTTTGACTTTAGGGCTGTCCGTGTAGATTAACTTTTCTTAAGATTAACTAAACTCACACATATTTCTATCAATTTGAGTGTGCAGGCAGTATAATAAAGAAGCGATGTCTGTAGTGATAAACAAAGGAGTGCTAAGGTCCAAGCACAGGCACTGGCACACAGTTACAGATTCTGTTAAATGGTTAACATGGTTTCTGAAGAGGAAAAAAAGCCAAGCCAGATTTAAGGGCATTACAACCCAGACACTATTCCCAATAGGCTGTTTAGTCAAGAACATCGTATTTTGGAGGTAACAGAATTTAGCCACCTGAATGTAAGGCATGTTGTGTAGGTTGCTGTCAGGGCTAGACAGCAGTGACGGACACATTTTATGCATTTATTCATCAGAAAGTGTTGTTGCCTATGATCAAAATACTAACCCAAACTTCTATTAAAAAACTGTACAGAGGTCATTTTATTCTTTGCTACCTCTTTTAAAAGTCTCAGCTACAACAACAATGTCCAAATACACCATCTAAACCTTAAGTCAATTGTGTAAAAACTTTCCTGTAGACCTACTGCTTCAAATGTAGTGAAGGCTTTTTGGTTTTAATTTGATCTTCAAATCCTTACACCTCCTGTAATTCATTCTACTTTACCTTACTTACTGCAACAATATTCTCCTTTCATTAACTACACAAGTTCATGTTCAACTAATTATCCAACACGACCATTGGCTCCTTTCAGAGTTACTAAACTACATGTCTTACATTCTGCAGCCATACAACTCTGGTCTTTATTCTTCATTTCTCTAAGGAAGAATGAGCTTTTAAATTTATTTTTTATTTTAAAGAAGGGGCCATCTGCAAGAAAGCTTGGAAGCATCTCTTTGTTAACACTTTTAGCAGCTTGTGAGCGTCCCAATTTTTAAAGGCTTTTTTATATTTTTCAGTATCATATTTGAACAGGTATTCCCAAAAAAAGGTAGTACAATTACATTTCTGTCATATAAAATGAGTTCAGGTTTGACTTAAACACTCCCAGGAATGTTCTACTAGAACTCAAGAGCAGAATGTTGTCTGCATTGTGCCATGTAAATCTAGTAACTGAGGCAAAAATAATCGACTCCAATCCTCCAAAGGAATATCTCCTTATCACACTTTGTTTCCATGAAGACATTCCAACAAAACTGCCACCATTGCTTCATGGCAAGTTAATTGCTTACAAATAGCTTATACCACCCCATGTCCCCTCAGCGCGGGAGTTCCATGGTACTGAATGAAAATGCTTGTAAATAACACAGTTTAACAATTCAATTAGTGTTCTGCAAGGGGTTTGTAGTTTATAATTTTTCCCTGTGGAGATCATGTTTTAATATAGTGTGCATAAATCTGTTCTATCTTTCTTACCATTGGGGGACCTGAACAATTTCGCTGCAGTAATGAAAAGGGAGGAGTAGCTCATTGCTAGCACCAGTATCACCTCTCATCTAGGTGGCCTTACTAACCAGTAAAATATAAAAGAGGATACAAATTTGGGACACTTGACCCCAGAATTCCCATACATTAAGGATACCAGCAGCCATACTGCTACCACAAGGATACTATGAGTTCATTCCTAGCCACTAAATTCCTAAGAGAGGGAAGATTTTATTCTTATAGTCCTTGCTTGAACATGTTGTTCATACACACTGGACATTGCTTACAACTTGGCAAACAGGGTTCATTTGTCTCTTCAGGAATCCCTACATGTGCATAAAATATTTTGAGATGGTTCAGTCTGAATCTCCCAGCTATTTAAAAAAATTGTTTGTCTTTTAGTTTTAGAGGGGTTTTGAGTTGAATTTCTTTTGCCTCTTCTAATATTTTTGATCACCTGCTAGAGTAATCAAGAGTCCTTTGATTTTAAGAAGCCACATATTATCTTCCTTATTCCCCCTATGCATTGTGTGTACAGCTCAGTAGCTGAAAGCAAATACAACTTTGTACGTGAATGGTCACCTTCTTGGTAAATTAATTGATACAGTGTTTCATTTAAAACCTGCGCAAAATTTTCTTACAGACACAAATTAGTCCAGGGTAAGAACTCAAACACAGACTTTTGTGTGAGTTGATTTGTCCTGTTTTTATATCATCAAGCACTATGAATTTAACTCTAAAAGGCAGCAGACTAACTAAGAGGATAGGGGAGAACTCTGCCCCCTTTTCAAATGGAGAATCCATCTGGAAATTCAATCCCTTTTCCAATAATAATATTATGAGGAATTATTACAATGTTTTACTGCTTGATGTTTATTACAGGATCCCCTTTGAAATTTTTTGTAAACTCCTTGCAGCTTCCTGAGTTTTTATGAGCAGAGAACTGTGTTGTTCTCTATCATGTGTATACCTACCAGTTTGCAACTTTTCTGAATAGCATTAGAAAATAGTTTTAAATAGAAGAATGATTATGTTATTTAATTGGCACTTGGGCAGGATTCCGTTGATATCTAGAGAGTTATGGGAGAAAGAAGGAAAAATACGTCTGTTTCTCTGTCCCAACACCTTGGAGTTGTGCTAAACCATTCAAAGGCAAAAGCATTTCCAAAGTGAATGCAACATAGTTGTCACCCAGAAGGGAAAACATTCACATAAATAACTGAGATGAAAAGTAGCATGACCTATAGTTAAGAACTGAAACATGGGGATGATAAATCTTTCCTTTTATGTTAAGAAATGAACAAAATTAGAACTAGTCCAGCACTAAGAAGAGGCTATAAAGCATATGTGGATTTATGTCCCAATGTTAAAAAATGTATTAAGGGCAGGTATTGAACAGAAAATGTGTTATCAAAATTGCCCTGAGTGACACACATGTACAGGATGTAAAAATCTGATTCCTTTTATTTTTTTTAATTCAGGATCAAGGAAATTAGGTGGACTTTTTAAGTTCAGCAATGCAGGATATTTAAAGTTACTATTTCAATGGTAACTGTAATTAGTTACCCTGCTACTAGCTAACCATGACTTTTGATTAGTATGCCTGGTAAATTTACAAGATATTTCAAACCCCCACATTATTCTTATTAAAGTTAATAGGTTGTTAATAAATTCCTTTTTTAAAATGAGACATCTTTAAGTGTTACATTGCCATATGCTGAACATAATGCAGCTGTTAACTAAGATAAATAGGTAAATAAAATCTATTATTTGTGAATTATACATAATACATATCCTACATGACATGTAAGATCAAACAATACACAATCTATTTGTCCCAGTACTCTTTCCAAATCTAATAATTTCAAACAGTCTCACTGTGTTAAGTTCCACTTTGGTTAACTTGTCATGGCATTCTCTTCCAATTTCATCAGTGTAAGAAGGTTGGTAGCGAAAGGACAATCAGACTAGAATATTACAATTGATTTTAAGCATGTGATTATTCACAGAATGCAACAAAAATTAAATTGGTGATAATGGATCAAAACTATTTAATCTTATCCAACATATTATCTTTAACTTTGGATAATATAAAAAGCTTTCAAATAAGGTGTCAGAAACACAGAATGACAGATGTGGATTTTTTTTGTTCCTACATTAGCTTTCATCCTGACCATAATGGTTCAAAACTGACACAAATGTTGCTATTAATTAAACCCATCCTGTACAGCCAATCAGTGATATCTCTAAGAGGTGCAGTCAAGCTGCAGATGATATCAGGACACATCAAAGTTCCAAGCACATGAAGATGGCTTCATGCCAGGCCAGCTTCAGACTGGTAGGGATCTTCAGCTCAGGCAATGTGTTAGATCTGAGAGCAGCTCTGTTCCAGAAACAATTTTGCCTCTTTTGTGTAGCATCAGAACTGGAAAAATAAACAGTGTGAGACTGGAGCTAATGCTATGCAAAAGAGTGTATTCCTGGAAACTGGAGCTTGGGAAAAAGCTGTACAGAGCCACAACTGGTGATCAGCTCTGGTCTAACATGGCTTATTAGCTCCAGCTAAGTACTAATGACAACACATTGTGTCTTTCAGAAACATCTGGATGTCTCTGTTCTGTACAGGGACAGAAGTCTGTATACTGGAAAGGCTTGTTAAGCCCAGAGCAGTGCCCCATGAATGCATGGAACCAGTCCAGGACCAGCACTACCTTGGAGCTAACAAGCCAAGTCGGAACATGGAAGGCTTTGACACAAAGGGCAGAGACAGAGTATTTCTGCACTAATTAGCTCAAAGGCAGTGCTGGACCAAAATGGGTTAAGCCTGGCTTGTCATGAACTAAACTCTGTTTTAAAAGCACTTGAACATCTCTGCATGCTCCTAATGCATGCACCTCCCTTATCCATGAATGACCACTGTCTTGAGATGATGGACTCCACTTACTTTAAACACAGGATTTTTTTTTCTTACTATTTTCTATGCTGGCATTTATGATGTGCAGTGTAATTAATATTTCCCTACAATTATGGCATTCATAATGCCTCCATATAAAAGTTCTAGTTCTGTAGTTATTTAATAGCAAAAGGTGCTACTTATTTCCTCATAGTCACAGCAGATTTCTGGCAAATGATGTATCTCCAATCACAGCATCCTCATAAAATAACAATAGATGCTACTTCAGTCTAAAATCAAATTTAAATTTTGCACGTTTATTTTGCATAGATAATTTCCTATATTATACCAACACTGGACAAACCACTGTGAGATAAATTTGATGTACACTTGGAAGTTGACATTAAAGCTTTTTTTTCTCCCACAAAGTATGAAACTGGTGCAAACTCACTCTGTTGTTTAGAATTAGATAAAAAATATGGAGCTATATTTCTTTTGGCAGACTCTGTGCTGAATCAGGCATACACTTTTCATGAAGCATAATGCTGGTGTAAACACATGTCATGTCATATGTCATAAACATATGTCAGTTTACTCACAGGTAAACTTTTTAGGATAAACCTCTATTCCCAGTTGTGCATGAAAATGTAAAGACAGAACAGAGTGAAGAAAAAAAAAAAGTGCATTTTTGTATCTTAGTCTACATCTATACTTGCTAGACTTAGTCCTGAGTGGGGTTTTTTATTACCAGTTACACCCACAGGGAACTCACACATGCGAGTGCTGGCCATAGGGTGTCAGACCAAAGATCCACCTCCCCACAGTGTACTGTTTTCAACAAATGCCCCAGAATGTCTTTAGAAATTCTGCCTGTACAAGCTCCTCTGAGCACTGTGGGTAGCCTGCACCACACATCGCCAGGGACAGAGCAAGGAGAGGGAAGCAGAAGGATCCTGGCTGCTGTAGAGTCTACTTCAATCCTCATCATGTCAAGACTGCAAGGACAGCACCTCTGGATGGCTTGAACTCACTCCTTAGACAGCTTCATGGAGCAGCAGACACTGGGGGCTCTCTGCTCTGTGTCCCCCCTCTTGAGCCTGGTATTTTCTTTACAATGCCTAAAACCTAAGGCATCACCGGTGAGAAAAGGAACAGCATAACCTTCTCCTTAAGACTCTCCCATCCTCCAACTGTTTTCAGCTCCATGGATTTCCTGAGCCTGTTGTTATTAAGACTTTGTTCCCTTCCCCCAGATTCCTAAATTAAATGCCTAGCTGAGATTTTTACTGCAAAGAAAACTGTGTTGCTAAACTTTGTTCTGATGAAAAATTTACACTAATTTTCTGCATTAATACTTCTATGATCACAACACAGCAGACCTGCCTCTCAGGAAACACATTCAAATTATTTTTGTTTCAGTGCAGCTGGGAGTAAAGTACACAGTGAAGTGGGCTGGCACCACCAGCAAGACAGCTATCTTACAAAGCAAGATAAAGACTTGAGCTTATAGTGGGTGGGTTTGGTTCAGCCAGAAAGATGGTAGAAACTCCTGGAGAAGGCAGGGATGTGCATTCATTAGCCTAGCACAAGTGCTGCGATGGAGAGTACACAACACTCCCTGCTCTCCTAAGGGTAGCATTCAGATGACTTCATGGTACCAAGCCCAGTACCTAGAACACACCAGCAATTATGTACTTGTTCACCTGCAGGTTTGATGGTTGTACCACCACTGAAGCAAGAGAATAGCAGAAGAGCATGGCAAGAATAAAAAGTCATATACACACAGTATTGTGTTGTCCAGTATTAGAACTAAAAATAGAATGATCTTTGGAAAAGAATGAGGGGAAGAGTATCATCTAAAAGGAAAACAGAGCCATGTTTACCAGTCTGCATGTTACTAGGCAGTGTTGGTCTTCTCCCATCTGAAAAGTGTAGTGGACATACCTGGAGGAACATGGTTACAGCCAGGACACAGGGCATTCTTGTCCGAGCCTGCATTCAGCTCAGGGGTTTCCCAAGTCATGGTTTGTGTGTCTCCAACCTGCAAAGGATTTCTTTGCCATGAACCTGCCTCGTATGCCCCTTAATTCATGGCAGGAGATTATATTCTTGGTCTGGATGATGCTAATTTTGTGTTTCTTGTTTATGCAGCTTCTTCTCCCCCCTCCAAGTCCCTTTCAAAGAGAAGCAGTGCCTACAAATCGCCTGTTTACACACCAGTGCAGCGCTACTGGCAAAACCACACAGGCAGAACGATGTATTCCTACGGCAAGTACTTTCTACTCGGAAGGAAGTAACTTTATCATGTTTTCTTTCTAACACTGACGCAGTGGTGCGTTTTCTCTCCCCACAACCACGTAAGCAAACAGGCGACTTGAGCCCTCACGATTAACCTTTTGGACCAGCAAATTCTTTCCCCAACCGAGCCACTGCAGCCCGAGAGGTGCCGGTCCTGCCCCAGAGCTCCGGCTCCCGACCGTCCTTGCCAGGGCCCTTCCCGGCCGGGCGGGAGGAAATGCGGCCCCGCGGCCTCGCACCGCCCCCCGCCCTCGCCCCGGGGAGGGGGGGCTGGAGAAGGCCCTGAGCCCGCTTTTTGTTGGAACAAACATTTCCCCGTGCCGATGAGGAAACCCGCCGCGGCCGGAGCTGGGGGAGGGGGATTTCCTTCCCATTGTCTGCCGGGCTCGGCGCTCCCGGCCCCCGCTCCCAGTGAAAGTGAATGGCCGGGAGGGACCCGCCGCAGGGCTCGTGTTAGACACCCAACTACTGCGGATAAACGCAGGACTCGGGGCTAGCCCAGCCCGGCTAGCCGGGCTTCAAAGCTGTACACTGATGAGCATTGAAAAGTCTTCACAATACACATAAAAATAAGTCAAAACGAGACAAAAATGCATCCTTTTTACCCTTCAACGGGCATTTGAAGGCTATATAATGCAAACAGTTACTCAGGGGACCTAGTGAGGATATCAAAATATCCCCAAACCTGGCCCATGAACACCCATTTATAAGCTCTATGCCTGTCTTTCTACACTTGATTTAATTCACTGCCCATCAGCTCAAGAAGATAACGTGGCTATGGTTGCAGACACTCCCTACATGTTTGCTTTAGGATACCCTGTTCTTTCCAAAATCAAATATTTGTATCCTGAAACAAATATTTGGAGGTGGTCCAGACTAGCCTTTATAAGTATGTTAAGTACAGGAGATTGTTGACAAGTGGTAGACTCTAGGTAAAAACCTGTACGGTAGGCAAGCCATAAGGCTTCTGCCCTCCATGTGCTTCCATGCTGGTGAAACTGCGGCCTGAGTATTTATTTGACAGCTCTCTATGGGTCCTGTGAGAGATAAAGGGCTAAAACCTCTTTATACTGAAGATAGCTGAACTTCTGCCTTAAATAAATATTTACATAGGTAAGGAGAAGGCACTGCGGCAGAGCAATAAATCTTTCACTAGAGAAGCTGAGACTGGCTTTGTAGCTTTGTTTTGGAGTTATGGCAAATCCCCCCAGGTGACCCAGTTGTTCGGGATACCTGGCTGTTTGGGGTGAAGAATTAAAAATGGTTATGTGGCTGCTAGCTATGTTTGTTTGTCCTCTGATTCTGGATGCAAAAATCAGTGTGCCTTAACCATGCTGGCTTGAGCAGTGCTGTTGGCTTGACTGCACGGTAGAAACAGCAGAAACTATAATGACCCCAACTTCTTTTTTCTTCCCCCTGTATATAAATATAGCTCAGATGCAATTTGAACAGAGAAGGTTTCAAAGAAAGCTAAGACAGGCAAGCCAGCAATATCCCATGGAAACTTGGCATATATTTCTATCTAACTTCTTTTGAAAATGACATGCCTTAACGAAATCACAGCCAAACATCACAAATAAATGCTTAAAATAAGGTAGTATTTTTGTAATTATATTGACAGTAAATCCCTTTTTACTTAAAAAAATTGCCTGTAAATTTCATTTGCTTTTTATTAATACAAGCAATATAATGCAGTTAATAAATTATAGTACCACTATTGGGTATCTGCCCAATGCCTCAAGCACTCTTTGAAAGCAGATTACCAGCACTTTCTTTCCTATCTATTTATTTTAGATAATGTAAAATGCTCTTTCATATTTAAATGCATAACAGAAGTAAGACTTTATCACAACTGTGCAACTAACCATTATTTGCATTTTATTTTCAAAGTGGATGTAAAGTCCTGATGCAGCAGTCTCAAAGAAACTGTGTGGGTTTAGACACTACTAGAAATCTTACTTACTGGACATACAGGAGAAACTTTCACTGTTCAGTGTACAAACTCTGTTTAATCTTTGACTGATCAGGCACAATGGGTGCATCTTTTTCAACATTAGCACTACTATTTCCTTCTACTATTTTAGTAATATTAACAACTACTCATATGGCTCAATTTTTTTCATACATAAATCCTCATAGAATTAAGCTTACAGTATATTTTAATAAAAGTTCTAGTCAAGTTAATTAATTGTGAAGTGTGTTACTTATCCATTAATAATTCCTGAAGCATTTCAGAAACTTCAGAATATATTTTTCTAGACATTCATTAATATTTATCTCACAGTCCATAAAAAACAGTGTAAAACGTACATGCTCTCTTGCTACTTACATATATGTTCCTATAAAGTTATGTATTTTGTATTACTATGTATCTCCCAACCCTGCAGCGCAAGAATGGCTAACAGTTGGACTCAATGATCATAAAGGTCTTTTCCAATCTAAATGATTCTATGATTCTGTGGTCTACAGTTCACGACGTGTTGACAACTCTGAGACAGGCCGTTGATTCTCTATGTTTTAGTTTCTGTTGCTCAAGGTGAGTGTCTACTTTTAAAAACATTATCTGTCATTTCTTCAAGTTGGACTTAATGATAAGGAGGAATTTCCATGTATCAAGTCGGATAAGCACCACATTTTCCCTCTGCAACAAGAGAGGGTCCAGACCGAAGACTGTGACAAAATACATACATAATAAATATATAATAAATAGTTAAAGATCCGTTTCAAATGTATTATTAAAAAAAAATAATAAAAGAAACAAACAGCAACTCCAGCAGACACCACTAGAGTTCTCCTTCTCCCAAATATCCCTAGCACCATCCTAAACCCTGTTTACCCCAGAAACCTGAACTGTGGACAGACAGAAGAGGAGAGAGAGAGAGAAAATTCAGACACAATAAAACTCTGAGGGGAAAAATATGTGGAAGGAGGAGGCAGCAGCGGCCTGGGGAAGGGATTGAAAAGTTTCCCCTGGCTTAACTTCTCCC
Organism: Corvus kubaryi; assembly: GCF_017639235.1. Classification (NCBI taxonomy): domain Eukaryota; kingdom Metazoa; phylum Chordata; class Aves; order Passeriformes; family Corvidae; genus Corvus; species Corvus kubaryi. Next base: position 49,263,447 of record NW_024581137.1, on the reverse strand, counting down.
CCCCTGCAGCAGCAGAAGCAGCGCCAGCAGCACAAGGTGAGAGAGACTTTTAAGTCTGGGGAGGAGGGGTGTGTGTGCGGGAGGGGGGGTGAATTTACAGCCCTGTGGATATTTCTGTGTCTGCCTCCCTGGCTTTGGGGTGCGAGAGACGCCGTGTCTCATGCTGGGTGGGTTTTTTTTTTTTAATATGATGGAGGATTATAAACATGGCGCCTTAAAAAAACTACAAAATCATGTACACACTGTTCCAAGGAGATGGGGGAGAGGGGACAGGGGAAGGGCTGGGCACCAGGGGAGGGGGCAATCCTTCCCCGCGGGGTGCCATATGAGGAGGGGGGAGCAATTATACTTAATAATAAAATGTGTGGGGCTGCGGGGGGGAGATGGAAGGCGGGATTTTTTTTTTTATTATTATTATTATTTCATTTTTCGGAGTGGGCAGGATTATCTGGCAGCCCGCTTGGAAACCGAGGAGGAGAAGGGGACGGCGGCGGAGCGCGTGTGATTATTAACGGCGATTATTTTTGTCCCCACACCTTCCCCGGTCGAATTTCGGTTGGGAGGCGGCGGCGGGTCCTCCGTGCCCCCGTGCCGAGTTGCAGCCAGCCCCGGGGCCGGGGCGGGAGGAGGTGGGGTGGGGAGAGGGGCGCTCCGGAGAGAATCGCCGCTTCCAGCGCTCCGCGCGGGCCTGCAGGGCGCGGGGGAGCCGGGGACTCGCGTGAGAGGCGAGGCCGGGCAGGGTGTGGTGCAGCCCGGCCTCGGCCCCGTCACCCCCCGGTCCCGCTTTCTCCCACACGCGGGGCCACCGCTTTGCTCCCCACTCTCTCCCGCTTTCCTTTCGCTCACACACCCCTGCCGCCACCGCATTTCCTCGCTGGGGAGGGGGATGCCTGCTTGGAGGACGGGTCTTGGCCCGAGTAATGGCAGCTGCTCGACAGCGCCGAGGCTCCACAGGAGAGAGACGGCGGGGTTCCCGCAGGCCGGGCGAGGGGCCATGGCTGCCGTGCCCGCGGGGGACAGGGGAGGGGACGGGGAAAGGGTGAACTCAGAGCCCCGGCCCTCCTCGCCCGGCGGCTGCGGGCGGTGCCACCCCCGTAGCCGGGACGGCCTCGCCGCCCGGCGGGGCACCGGGGCCCCGGGATAGCCTCGTCCCCCGGCACACCCCCGGGGGCTTCCTCGCCTCCCTTGTGTGCTCTGGGGCAGGGCCTGGGGAGAAAAAGGGGCGATTTGTCCGCTCTCCCCCCTCCCCCCCGGCTCCCCGCGCCCTCCGGGAGCTGCGCCCTCGCTGCCCCCAGCCGAGAAGGGCCCTCCCGGGGCTGTGCCGGACTCGGCGGGTCTGGGAATGCGAACTGGCGACGGGCTCGCTTTTGTCGACGGGCTCGCTTTTGTCGGCGTTCTGGGGAGCTTTGTGTGTGTGCACCCCCGAAGCCGTGTTTGCAGATAACTCCCTCGGTGCACTTTGTGGGGTGTTCGCCTTCTCCCCCTCCCTCAGGGCTGCTCAGAGGCCTGTCTCCTTTCTTTTCGGGGAAAGGATGGAAGTGTAGGTGTGGGAGTGCCCGTGGTAAGGATGATGAGGAGTTTTCGGTGCGCTTTCCTGACCTTTCGTGTGCTCCAGACAGCAGCCCCCCTGTAAAATGCTGATGTTAAAGATTTGGGAAACTTCGTGTGTCTTTTGGGGCTTCTCCTGAAACCAGCAGACTTTGGGAATTTGTTTTTGGTCTTCTGTGAACTTTACAGATGCTGGATATGGGGTGGCTTGAGAAGAGGAAAAGGAGTGAAAAAACTTTAATTCAGTGCTGGTTGGTTTTATGATTTAACCTGGAATCATCTGGCATGGTCTCTGTATTGTGGGAGTAATTCTATTTTTTGTAGTTTTAAGAAGATCCTATTGCAGTAGAAAAGAAAAAGAGTAGTAAATGCTTTCTTGTCCTAGATAATGCTGATATTTTTTCATTTCTGTTGCTTTTGTGGGAAATCATTTAATTCTTTAGGGGTGAATGCTGAGACAGGTGTCAGGAGGGAGGAAAATGGGAGGAGAAATGCCAGTTTGTGGTTCAGGTTGCACTCCTTTGGGTTCTTCTAGTTCCTCATCCTTCAGTGTGAAGGACCTGGCATCTCTCCACTTTTTTTTTTTTTTTTTTTATAATTATCAGCCACTCTTGACTGTGTTACAGAAAGTCTTTAGGGAAGTAGATTGTTTGCTGACTAATGTTTTGTATAAAAGTGGAAGTGCCCACAACATAATTCCCACTTCTATGGGATTTATGGCATTAATTAATTCCCACTGTGGATCTATGGCCTTAAAATGTCAGCTTTTCCATTCCTAAACAAACCCTCTCTGCTTTGGCCAGATAGTTGCATGGGGAAGGGAGGGAAGGGAATGGTTCATGGGGTAAGTAGCTCAACAGAGAGCACTTGATCTTGCTGATGATGAGTTTGGTTTTAGTGAGTGGAGAAAAAAGTGACTGTGTTGATGACTGTTGGGTGTGCTATGGATGGTGGTCTCTGCATCTGCAGCTGATACTTGGTATGGGTTTCAGTAGCAAAGGTCTCAGAGAGAAAAATTACTGTTCCACTCCACCTCATGAACTGGATAGTGTGATGGAAATTGTCTTGTGTTGAAGTCAGCTTTGTAAGGGGAGTTGTGAGTCTGTGGATGTTGGGTGGGGGTCTGAAAACGTTGGTGATAGAAGATACTCTTTGACAGTTTGAAGCTTTTTAGCGAAAATTTTACAGTTCACCTCTGAAGGTGTTGTTTGTTTTGTTTTTTAAATCTAAGCAAGCACTTCCAGCTATTAAATATAAATGTAAAAAACCAAATTGAGTTTGTTCACCATAAATCAAAATTCCTAGTAGTTTGACTTAGTCCTTCTGTAGTATGAGCTAGAGCAATGCTTCATAACTTTTCAGGACAAAAAATGAGCATTATTGGAGTGACAAGAATTTCATGACTGGAATTGCTGTGCAGCCAGTATGTGACTGGGAGGTCATGTGCTGTGTGTCCACACTGTTTGCAGGCAGTAGACATTCTGTGGGCATCTACTGTTCAGGTGTCCTGGGTTTTCCCCTGCCTTGGAGCAGAGAGGAGAAGGGAGTGTTCAGGATGACCTGAGGCTTCTGCAGCAGAAGAGCCTGGATCATGTTTTCAGCCTAAGGTCATCTTAAAAACAAGTGAGAAGGTGAAAGGCTGTGAAGTGGGTTTGGTGTTTCTGCCTGCATGTAAATAAAACATACTGGGTGTGGTTAGTGACGTGATGCTCCCTGAGAAGATGGACTATGAATTTGGCCTCAAACTCATCTTGAACTGGCTCAGGCTCCATCTAGACTGTTGAGCATTTCTACCAGTGCACCACAGCTTGGGGACCACTGAACTGTGCCATCTGCAGTCACTGGGTTAGAATAAAATACTTCAAAAGGAACTAGATGAAAGTTAACATTGAAGATGTTTCCTTAATTTTAGGTAACTAAATGCCCCCATAGATGTCTGCATTATCTAGTTAGTTAGCAAATTGTCTCATTTCACGCAGTTTGAGAATGAGGGGGAATTTTAGAATTAGCAGACATGTTTTGAAATGGAGGACCCAACTTCAGTCAGCTAAAGTTCACGAATTTTGGACATACCTGTAACTAGTTTTCATAGTATCTGCCTTCCACAGTGTTTCAGAACATTTATCTCTGGAAGTCTGTGAGGACTTCAGGCAGTGTCAATCAGTCCAGGCTAAAAGTTCTGAAAGTGTGCTGTGATGTGAAAGTGTGTGAAAGGTGATGATGAAGATGTTTTTGGGAAATTTCTGGTTTGCTTCTTAAATGACTTTTTAGCTGGATCCAGATTAGCATAAATGTCAGTAAAACTTGTATTTTACCCATAATGCAGGTTGTTACAAATGCTAACTAGAACTATAAACAAAATTAATCTGTGCAAGGCATACGTGCCTCACACCAGTGATGAACTTGGTTGGTAAAATGTGGAATTGTTTAAAATTACTGGCCAAATGCACACAAGGTTTTACTTTCCTGAATGAAGTAGGCTTTGGAGATTTTTTCAAAAGTTAGGTCAGAATTGTTGGAGCAATTTTTTTCATATCTATCCAGCAAATACATAAATTTGTTTGAAATCCTGACCCCTGATTTTATTAATTGCAGTGGTTTTCCTTCCATATAACAGGACTTTGTTTAGCCATTCTTCTTGCCCTGATTGTTTAGGAGGTAATGTCAGATCATGTTCTTTATCTGCAGAAGGTTTTGTGCCTCGGTTTTTGTTGGGTTTGTTTAGTCTCAGGATGTGGTGAACACTCCCATTGTACGTGTGTAGTACCTGGAGCGTGGTGCCCTTGGTAGCTGGGCAGTGCAACGTATGTCATCTTTCATATAGCTCATACATTTTAGGCTGTCAAGTGTTGCTTGTGCTAAACATTGTGAGCAAAGATTGTTCTTGTCAGGTTCTGGATCGTTTTTCATCAGTTGAATGTAAATTTAGCTCATAATTGGGTTATTGTTTTAAGGTTTAATTTTCCAGTCGTGAGAGTACAGCCTGCAAAATAGGTAATTTATAAGATGACGTAATGACTCCATTTTTCAGGAATTTCTTTATTTGTTATTGGCGAGAGTATAAGAAATGCAAAACAAATGTGGTAAACTCCACAAACCCCTTAATTCCTGGGTGTAGTGCAGGTAACTGGGAGTAGACTGATTGACACCAGAGTGGCTGTGTACAGTACAATAACCACTGTGGCCTCAAGCCTGCGCAGCTGAACTCCTGTGGCACACGGGGCCATCTGATTTCCAAGGCCTCTCCACAGGCAGCTCCCAGAAACACCAGAGCTGGATCAAGCCCATTTTTTTCACCATATTTTCAATCGTAGTCTTTAAACACAATTTTATCATCTATTTAAACCAATGTCTGCCAGCAAGTAAGTTGTGAAAGCCTGAACTCTGTCTTCTTGTTTATTTCTATCATGCTGCGAATATTGAATTATATAAAAAAAAATTTAAGGGTAAACCTAGCATTTTAGTAAGATTTCATTCATATTTATTTATTCTCTTTTTTTTCTCCCTGAAACTACCAGGGTCTTTTAAGTCCTCTGGGCAGGCGACAGCAGGCGCAGTGGTGATACATACTGACATGTCCATGAACCCAAGTTAAAGCTCATGGTGTCTAATTTTAGCCAGCTTTGGTAATATCCCATTGGAGCCTGATCCCATAGCTATACCATGTAGATAAGAACAAAGTGTAGCCATTGAGAGTTTTGTGTATAAAAAGACTGGTTTTGATTTTCTTCCAATCTCTCATTTTACATTTCACTAGAATGCAAAAGTGTTTGTTATGAAAATGCAGAGAAAAGTATACTATTGGTTAAAAAGGCAGTTATACTTGTAATTTCAAAATTAGAAATATATTTAAAAATGTAAGTAAAATATGGTTTATTGGTATACTTACTAACAATCAGAATATCTTTGCATATACCTTTACACTGTATCCAGTTTGAAATTCCAAGGTTAAATAATTGCAGAATAAAACATTGTGAATTAATGATTATGAGTCTTCATACAACTCTCACTTGTAGTATTATATAAGACTAATTCTTAAAAATAATTTCAACACCAGACACAGTGAAATTTAAAGTACTAAAATCCACTAGTTCATTAAAAATTAATTTAAATATACAACAAAAATACCAGTAATATCCCATTCACCTTTTTTTTGTGGAAATTGCATTTTTTTGCATGCAAAGGACTGGGCTCTAATTTATTTTTTACCCATAATAGGATACTATTGATTTGAGGTCTAGTAATTGAAAAAAAGAAGAGTTAAACATATTCCTGCTTACCTCTCATTTCTCCTATATTTGTTAATATGTTAAATATTAAACCTACTTGCATTATATTCACATCTGTGATTTTAATGCAGCTGACTGAACTATGTTTTGGTTACAGACTGTAGGACTCTGCTAGTAGGTGTAGTACTCCAAAGCAGTGTTTTGGCAAGTGGGTATTTGATCCCGTTAACTTAGGGCATGGCATTGTTATCTGGTCTTTTAAAGAGAGGTGGATGGGAGTTGCATGCTGTGACTCACGGGACATGGCACTTAGTTTACTAATTTTAGCTGAGTGATTCTTATCTGTCAACCTTAGGTTTTATTTGAACCTTCTGGAAAAGCGAGTAAGTGAAACAAAATGGAGTTGAGAGAAAATGATTAGCAGAGTCCCAGAGTAGCTAGAAATAGCATACAGTGAAAAAGAAATTAAAAGTATGTAAGATATGTTTATTGCTCAACAAATCTTTAAGATCTGAGAGCTTTATCTTTCTTAGCACGCTATCATTTTCTGTTAAGTCTCACACAACATTTATGCATTCAGTAAGAGAGGATCTCACACTACAGATACCTGTTTGCAATTACAGATGCTTCTCAAGTCAGAAACCAAGCACCAGCCAAGCCTGCATTGGCTGCTTGTGCCTTATTACTATTTTCTTGGTGTCATTGCTTGTAAAAGAAAACTTCCGAAGAGGAGAGAGTCTGTGCCTTGCATAACACTGCAGTGTGTGCATTCACATGCACAAATTAAAGTGGAAATTCTGCCTCAGAATGGTGGGGGGTTTCTCCAGTTTTCCTTCTGGTCGGTTGTTAATTTTGTGATCAGTGTCTTATGAGCTGTCATTGACTTCAGAGACAAGTTGAAACCCAGAGTTTATGCATAATCTCCTTCCCCCAAGCAATTACTAGGATCCAGGTTCAAAATTGTACAAAATCAAAACAAAGGAATTGCTATTTCATAAAATGTAATCACAGGCCACACAGTCACTGATTGTTCACTGATGAAAATTGATATTCACTATTCACTGCAGAAAATTCATTGTTACCCATAGATTAATATTAATATAATGATGGAGACCTTGATCATATAAGCACTTGTTTCCCACAGGCATGAAAATGCATAGGCCTTGGAGCATACTGATGAATAAGTTTAGTTTCACGAAATAGTTTTAAAAATTAAAACCTTATGTATGACTCCAGTATTCCAGGAAGAACACAGTTAAAATTTGCCAATACAATTTTATGTAATGCTGTATTTTTAATTCTTTTAATGGAGCTGCATAGCAGTGTTACATGGGCATTTTTATGCCTTCTCAATATTAACAGTATGACTGTTGGTTTTTTTGCACATGCTAAATTTTACATTGATGATTTTCATTGAAGCTAAGGCACTTTTCCTACATGTACATTAGTCTTTGAAGGAATTAACTGCTTTTGAAAAGAACAGAGAAAACGTGGATTAGTGTTAGTGATCACTGTTAGTGATTTCTGCCATTTTCTGTATATCTTAAATCCTGTGTGTTATAGAAAACCTTAATTATAGATAAAGAAAATGGTAAAAGAAGAAATTTCTACTGGAAAAGCCAATACTATTATGAGAAGAAAGGTTTATTTTTAATAATATATTTATTAGGAAAGCTAGAAAACAGATATGTCAGGAAACTGTATTTTAACACTGTTTCAAAATTACAGAAATTGTGAATGTGCAAGCAGATTAAGTAATCAATTTTTTTTCCCATATAACATAAATTAAAAACCTGAATTCTGAAAGTTTTCTTGATTCATCCTGTTCTTATCATTTACCTGACAACAGTAGGCAAATCTAGGCAATCCTTTTTGCTCCATGCAACAAATTGTTTAGAGTGGGTAATGTTCTCCTCACCTTGTGCTTCTATTCCTTCTTTGTTAAACACTCAAAATTGCAGAAAACTTTTTTTCTTTCTTTTTAATTAAAAGCGAAGAATTGTTATTAGTTGTTTTCCTAGGAACCAGATTGGCACCATTTTTAGCTTCACATAACTATAGTTGAGAATTTAGGACGTTCCTAAGAACTGGCTGCATGGACCTTTTCTCGGGAAGCTTTGGTGTCAGTCATCACATGCAAGCTGACACTTGAATATAATACAGCACACTGAATAATTTGGCATTGGCACTAATATTAAAAAAAAAAAGATAATTTAATTTTTTTTTCCCAAATAAAAATAGCTTTCTCAAAACTTTTCTTCGTCATAGTGAAATGTGAGGAACAATGAGAAGGGATGTACACTTTGCTCACAGATAACTCAGGATGTCCCACCTCTTAGCAGTCTGACTAGAATGGAATATCAGGCTGTTTAAAAGCTGCCATATTAAAATATTGTTTGTTTCTTTGTTTGCGTGTTAAAAGAAAATGTTTTGTTTCACTGACATTACTTTCTGAAGGAGAGTGCTGATGCATACCTGGGAGCATTTCAGACTGACAGTGTTGGAAAGTGAGAAACATGGACACTCTCAATCTGTAATTGTGTCTTTCAGTTTTGTAGCTTTGTCTTCATCTTCTGCTTACACTGACCTGAAGTAAATAGACTTACAGGAAATACTTGTTGTAAGAAAGAGATTCTTCGTTTTCCTGCACACTTTCCACTCTCCTGCCTCCCAGAAGGCTTCTTTGTAAATGTCCTAATTGGAAGCATACTCCTAACTTCTCTCTGGTTCCAGACATGAGATTTCCTCTTTTTATTGAACTTGCACCTTTTAGGAAATACAGATTAAGAGCCAACCATCTCCAGGAACCAGTTTTATTGATTTTTTAAATTCATGCTGATACTCTTTTTCTCAATAGTTTTAAAAAGTATTATAAAAATACCCACATTTCCCGTCAACCAAATATTAGCCTAAGTTGTAGCACTAATTCCTGAAAACATGGAGCTTTCAATAAAATGGAAGGATTTTTGTTCCTCACACAGGCACAGGAAATACCAATAAATATCAGCTAAAGCTGCGTGGTGGCGCAGATGCTTGGAGTACAGGTGCACCAAGGAGTGAGGAGCTGAACATGGTTTGCTCTGCCAAATTAGTTGGATAAGCAGTTACAGTGTTTCCTGGGACAGTGGGAAGGAATGGTATCCAAATTTCTGCTTGGTTCTTCTTCAGGAGAACTGCCTTTCTTGATCAAACTAGCATGTCATGTAATCCAGAGTCTTGTTTCCAGCCATCAGATGTCTCCTAAAAAGGTGTCAAAAATCAGGCAATTTGCTGAGGTTGAAAGCTACAGAATACTTGTTTTCTGTACTATTTCCAAACAACAGTAATTTAGATTATGGCTCCTGTTTTTACAGGAGCGATAGTCTAAATGTAGAAGTTTTATTTGTTCCATTTTTTTAATGTGTTAATTTCTCTTTCCTGTAGTAGATGAGTATTTTAGCTGTAATGTTGAAGCCTACTGCTTTTTAGGTCAAGCCTGTTCTGTCCTCTCTACATGCTTTGCAGCCTCCCACTGCAGTGCTTTTTGTCTTTGCACTTTCCGAGAGCTTCTTCCTAGGTTGCAGAAAAGAGCCATGTCATGCCTGCTTCTCTGAGGGATTTGGTGGAGATAAGAGACCTTGAGGGTCGAGTTAGTGAAAGGCCATAGTGGTTGTCTGTTGAGTACCAGTAAGCTGGGAAATGCACATTTGAAAGGAAGAAAGGGAGAGTTTGTTGTGAGATGGACATTAAGTGGAAGTCAGGTACAGCCTTGTCACAGGAGACAGGAGGCAGGACCACTGACTTTGCTAATGTCATTTGGTGCAGCTCTGTTGACTTTAGTGGAGCAATATTAGTTTACACCTGCAGAAAATTTTCTGAATCTCTGGGAATGAGAATATAAAATGAAGTATTTATGGGTGAGTGACAGAGAGAGTGCATGTGAGAGAGAGCGCGCATGCACACACTTTCAGGCCTGATTGATTATATGAAAAAAACCCTGGAGTTGAAAGAACATTATTTTAAATTAACATTCATTATCTTCACGCGTGAGATAACAGTTCACTTTGGACCAAATCCTAACACCATTATGTTTCCTGAGCAGAGACTGCTTTTTCCTTGAGTGAGGTTATTCAGTATGAGAATGGCAAAATGTAGTCAGATCTTTGACAATTAAAATATATGGTTTAGTCACTGTATATTAGAATAAAGCTGTGTTATTTCTGTCAGGAAAACACGTATCTTTTTTCTTTTTAAAAGAAATTATTGCATTTTCTTTGAAATGTGAAATAAAAAGTAAGGTATCTATTTTTTAGGTCTGATCTTATGCCCGGAAAAGCTTGCAGCCATTTTAATTCATGCTGCATTCATTGATCTAGCAGTTAAATCATTTAATCAGTGTGCAGCTAGGTCTTCTACCTATTGGACACTGTTAAAGTGTTCAGTAATACACTTTGGGTTATTGGCTTCTAAATGTTGCTTTTGGGGAAAAAAAAAAAAAAGAAAACAAAAAAGAAAAACAACTATGAACACCCCAGTTAGCTGATGAACATTATAAAGGAAAACACAATGTGAATTCATGGTCTTATCACTCAACTGTTTTTTGTCCTGTACATAATATAAGTAGAAAAAAGCACATCATAGCAAACAAAGAAAAAATCTGATTTTTATATTCTTTGGCAGTTCTTTTAAATACAGAGTTTAAGTCATCTAATTAGGCAGCAGCTTGCTATGAAATATTTTCATAACAGATATAGTTTGTGAGCATGAAAATGAAAGCCACATTTTAAAATTATAAGCCCAAATAACTTTCTGAATTTAAATATTACTCTGAAAATGGCTTATTCTGTAAGTATAATAATGTGAAAGAAAGTGGGAGAAGTTTGTATTTTATGTCAACAGCACTAGAAAACTTAATAGCTTAGACTTAAATGCTGCAACTATAGAAACCCAGTAATCTAAATACATAAAAAGGGAAATAAGTGTAGCAGCAGCTAATAGGTGGCAGTGAAAAGCAGAGGAAAATGTCATGATGCTTTTAAGTGTCCTGTATTTTCTGAGGGAGTTACTCACAATGAAATAAATCTCCCCTTGGTATGCAATAGGCAAGTATCTTGTCCAGGGAGAGATGGTAAATTCCTTGGCAGTGATGCACTTGGCACCAGCAGTTTTTTAAAGGGTCACCCGTGTGCTTTTCAGTTATTTCTCTGTAGAGATGAAAAGGGAAGTTCATGCTCTTGTGAGGTATTGTTATCTGTCTGAGTGCAGGTGGAACAAGAAAGTCGTGTTTCATATGAAGATGGGAACTGTATTTCCCTCTTGTTCGATGAAGGCTCAGAATCCAGACGTGCCAATTCCATCTGTTTGTGTCTGGATCCCTTGGCGTATTTCCTTGTGCTTTCCTGATGTACACTGAAAGCTTCATCAGATGAGAGGCTATGATCGTGTTAAGTATCTCTCTGTACATTCAGCAGGGAGACTCTGAACAAAGGAGAGGGTCAGTTGTTCATCTTATTTGGTGTTTATTTAGTGAATTTTTCAATGGTTTCACTCTCCAACTTCTAATAGCTCCTCTGCTTTATCATGTTAGTTTATTACAATTTTGGTACAACTTCTTGTTATACTTTCACCTGGGAATTCTGGGATGTCATTCCTTTTTTGAAGTAATGTCATGATATATGTACATGAGGAGTCCGACAGTAGAGGAGAAATTTGACTAAAGGTTTCATGAATGCCATCCCACTGCTGAGTAAGACCTCACTGAGCCAGTTGAAATAGGGATCTGATACTTTTGCTCTCTTCCTTTTGGAAGAACATTGAAAGGGCTGCAAACTCAGACGAATGTGCTGTGTCCTCACTGTGTATTTCTTTACCACTAAATAGGGGATTCAGTCATGGAAGGCAACTCGGTGAGGTTAAAGAAAGAAAGGTGCTGAAATCAGCTGCATGTCAAAGGAAAATGAGAATTCAGTGACAATAAAAGCAAAGTGTCAGTGTTAATGCAACATACTTTCAGGTTTTGAAGAGCTGAAGATGCCTCTTAAAAGCAGCTTTGGGTGGCTGAATTGCAGTTTAGGAGCTGTCAAAGGACAGGGTGTTAAAGAAGGCTAAAGTCCTGGCAGGAGAGCAAACAAGCGTCCCCGTGAGCTCAGCCCGTTCTGGTGGGTGTGGTGACCAGATGATTATCAAACAATACATGAAGTGCAATATTGCAGTGGGTATCAAACATTTTCACATCTATGTTGCTAAACTTGGGAAACAAAAAGAGCTCTTGACAGCATGAAATTACAGCCCTGGTTTCCAACGTTTCTTCTGAGTTCCACTGAATTAATGAAATTACCTGAGCTGCCAGACCGGGTGGAGAGCTGCTGGTGAGCTGCTGTCGCAGGAACCCCCACATCGGGCAGAAGTGCTGATTTACAGTCTCTTTGTCTTGAATTTAAATGATGACCTTCACTTCCTGCATCTCAGACTACAGCAGGCTGCAATGGAGGTAGCCTTGAGACGGCGTTTGCTAATGAAGCTCTAGCACCTTTGATAGCTGTGCTAGATAATCAGAAAGTGATAGATGATGGTGTACTGTGTTTGGAAATTTCATTTAAAGTATATATTTATGTACTTACGATTTTGACCCATTCAAGCCATTTGTATGATTTGTTGGTGTTTTCCACAAGAGTAGGGATGTTGGCCTGGCTGAATTCCAGTTTGGCTAATTACATTCTGAGTACCTACATTTCTGTAAAGTTTCATCTGGATTTTGTTACTGTTGTTTATTTAAATAGTAATGCATATGTACTTGGAAACATATAAAATAACAGCACAGGATAAAAAAAGTTAGGAAAATCCCTGCTCCAAATTACATTTAGTATTTGTGCATGAATAAAGTGTGGCATGATACAGTACAGAAAAAATATGAAGTGGCATAGTCAGTAATAGCATTCATAGAAGAGGTAGGTTTTCAGAGTTTATGAAATAGGTTAAGTTGCTGAGTAGTGTGCACTGTTAAACATATGATATATTATGCAGCAGGAATGGATATAATTCACTGGTAGGAGAAATAATGCTTGTTTGTATTGTAGTTAAACTGTATGTATTTTTACAAGGTTATCATGCATGGATTTTACATGTATGTCAACAAGGGAGCGGGAGCCAATTTATGCGGTGATGTCAAAAGGACTTAGGCAATCACAGATCTGCACGTGGCAATCAACTGCTGGCACAGAAATGTTTCTCTTCTACATACAAAGGCATATTTTATCATTTACCACTCAGTCTCTCAGAATCCTGCTTAAATTACAGTAGGAAGGACTTGCTGTTTGTTACTGTAGACTAAGATGTCGGTGAAAAAGAACCCAAGCCACATCCTGTTGTGGAGAGTTATTTTGTAGAGATATGAGCTTCAAAGCTGCAAGCTTGCTCTTAAAACTGATGGGTATTAATAGTCAATATTAACCAAGAATAGATTTCCAGAGGACTTCAAAATAATCCTGTATTAGACCATACTGCATAACCATAGCAGTCTAATATTTACAAGAACTGTCGCAGTGTTATCCTAAAAATAACTTGTTTATTTAGAGATGTTTAATCCAGTGTGTATATACCCCATTAGACAAAGATATTAGAAGTAGATGGAAAAGCAGTTTTCATTTTGAAAATGATTTCAAGAAAAGTGCTTTTGACTAGTATTTGTGAGTGAAATCATACCCAACTCAAATAGATTGTTCACAAAAAGAGGTTTAGGGTTTCTTTGTTTTTCTAGAAATGGAAAAAATTGTTTTGAAGATATCTTAGAATTTGCATATTAACACTGGTGTTTCTTATTGTTAGTAGTTGTTTTTACATAACTTCATTTCTAGTAAAAATAGTAAATAATGTACTATGTACTTCCGCAACAGAAAGATTTACGACAATGTATGTGCTTCTGAAAATTGCTGTTCTTTTAATTTTTGTCTGTTCAATGGCTTGGCCTTGTTTTTGGAAAGAATTTTCCTGTGTAACCCAACTTAAATAATTTTACCTATTTCTTCTGTATGAAACCCAGTGAAAATGCCATGACAAGCCCTTGTGACGTCAGCCAACCTGTCATGTGTAAGTGAAAGGATTGAAGCCCCATTTGTCAGTGCTTTGGGACAGACAGGTATCTTACCCACTTTAGTGTCTGTCTAGCTGGATATTTTTTTGTCATCTGTGGACTTTTCCTACGAAAAAAAATCAGGAATACTTCAATGAGGAAAGCCATCCAGCGTCCACATGCTGCACATTATGGGAATGAGATCCATGTGGCTTCTTACCTTTTTTTTTTTTCCTCCTTCTGTATCATTTATTAAAGCTGTTATGGAATATCTGCTTAAGGCTAAAAGAGTTTGAATTCTCACTTAGCTTCATTAAGGTCTTGGGCTTGGTGTTTACTGCTTCTGCTTTCATCAAGGCCACTTCCTCAGAGGCTTTTGCAGGAGCCACATATGTTCCTATGAATAACATTCTTCATTTTCTGTCTCAAATCATGGTAGAATTATACTTTTTAATCAGCCGGTTTTATTTAAACTCAAAAATTTCATTGCTGGTTCTGCCTCTAAAGCAGAATTTGTTATTTTATACTTTTATGTTGTGGGTTGTCTACTTCTGTATTCACACATTTAAATGCTTCAGGCTATTCATTGTGTGTTTTCTGGGGGGTTTAACAGTTCAGCCATTTCCACACAGACTGTCGAAGTCAGTTGGTGACTGTGTCAAAATTCGCTATCAGACTGCTAAGATGAATCTCCCACTGTCACTACAGAGTACTTCTCTAGAGAACAAAACATTGTTAAGAAATAGTTGAGGTACTGGAGGTGATGCTATCTGTAGATCCATCAGTAGCTTCACCATATGCTCTTAGTGCTAGAATGGTTTCTGTAAAAGACTCCATGCCCTCAGGTGCTTTGTGGCCAGGTGTAGCTGTTGAAGTCACTACGATAAATTGTACTAGTGCACTCAAAATAGAAAAAGAGGTGATTTACCAACAGGCAACTTCTAAAAAATATATTTAGTTCACATTAGTGTTTTCTATTTTCATTACTTTGTTCTCCCTCAGAATTTTTAAAATTTATCTGACTTTTTATGGTTGGGAGGAAACCAAAAGTGGCACAGTCAGTACCTTATATACTTATTCGTTGCAAAGATACAAGACTAGTCTTAAGTGAAAGGACACATGTGTAGCCCAGTAGTTTGAATATACATGAAGAATTCGTGTCTCAAAGAATTCTGGTTATTGGTAAGCAACCTCTCTTTATTTTAGCTGTAAATTTAAACTTTGAACAATGAATGTGCTTAGACTAGTGATGTGCTTATTAGGTTAAAAAAAGAAGCAAGATTTTAGTAGGAAAAAATTATCACAAGACAAAACAGCACATGATCTCATTAGTATTTATGGCTTGCTAAACTGCAGTTTAAAAGTCACATTTCTGTCTAAAGTTTTCCACAATAGTCATACAAGCAACATTAAACAGTGTTGTTTTAGTTTGTTTACTTGAGGTCAGATTCAATGATTAGAGTGATTAAAGTTGCAGTTGTCTGCAAAGGCAGCACTAATTAGCTGCAATTGATGTTAGCGGGACTAAATAAACGTTGGTTCTGAAAATCTTATCGTGAATGGACCTCATATCTGTTTGCAGACATCTTTGAAAATCTGGCCCTTAGGACAGTTTACATCTTTCCTTCTCTTCTATCAGTGGTTTTCCCTTATCAGTTCCCCATTTTACTCTGCTCAGGAAGGTCCATCAATTTTAAACAGCATTTTGTAGTAATTTCTTTCTTGAAGAGTTTATACATGTCAGAAGGGATAGATTGACAGAAGAGACTTGGCCCTGGCTTCCCATGCAGTATTTTACTTCTTTGCTCTAATATTCTTAGGATAATTCTTTTCATCCATAGATGTTTAAGTGCTGCAGAAAAGGGATTAGTGTAATTAGTTTTGCATTTGGAAATGGTAGTGTAGAGATATGCAGTGACTTGCCTGAAGTTAACTAGCACAGGAGGTGACTACCAAGTTAGGAGCCCTGGCGCTCAGTCTGCTTCCTTCAGCAAATGGAGTTTCAGAGTGCTTGATCTATCCACACAAAATAACCAGACGAGAATCTTCTAAATGTAGTGATTTGGTACTTACGCAGTGTGAGTCATGTTCTGGGATGCTGGCAGTGTTTTTTTGTGATATTTCCGTTTCACATTCAGCTTCAGGGGCTCAGCGGGGGCTTTTGGTCTGTTTGCCATATGAAGTTCATCAGGGGTGACAGGGGAAAGCAGCTTAATGTGGTCATGTTATTTTTGTCTATTGTAGAAATTTGTGATGGGGACTGTTTCTGTTTTGCCTAAAGTCACCAAAATAGTGCATTGACTGTAAGCTAACTGGAGGTGCCCAGGACTATTTCCAGCAGAATTGCCTGGACAGTGTTAGTTATTGAGTGTAATTATTTTGCCCTCGTGGAGAGCAAAGGATAAAAGCCACTTGTCAGATTTCCTAAATTGCACACCATTGTTAATTGTGGTGCTGAAGTTGGGTACCTTAGCTAGGCCTTCCGGACACAGCTTTTTGTGTAATGGTTCCCCAACTATAAAATGAAAAGAAAATGAAAAACAAATCTTACAAAGTGCTGTGGGCATAAAAACGTTCAAGGCTACAAGATCCTCAGCCAAGATGGTTTGTGGAAAAAACATTAATAACCTCAGCCAGCTGCTACTCACCATGGAGTACTTACCACTCTTCTCATCTTGCTTTCTCGAAACTGAGTGTAGAGAAATGTGTGCTGTAGGTACTGTGAGAGCTCTCGGCCCAGTTTGTTTGCTTTTCTCTACCCCATCAACTAAAGTAGATTACAGCAAACTTTTCAGGCTGGAGCACAGACATGTGGTCAGTCTTCCCTAAATTAATTCCTGTAACTTGCTCAGCTGAGGTTTGTTCCAGATCCCAAAGGCTAGAGACCCTTGCCTCCAAGGATTCAATTAGCCAACACTACTAATTTAGCGGCCCCAAGCGGAGGACAGATTTCTCCTTAGGACTCCTTCTCTTCAGCACAACAGAAACGCTCAGGATACTTAATGTTGTCTTCAAATTAGAAGATTCTCCAGATTCCTTGTAGCAGAGCCGGTTCTTCTAGTCAGAGCTTGATTTAGAGAAAGAAATGGTATTTGTGGGCCTTACAGGTGTCTTAGATGGGAAGGCATCTGGTTGAACCATTCAGGTCTGTTTGCTGCGTCAGTAAAAATACCTAATCTTTATTACTTTTATTTACAGCCTGCTTATATTAATAATTTAGGATTGAGATTTGTTGTGAATTAGATGTTGACGTTGGTGTTCCAACAGAGAGGTTGGAACTCTGCTGTTACTTATGTTACCTTTCTCCATCTTTAGCCGTGGAGCATCCCATATATTTGAGTGGCTTCATGTCATGCACCAGGAATTCGGTAAATGTGTCTTTGATCAATCCCTGTGGTTCTTATGATCTCCACAAATATGTCTAGAGGGAGGTGACTGTGGAAGAGAGTAAAAAGCCACTTAAGACACACTAATAGTGTGAGGATGACAACACACAGCCAGTGTGGGTAAGTATGGATTGGAAGCCAGGCTGTAGGATCTAAACGTGAGCTCTTCAAATGAAGGAACTTGTCATGATGTCTATATCACACATCATGTTGTGACTGCTTTCAAGTGTGTACTGTGTAGGGCAAATATGGCCAAACCTCTCACCCTGTGATTGCACACTAAAATTCCTATGTGGTTTTGAGCCAAAACTCCTATACCCTATGCTTTGGATAGCTGAGAGCTCCCAAAATGGAGGTTGAGACTCGTCTCAGTGTTGAGTGCTAGCGTTTGCTTCCTTGTTGACCAGTTTCTTCCAAATCCAGAGATCTGAGTTTATTCATCCCTCGTGGCATCAGCATGGTCCTGCTGGCAGTCTCACGAGAGAGAGACTGGCAGTCTCACGAGAACTGTACCTGAAATATTGTGATCCAGGAGCTGTGTCTGCCCACCACAGGCTGGTGAGAATAACTCATCAGGTTTCTGCAATGATTTACCAGTCTCATTTTTGTGCTTGTAACAGATTCTGAATATACTTCTCTGTAGCATGGTTTCCTCCCTGTAAAGTAGCAGTATCAGCACTTTGCTGTATTATGAGGCATTTGGAGTATAAATTAGAGGGGAACAGTTGCTAAGGCATACACTTCCATTTCATTCTGTGAACAGGTCTGCTTCTAAGGCAGAAGGAGATAAAGATAATATGCCAATACTTTTAGCACTAGAAGAATAGAAAATTAGAAGAAGAGAAGAGATGGAGAGAAAGTGGTATTGATAACAGTGAAGGCAAGTGCAAAAGCAAAAGGCTAGCAGAATTAATATGCTAAATTGTTTAATAGCTCTGCAAAAATGGATGGAACTTCAAGTTGCTGGTACCCCCATAGTAGCAGGAAATGTCATTGCACTTAGGTCATAGAAACAGTGAAAAACACTTGCTACTATGATTTTCTGATTAGCTTTAAAGAAAGTGCTACACTAAAACTAGCAAATTTTGTACTTAGTAACTTAAATTAATGTTACATTGAAATTGAGAAACTGCTTATAACTTGGGAAGGCATGTCATGAGAAGTTGCATCATTTTCCTCAAGATAAATATCTTCCTTAAAATCTTCACCAAGAGACAACTAATCTTGCTAGCAATTCTCTTATTAGCGCTGCTCTGCTATTTTGTCATTCAGAGGGAACGTCTCGACTCTGGGAAGAGTGAAATGTGTGTCAATTCACATTTGCACATAGCCCATTTTTTACTTTTTGCTGTGACATCGGAAGTTTTGTTGTCATCAAGGAACTGAGGCATTCACTGTGATACAATCTGGACCTGCCCTCAGAGCTTTTGAGATAATTGAATATTGTTACACAAATTGTCTGGTTCCAGGCTTCAACTCTAGGATGCTTGTGCTCTTGAACATGAGCCCTGCACTTGGAAACACCCTCTTGGATTTCTTTCTTAGTGTAATTAAACAGGAATGGCTTCTTCAGTGCTCACTCATTGAATCTGAATATCCATTGTTCAAGAGTGACTGGAGAGTTCAGTAATTAGCATGTGTATGTTGGTGTTTTTTCCATTTTGCAAAAACCAAAAATTATTTATGAAATCTAAAGAATATAGATAGAATTTTTTTTAACTGGTTAAAAAACGTTCCTGGTGTCACAGCAAACCTGTAGCACTGCCAGGAAGTGAACTTGGACATACCTGCAGGACAGACCTTCTTAAACAAATTTATCTGCTATACTGTTGAAGCTGGCTGTCAGCAATTGGCCATGCATTGTCATTTCTACTTAAAAAAGATGGGAGTGGCACATGTGACAGGAGACTTAGTACCAGAATAGTCAGTGCAATCTTCCTTCAGCTCAGCTTTTCTGTTTCTTAGACTTTTAGCTGAGTCTTCCAGAGGGCTTATCAGGTCAGGCAGTCTGTTTTAATTCTTTCTCAAAAAATAGTTGCACGGATTTTACACAAGCTTTTCCTTTTCTAAAGAAAAACAAGAAAAAGTAGACTGAGAATAAAACTTTCTTGTCTAGGATCTTAAATTATTAAAAATACTGAATTAAAAAAAAAATTGAATACATGGAGACAATATAATTACTTTTCACATTTCCTCATGTAGCTTGCTTGAAACAGCAGCTAAAACACTCCCAATAAAAAGAGCTGTTGCATTTTCAAATAATGAGATTTGCTTTCCAATATGTACTTCTGTTGCTTGCTGTCTTCTAACTGTTAGCTGTGGCCAATTAAAAACATAAGTCAGTTTATTTTTTATTCCTTCTAATTAGCATTTTCGTGTTCACTATATGCACTAAACTTTCAAAGCAGTTTTGGGGTGATTTAAAAGAATATTTGTAATTCAGTGATTGATACTGCGTTTTACAAAATCTTTGGGCTTTTTGAGATTCTGGCAAATGGGAAATAAAAGGCAGTAAGGACCTTCAAGAAAATCAGGCACAGATGAAACATCTTGTATCCCTTTCCCACGACTGCAGGAAACAAGATATAAGAAGGAGAGGGGAGGATGTCAGGGAGGTGGCATATAATCCATGAAAATTTATAGCAAATCCGTTGGACAACTGAGAAGGCTCTTGGTGTGGGAAAATGACTAAAATAAACTGAAGTCAGCAGAGAAGTACTCGGATACTACGGCTAAGGAGAAGAGCAGTGAGCAGGTCATGAATGTGGGAGAAATAGAATTTAGGGTACAAAAATTGGATCGATGTGATGAATTACCTGAAGAAAATTAAGTTCCTCGATGTTTACCTTGTTCTTTGTCTTCTTGTTTTTTGAAAATAAAGATTTGCAGAGAAATATATAATTGAGTGGAAGAGAAATCCAGCATTTTTTTAATTATGAGGGAAAAATTTATCTAGTCTACTACTCCTTCTGGATGAGATCCAGGGAAGGCAAAGCTGTTGTGTAGGATTCTAAATATCTTTATCCTGTTTTTAATTGAAGTAGATGTATGTACACCTTGTAACATCCCAAAATTGTTAGGAAGGCATTTTGTAGTATGAGATACATTTTAGCTGTTACTGACTACTTTCATTTCAGAATTACTGAAAAATCTATGTGTCTTCCAACTAGCTGCCCTATACCAGACAGATTTCTTTCTTCAAGAGAAACAATCGAGTGTCTCAAATTTTTGTGCACTTGTTATTTATCATATAAATGATAAGTCCAATGCAAAATGCATATAATTCTTCATGCCATTGTATTATTTCTTGTTTCACCGTCTGCTACCTCTTGTGCTATAAAAGTGCAGTCTCTTTGTAATACAGTTTGGATTTTTTTTTTTTTTTTTTTCAAATTGAGCGATTCAAAGATACTACATGAGGGAGAAGCAATTTATGTGATGTGGCTACATTCTTAAGCTGTAACAATGATAAATTAGTAACATTGCTTTAGGAGTTTGCAGTCATTTTGCTTTTGATATGATTTGAAGAACTGTGTTGCTTAAACACATTTTATTCTTCACATACAATAGAAATTTAATAGTGTGGTTCTGTACAGATTCTTGACTGAATTACAGCTAGATTTGTTCCTTAGACTAGTTTACTGGAATATATTAATGTATAGATATCTAATATAATTTATTTCCTTTGCAGTGCTGTACGTTTGTATTTGATTTATATTTACAAAGCCAAAATCTTATAATAAATAATAGAACCAAACTGTTTGCATAGCTTTCTTTTTGATCTTTGTTTTCTTATCTGCATAAACATTACTGCAGGCTCCTGGACTGGTACCTGTGGTAAATGGATGTTTGACGTTCTGTATTTCTGTTCCATCTTATCTGTCTGTTTATCAGCCACATAGTCCAGCGTCTCTTCCAGAACATGCTTATTCATAAAAGCTATTGGCTGTTGTCAGGATTGAGACTGGAGGGCTGTAGGCAGTAATGAGATGTGAAACTTGGAACTCATATCTTTAAGACATCCATCTACCTGATTTGCTGCTGTGCTAAAAAGATTGTTTATTCATCTCAGTTATTTTGAAATGAGTTTCTTGATTTTTAAAAGAGAGACTGCAAGTGGAGCAGAGGATGGAATTGAAACTCTACATCTCTTAAAATCTAAATCTTTAGAATTCCTCTCAGAATTTTAGATCTATGTATTTTTCCCATATGCAGTCTTTTAAAATAATTTCTGTAATCCCTGGGATAAAGCTCTGGTGCAGGATTATTTCTGACTCATGATGGTGGAGTAAGGGAGGAGAGATGGAGCTTGGAGATTTGTCTTTGCTATTTACAGATCTTGGGACAAACCCTTTAACCTTTCAAAGACTCAACTCCTTCAGCTTTAGATTGTGGGCAGGCGTTTGAAGTTTTTGGAAGATATTACAAAAAAAATCAACTTCTTTAGGGTGCTAGAAGTTACACTAGAGAAAATGCATTACCCAGTCACGTGGTCTTAGTATCTTCTTGAAGGGTTATCTATGAGCTTTGAAATTAAATATTTTTCTGGGGCTTTGGTAATATTTAGTACCTTGGAGCTCTGTATCCTATGACAAATCCAGTATTGAGTAGTGGTCAAATACATCCACTTATGGTTTGAGCTGTGGGATTTTGCCATGGAATCAGCTTGTGGACATGACCCAGTGGAGGATAATGTTTTCTCCTCCAGAATGAGCCTGAATCATCCCATGGAATTTTTCTTTTGCCAGTTTGTACCCTATGCAGCTCCTGCTACCATCCCATCATCATGCTGCTTTCTGAGTGCAGTGCTGCCAGGCTGTCTCCAATGGAAGCATTTCCCACTCCTGCACTTGTGGGGTTCTGTTTGAGGAGCTCTCTTCCTTTCAGGCCCTGACCTTGTGGGACCTCTTCTTTGCCAGGTGCATGTGAACAAGGGCCTTTCTGTTTGTCTTTATGCTTTTGTGTGGTGGTGGTGGGCATCTCACAACCATGTCCTTCCCTCTCACACTGGTCTGGACATGCCAGCTTCTGTCCTGGTGTCATTCAAACCCATTGAGAGGATTTCCTCTGCTTTCTTACAGTGCCATTGTGAGAATTGTCAACTGCATTTAAAATGTTATGAATGAAGGCCATTTACATTTTTGCCTTTAACAATGTATTTGAAGTATTGAAGAGTTCGTAAGCTCTTTAACTAATCCAGAGCTTTGTGTTAGTAATTAAAAAAATGAGTGGTGGCAGTTTTCATCAGAGCTGAAGGTCACTGAAGGCATAATGTATTAAGAAAATGTAGCACATAATTTCCTTTCTCCAGATTCTTTTGTAGAAGTGGAAATAGGTTTTTAAAAATACCTGGTTTTTATAAGAGTTTTACTTTCTATAGTCAGTAAAAGTACAATAAAAAAATAACCCACTGTAATTTTAATTCTTGCTTTCTTAGGGATGAGAAAAAATTAAATTCCATGGACAATATCACAGTGGTGAATGTTTGTCCATTGGAGGTTTTTATAATGTACATGAGAGTTAGTTTCTCCTGCCTAGTATGATGTTAAGCTTTTACATTTAGTGGGTAAGTGAGGCACACGGACACTGGGTTTCTCCCAGTGGAATGTGCAGCTATCTAGGATTTGAGGGTTTGTGCCATGTTAGAATAAATATTTAATTACTTGTGCAAGTGGCAGCACTCCAGCAGGGCAGCTGAGCACTTCCAGCCTGGGCTGTCCATCACCTGCTCCAGCATTGGCCTGGAACAGCTCCTTGCTATGGAGGGTGGTGCTGAGCATTCCTGAATCCCAGGAAAACCTTGCTGTAGTCAAGAGCCCTGGTGAATCACACCTATATAGCCCAAGTATTAAAAGATCTTATCTTAACTTCCGTAAATGACTGCAAATACTAAGACAGAGATGTCACAAATAGTTGTTTCAGCTTGTACATCTGTTGATTGTCCTACAGTGGTCCATCAATGTTTGCACAGAACCTAGGTGCACATTCACAATTGTTAATTACTTTGTGTTGGGTTTTGGCAATAGAATAATTCAATTATTAAAGTACTTGGATGTTCTTTAATAAAAAGTCTCAGCATGTTTAACAGCATGGGTACACACCTACCTACCTCTGAAATGGGGCCTCAGCTCCCACTCTGCCAGCATCCTGCCCAAGTATGGTTAACTATGAAAACTCTGCCGACCTGTATGACAATAGAGTTTAAATGAGTCCTTAAAATACACTCTGTCCTCACTTTCTTGCTCTAAAACATTAGCTTGTTTACAGACTTCTGCCATTCTGTGATATTTTTAATGCAAGGCAAATAATATTTGTCTGAATTCACAACCTGTAAAGAAACTATCCCAGTGATGTGTTTAGCTTGGCTTTGCTTATGCAGAATATTTGTGTGTAAACATGGCAGATACTGTTTTTCAATGTTCTTTTTTGTCTGCAGTACTTAAAAGAGTCCCTTGTATCATTTCATATATCACTTAGTCATAAAACCTCTGAATATACATTGTGAGAGCCTCAGAAAAGTGTTAATTGCATTCCACTGCAGTGGTAGCCAGAAGGTCAGGATCTAAAATTAATGTATTTCTGAATAATTTGAATTTTGTATGAAGGTTGATTTTTCATGGTTACTACTCAAAGTAGCATGCTAATTTATGGCTAACATATTACATATTTTTCCTGTAAAAACAAGGAGGCCTTTCCCTTCTCACAGATACAGGCATGCTATCTAAACATTTCTGCAATAGAAATAATTAAATGCGTTGGTAGATTATTGGACTTGTCTCAAATGTGTGCAGAAACTCTATAAAATTGAGAAAAACTTTCTTTTGAAAGGAATCAACTAGAGATTTTTTGGTGAGATTCATTAGCTTTTATTGTTATCAATATATACATATGAAAGCATTTTGAAAGAATATTTAATTTATTTCTTTAAGGAAAATATTGTGTATTAGCTGCCTTCCAATGCATTTTTATTCCTCACTGGTGAACAGATGAGTATAATTATCTTTGTATTAATCAGTTTTGGAAGTCTTTTCCAGTGATAATGTATAGAGAGGATTAAGAGAGAGATTACCAAAGCATTAGGACTTTTTTCTGGTTTTTTTTTAAGAAAGAATCCTTGCCTTAAGTCAATTACAAAATTATTTCCTTGTAAGAAACTGTTGAGCAAACTGAAAAAAAATAAAATCACCTATGGCAGGGTCTGTATGTTCTGGATCTTGAGAGGGAGATGTGCAAGCAGTGAGGTCCTATTTTGGTCATGCACCTTCTTTTCTAACTTTTTCTTTCCTTGTTATGTGGTAAGGCAGGGTGGTCTTTTTACCGTTAGAAATTTTGAAGTTCCTTTTCTCTTTCTTTTCCTCTGTTAGATGAGTAGCAATAAAAGAGAGGAATAACATCCCTTCTCACATCCTCTGCTACCATTTTTCACTGGGGAATAGTTTTGTTTTCCTGGTGCCCATTTTTCATGGGTATTAACTTGCTCCATAGTGTTCTCTAGTTTGACCTTTGTTTTATGTTTTGCTTTGGATATCATCAGAGTGATGATAAAATCTAAATGCAGTTCTGTAAAGTTATTTTAATTGAATGTTTGAGTAACTCTGTGTGCCTCTGTAATGACTGAAATTAACTTGATCTGGAGCTTGGAAAGCTCCATGTCCTATGTATGATTTCATAATTAAAAAAATAAATTAATACAATGTTTTATTGAACAAATCTGAGATCACAGTTCATTTGCTTTTGGCTTTAGGGAACCAAAGTGCAGCTGCACTCTGAATTCCTGCTGTTGAAAGGCTTCTTCCAAGCCTCCAGTTACACCAAAAATGGTTATGTGACATAGTTCCAGCTCTGGGAGTCACAAGCTAACCTTCTTCTGTAGGAATCTGCTTTCGAGTCATGATAACTTCTTTTTCTTGCCTGATTACAGTAGCCCTGGTTTAGCTCTGGGATTGTATCACATCAGACAAGCCTATGTGGATATTGTTAGGCAGCTCTGTAATATCTCCATTACTTTCTTGCCTTCAGTGTTTCTTGTCTGGGATGTTGGGGTTTTTTTCTCATTTCACATTTATTGGAGAGGCTGAAGAATAAAGGGTTGAGAACAGCTTAGACCGTGCTCTAAGATGAGAATAGTTACACGTAATATCACAGGATACTGATGGGATCTGTTCACCACTGCTCTCCTCATTCTTCTGGTACTCCTGTGTTGGTGTCCTGGTGTGGAGCCTGTTCTGCAGGAGTGTTTGCAGTTTGTCTTTATTTGCTTAACAGATAGAAGTTCTGCTTATCTAAGCCATTTTTGCTGGCATGTTTGCATCTGTGACTGCATATGAGAAGGAACAAGCCTGCCATTTTCATTATACTTCCAAAGTAGCAGAAGTTTCCATTACAGATCAGTTTTTATTATATCTGTCCAAGAGTCATGCTCTGCTTGTATCAGGGAAATACCACCTGCTAAATGACACATCATACTCATGCAAAAACTGTGTATGTGCGTCCTAAAACCCATACAGGTGGAAACAAAGAACAATCTGTCATTTGAGATCAGCCAAGACTGATTTTTTCCAAATGTCCACTGGACTTTGTTTTGCAATGTAGCTGATTTTAAGAGTGACCCATATCCCTTGTCTATAACTCATCATATGTGACAAGTGTGAGAGGAAGGGAATTTACTTTACGTGAGATTTGCCCATGGGTCTGGCGAAAACCTAGAGACCCAGCCAGGATGGTTAGCAGAAGACAATATTTGAGCTGGGTCATAAACCTTGAAAAGGCAGTCATAAATCGTAATTAAGGGGTTTTGTTTCCTCAATGGTGTAACTCTTCAGAGAATGGAGACTGAAATTGTTTACCAAAGCCCATTTCTTTTGTGTTCAGAGAAGTGTTTAGGAAACCTTAACCAGGGTTTATTAAGCATATCTGTGGGAGACAAAAACAGAATTGTTGGTCTCCAAGCAGCAAGCAGCATTGACAGGCTGACTGGTGTGGTCAGAAAGGATATTTAATTTCAAAGGATAAACTACAGGATTCTTTTTCTTTTTTTTTTTATCTGAAATCAAGCTTATCTGGTTCATACCTTATCTAGTTTAATGTATGAGAACTGTAAATTCAGCTATGTTAAGCAAACAGTTTATTTTGGGTTAATTCCATTTTCTCTTTGTTTTACTAATTTTTGAGTTTGTTAGGATTACTGTTGTGTACGTAATTTAATACAGATGTCTTCAAAGAGTAAAGAAAAATCCATAACTCTTAAAGAGAATAGCTGAAGGGGAAAAAATGTCTCTGGAACTCCTTTTCATTCTTCTGTGGTCCTGCCGGAGGGGTTTGGATTAAAGGATTGTATCAGGAAGTCATCTTGCTGCAGTTGGTAACCATAAGAGAGAGACCAAAAACCAAAGAAGAGAGAAAGACTTAATGTTTTCAGTCATAACATTACAATGCTAAAATTTTCAAAGTCCTATAAAGTATAGAAGCATAAATAATATAAAGAAGAGTAACAGATCCTGTGTGTGAGGTGATGGGGTGGGATGGATGTGTATTCTGTTTGTTTTGGAAATGAAATAGTGAAAAAACTTATTTTTGAGATATCTATTAATATGAAATAAGAGGTGAAATGATCAGGCTGTGTTTCTTTTTTCTTCTTTTTCAGCATCATAAAACAAGATCAAGAAATCAGACATTTACGAGTAACTTGTAATTTTATAAAGTATAAATAATGTTTTGGACAGTGGGAATTTAGCCTGTAGAATACCATGGAGGTCATATAGTTAAATATAGTGGTTCAATTTTCAAAAAGGGCTTGATGATATAAAGTCTAATAACAGTGGCAGCAAAGCATGCCTAGAGAAGGGTAATCAAATCTCGTGATTTAAGACGTAAGCGCATTACCTGTAGCATCTGGAAAGGCCTCGTTCCTCTCTGTCACCTGCAAAGCTTTCTGCAATTAGTAAGCTTCATTCTGGCTATTTGTAGTGCCTAATTTCTCTGAAGCATTGCTCATAGCAGTTGTTAGGGGCAGGATGCAGTCTTCTGTATGTCATCATATCGTATCAAGTGTTCACACAGAACAGTGCCCTGCTTCCCTGTGCTGCTGTGTTGAATGACACCGGCATGGTCTGAAACAAAAGATCCTGGCAGTGTGATGCTGCGAAAGCACAAAATTGCCTGAGCCAACATCAAATAGAAGTGAACTTGAATGGTTTTTACACATTACTTTGAGAATTAATCCAATCTTTTGTAAAAATCAGTTGTTATAGTTCATGCAAAAAACCCCCTGCCCTTATAAGCAGTAGTGAGATAACTGAATGCATGAAGTAGGCAATTTCTTTTGACACAAAAATGGAAGTGTATTTTATATCTAATTTTTGCTTTATCTTTTTATTTCTGTGGTTTGCTCTAAATAGCAACTGCTGGTTAAAATTTATGTAACGTGCAATATGAGGAGTATACGCAGAGTTAAATCCTATGTGAGATCCTCCTTTGTAAGTAAAACCTATAGGAATTAATTTAGATACAGTTTTGTCTTAGTTAGGAAATTAGGTAAGAGTGAAATGTTTTAGCATTAACCCTTAATAAATCAAAGGGAGAGATAAAGACGGCTTCCAAGGCTGAAGGCTTGAATTATAGGGTGAGATGACTCCTAAACGTTTTGAACAGCTTTTCCAGCACCCTCCAAAGTGAAGTCCTGCAAAGGACTGGGGCATGGCCTGTGAGCAGGCTTGCTGGCCCATGGGATGTAGTTCCATATGCATGCAGCTGCTCTGGGAACAGAGCTTGAAACCTGGGTTTCAGCATTTTAAAATTTATTTTACATTCCATTTTATAACTTTCCATGGAGTTCATAAAAGTCAAAGTCAAATTGAAGGAATAAAGGAAGATGTTTATTTTAAATTATTGAACACAGAGACATCAGTATGGAAATTTTTTACTGCTTATATGTTTGCAGTTTCTTTTTATTGAACTTATTAAACTGTTTGGAGGTAATCAGAAAATGGGTGTAGGAACCAGGCTCAGACCAACCAAATAAATTTGATTAACTGAGTGTTGATAAAGGCAGGAGGGTGAGATGAAGGTTCCAGTAGTGATATGATATAGAGGACAAAGGCTGCAACGTTATAAAAAGGGGTGAAAAATTTGTACTTTACTTTAAATGAAGAGTACCTTTGATCTGAAATAAACAGCCTTGTGACCTAGGAGTCAAAGTTAGAGAAAGTTAGCTTCTTGAAATAACTAAGGATATTAATTTTTTTTTCTAGCTCAGTTTCTACTTGATCAAGGTATTGTTGTGAAACACTGAAGAAAATTCTACAGTTATGCTATTGCAGTTTCATTTTGTCTGGATAGATAGCCACATTTATTAAAATTACACTTCTTGCAAGAAAAATTAAAAAGTGTCTTACACTGCACTTTTTCTTAATTAAAAACTCAATCTGACAAGAAAAAAATTCAAAATACACATTATTCCCATTGAAAATTATAGTATATATCAGACATTGTCATTAATCAGCCCTTTTACTAGAATTGCAATGATATTACTTGGGTTATAAAGGAAATATCCCTGGGTTTGTTTGAGGGTTTTTAAGGAAAAACTGCGGTTATTTAAGCCTTTCTCAATGAAAAACACAATTGCATTTCTTTTTCTTTAAGCAGATGCGGAAAGTAAGATCTCTTCAGTTATTCAAAGATGTCCATATGGAAACTGAAAACATATTGATGAAATTTTTAATCCAAAAAAGGCAAAGTAGCAGCAAAATCAATAATATGCTGGCTAGAGCCCTTAGCTGAGATGCAAGAAATTCAGTTGTAAGCACGACTTTATACTAGGCAAGTGTAGGCACTGGTTAAAACAGGCAGCCTGAGTGCAGTGTGTGTGATTTAAATCCAGCCACATGAACTTCTCATCCTAATTTCACTTTATCTTCCCTGGAGAGAAATGGTTAATTTTAGGGCTTAATTCATCTGACCTATTTGCGATGTCTGCTTCACAACAAGATGAATTGTAGCCTTGAGTAGATCATGTCAAGTGTGAAGGGAGCGTGGAGTGATTAGCTCAGGAATAGACGTCTGCATTCAATCCGTTTTTCCAGCCTCTCATGTTGGAGGCTGCATTAACAAAAGGACAGAGCTGCAGGAGGACTCTGGCTGTGGAGCTGGAGCTTTGGCACCGATCACCTGCAGTGCCAGCTGCCCCAGGTGAGCTGAGGGGATCTCCAATACATTCCCACATATCTACTACTGTATTTCCACAAACCAACTTGGGACCAATAAAAACATTTTTTGAAGGAGAGAGCTTTATGAGAAAACTGTGCAGCTCAGTGTTCATTTCTACTCTAGTGTGACTATCTGCTTCACTGAAAGGACATGAAACACTTGGACTAGGAGGGAGCACACAGGCATTCAGCAGCCTTGCCAAAAGTAGAATAAACATTTTTTGATTTGGGGAGATGAAGTTTCAAATGCCCTCCTCTGAGTGACCACATTATGGAAAGAATATCAGTTTTGTTTGTCAGTGTTATTTCCTGTTCTCGAGTTGCTTAATATGTTCTCATTTTTGCAACAGGGAAAAGAATTCTTGGTGTACTGGCTCTCCTCTTTCTTTACATCAGAAATCTGCTCTTTTCAGAAAGCTAAAACCCCAACAAACATGCAGGGGCTGAAAGTGCCTAGCTAAACATTTCGGCAGGTTGAGGCAAAAAAGGGTTTTTGTCTGTAAGGAAGGTTTGCATGTTTCCTGTCTCAAGCCAGCTGAACACACTGCTGTGCAAAAGGGCTTTTTACTAAAGCTTTTACTTTCTTGCTTTGAAAACCAGATTTTCAGCCTTTCCAGCACATTTTAGGGGTAAGGAGCTGCTTTCTTCTCTGGACAGGTTAGGAAACTTTTGTTTGCCACATTTTTTTCTTAAGTAATTATACTTTAGGGGCCCTGTGTTACATTTTTTTCTGCCTGGAATTGCTTTTAGAGCAACTGGAAGCGCTGTTGAATGGAGTTACTTGGTGCTTTCCCTTCTCTGCTCTTTCCTCAAATGTTTACACTTTACTTAAATGCTGCCTGTTTGTCTGTTACCATAGGAAAACCTTATATATGCTGTCATGTGTTGGACTTCTTGCCTAACACTGAATTTACTTTTCTGTGTGGAAAGTGCTAGTAAGAAAATACAATAGTTGTTTAACCTGTATGAAATAGCTGAAAGACTATTTGTAATGCGATCATTAAGTATATTCAAACCAGGTAGGACAAAGAAGGGGATGAGAAATGGAAGTGCAAATGAAACTACCTTTGTTTTTTCTTTTTGTCATCCTCTTGTAGTATTATGTAGATCCCCAGCCAGATGGCTACTGGCTATAAGCTGTGTGTGGATTCACAGGATTTTAACTCCTCTGTTGGTTTCCCATCTGTCATAAACTCAGAAGCTGCAATCCAGAGACTGACATGAATGTCAGTGTCTTCTTAAGCACACCAAAACCATTATGCTCAAAGGCTGCAGTAAGAGCACGAATGAAGACAGGACAGTGTCTGGCTTACCAACCATTCTGCTAGACTAGGCAGTAAAATTTCTTGCAGCTGGTTTAATGTAGTGCTTCAAATTAGTTTGACCACTGTGGTGGCAGCAGTCTCCGACAAACACTACCTGAAAAGTCTCCTCAAAAGGAGGTTTTTTTCTATTGTTGGAGCTCAGCAAAGATTGTAAACCCACAATTGATTTCAGTAGGAAATCTCATGTCTAAAAATAAAACAGCATGCTATCTGCAACAGAAAAAAAGTGGTAAAAGTCAACACTTGGGGAATAGATGTGAAGTGTTTAAAAGCAATACCTTGGTCTTTCTTCAGTTTAAAATGACCAGTTCAGTATCCCGTATGTTTTCCTTCAGCATGTCATCACTTGGATGAACACATTCTGTGTGAATGGAGGTGAAAACAGTGAAAAACATCTTAGATTTCATGGTATAGGGTAGAATAAGGCGTTGGTCACCTTGTGGCCGCCCACCAGGGCCTCAGTGTCATGGGAACAAAGAAACTTTGCTCCTCAATGTAAGAGAAGCTCTCATAGTCTTACTTTATGTCTTGTCATACTCAAAAAAGCAAAATGAAAAATTAAATGAAATCTCTATGAAACAAATGAGAAATAGGGGCTGAGCACACTCCACAAACCATTTTAGAAGGAATTTTAGTATGTAAATGTATCAAAGAGAAGCATGCATATAAGCCCGTAAGGACATCACTACTATTACGAAGTCCTCCCAGATTTAGACTTGGTGTTCTTCATTAATGGATTTGACTTACATGAGAAGAAAAGTTACACCCCTGCGAGAAAATAACCACTTTCCTGAGGAGTAGCTGTCTGAAATCAAGCAATCTGGTAATCCAGCTTCAAAAACCCTGTCAGGAGCAAATTACCCTCTCCGTTTCCACTTTGTGTTCAGTCCTGTAGGACAGGGAGCAGCTTAAGAGGATGATGAAGTGTTAGACTGTGTTTCAGGTGGTTTCTAGTGCTTGGTGGAGTAGGCCAGAGTGAAATGCCTCATTTGGCATCAGGCATCACAACTGGAGTCAGTCCAGGCAGGTGCTCCTGCAGCACAGTGGACTCCACGTCTTCTGCCTAGGTGGAAAGAGCCCCACATGATGAAATAAGATAATTGATAGGAAATATAGCCAGAACTCTGGTATTTTATTTCCTGCAGAATAGTGTTTTGTAAATCCAAAATTCAAGTCAAGAGGCTTGGCCTTTGTTATAACACCATAATGTTATGATATTCTTACAGTTAATTTTCTTTGCATTACTCAGAAAATATTTTTGTAGAAATCACAACAGGAGGCTCTATTTCATGAATGACATTTTTAGAAATTTGGGAGAAGCTGATGGTAGGATTAGTTAATTTTTCTGGGTTTATACTTCTATTGGTAGCCACAGGGATGGCACACTATTCAGTTATGTCCTGCACATCTATGAATTTCCCCCACCCTGTAGGGCTAAGTCCCAGTGTCAGAGCTCCCTATCATTCATGTGCATTCAGGTTAAAGGAGTAAAATAAAAACCCAGCCAAATGCTGGCAGTAGAGAAAACTGAAATAATCTGAAAAATGAAGTCCAAGTTTTGATGATGAAATTATTAATCCTGTGTTTCTGTGTCCAAAGGAAATGGCTGAGAACAGAACAGTATGGTCCTGTTGCCTTTAATAAACCTCGGCCCTAGATAATGATAGAGCAGGAAGGGCTCTTGAGTGTTGGGGAAGTAATGTCCTCCCTAAAGGGCCTTTGTAATCTGCTCTGTGTCATCGACATCACCATCATCAGTGCTTGAAGAAATAGGTTTCAGATGCACCTGCCAGAGGAGACACAGAACATCATTCTACAAGTGGAAAGTGCTGTAATCCCAGAGCATCACAGGGCTCTTTGTAGCTCCAGCATATGCCATTGGACATGCATATGAATATAATAGCAAGCCACTGGTCAAAGTATTAATTTTACCAAAGAAGTAGTACAGAACAGATATAACATGCAAGAATCAAGCTGATGTGAAATGGATTTTCAGAAAAGAAATGTGTAATTCTGTTCACCTGCAGCTGGTCCTCAAGAAGCCTTGAGAAGAATTCTCTACATAAAAAAATAAGGACATGTAAGTTGACTTCAGGTAAGAGAGGATGAGAAATAGGAGTTGGAAGCATCTGAACGTTATAGGTAATAGAAAATATATAAAAAGAGATCACACTAGAACTCCCACCCAGGTCTTTGAAACAGACCAACAAATTTGAGAGTGCAGTCCCAGATTACATGTACAGTGTTGGGAAAAATTCTGTGCCAGAAAAACCCATTTCCCAACCTCTGCCACACCATCAGCCACACCAAGAGCTGGTTATAAAGTTAAGTGGTATATTGCCCGTGCCTCTTTTAAAGAGCTTATAGGAAGGACATACGAATCTGAAATGGTAGGGTGAGGTTTTCTTGATGTCAGCTGCTACCAAGTTTGCTGAGAAACTGGTGCTATCTGAAGTAATGGCAACATACTTCCATCATCTGCTTGATCTTTGGAAGATCTTTGTTTGAGTAATGTTTTGACTTTTAAGGTTTCTCTTTATAAAGTTTATGGTTTTGAAACTTATTTTCTTCATTTTTTCCATTTGTCAACTTTTGCAGCAAAGATGAAAAGGATCACGATTATACTCAGCTGTTTTCCACTTCAGGATTCGTTTAGTTATGAATGCAGTTGTTTTTCACTGTACATTGGTTTCCGTGAAAACTGCTGTTCTCACGTCTGTAAATTGTCCTCTAGGCAAGCTTTGTCCTTGTCCAGACATGAACATTTTGAGGGGAGAGCTGAGGGCAATCTGATGTACAAAAGTGCAAACTTGATAAATTACCTGCTTTTGAGGTATTTAAAAAAAAAAAAAAAAAAATCAAAATGTACCTTAGAAATGGATAGGGATTAAGGCTTCACTAGGGAATGATGATGGAGTTGGTTTGGGGCAGGATGAGAGGAAAGCTGTGTAGGAATGCGTGTAATTAGTGAGTTTGGATACTGCGTATGAAGGAGACAACATGCTCCAAATATACTTCAGGCTGTACTTTTAAGCCAGATGTCTGTGGCCAACCTAGGAAATACATTCTTTAGAAAACATGGAAAAGAAAACTAAGCAAGGTGAGCACTAGGGGAAAGGCTTCCAGTTCCACAACGCATAGTTCTTTCTCTTGATGAACTGTCCCACAGCTGGGAGAGCATTGCATGAAACTTTCAGGTCCTTTATTTCTGATATTCACCTTGAATTTCAGAGGAAGGATCTAAAGCTCAGATTTTACAATTTGATCCTCTCCCTGCCTGGAAGTTTCTTTTGATTAATGCTGTAGAAGCCTGTAAGCTTTGGCAGTGTTTTTCTTAGGCTCATCTTACCTGCATTACAGATTAATGTGTTTTAACACTGTAAGTTCTGAGTGTATTTCTGAAAGTTTCCAAGGATAAGCCCAGGTATATTGGCCTTGAAGGAGCTTTAGTTTGGAAACCTTAGTTGGTTCAGAACTGTACTTGTTTTCTGTATATAGTATCTGCTTTCGTGGAGATGACTGTTGACAAGAGAAAGTCTCCTCTGAGCTAATGTTGCTTGTGGCCTGACTACTGGAGAAAAGTGGTCATGCCTGCATAACACACTCACTTTAAAATAATTCAATATCTGAGCAGTTTTAGAAGTTCTGTAGCTGTGCTTTTATTTGTAGAGAGGGAGAAGCCAAAAAGAAGAGCTTTGAAAGAAACAAGTTCAGGCAGACTTTGTTTTTGTTAAGGAGCAACAAAAATTGATTCAGCTGCCTTTTGTCAATAAAAATGCAGCCTGGCAGAGGAGTAGTTGTTACAAACATCTAAGGTTTAGGTCCTGTTGCTACCACCAGAATCACAATTTGTACTTTAAAGATAGTGTCAGTTGTGTGTAATTCAGAGAAAGAGAAGAAAACCCAGCAATTTGGAATCTCACGTTATATTGGAAAAAAGTCAACATCAGCTCTGTGTTATACCATATAGCTTACATAATCTGCAATGAATTTATCTTTTTCATTATTTGGTACTTCTCCATACATTCCTAACTCTTTGACCTGGAAAATTTATCTCTCTTTCACATTGTTTAGCATGAAGCTGACCTTATGCTGGATTACATTCCCTGCTAATATACCATGAAAAATCATTTATTTATTTATGTCAGCATACCTTATTTATTATACCTTACTTACTGACAGAGAAATTTACTGCATCAGTTCAGTTGAGGCTTACGGAGCAACCAAGCTCCTTAGCTTTCAGACCAGAAAGGAAGATGATGATCAAAAGCTTGCTTTCAGAGAAGGAGCTACTCTTCTCATTTATATTTCTTAGCATTTTCCAAGATGTCTTCCACCTATCACTTGTTATTAGAGGGAGTTGCAGAATCAAAGTGGCATCTATTTATCATCCAAACCAAAATTCCAGCCCTCACCATCAGCCTTCTTTGGCCATGATTTTTCCCGTTTTACGACCAAGTGAGCATTGGAGCCTGTCAGGATGCATAGCTGCATTAATCATCTCTGCTTACTATAGCCAAGTGAAAGGACAGGAAGCGTCTATTTACTAAGGGTTTGTCTACATGGGGAAATAGCCCAGACTGCTCATTAGGAGTTAACTCCTTCCATGGATTCTCTATGAACATCTTTCAGTGGTTTAGCTTCAGGCTGCTTTGGAAAATATGGAATTTGGTATTGGGTGTAGTTAAACCACAGAGAGCCTGTGTTAGTGTGCAGTGTGGGTTCAGAACATGATCCTATCTCCACGTGTCACTTAATCTTCTGTAACTGACCCTCTTGATGCTCTTAGTCTGTGGCAAATGGAGGGTAAAACGTGTTAGTTCAAGCCTCTCATATTAAGGCAGGTGTGTGTGACTTGCTTGTGTCCGTACGCCTGTGCATTTGTACAGGTGAGCCCAGGGTGCTGCTGACAGCAGCTAGGGTGCAAGCATTATTTTTGATAACCCCAAATAAACAAATCTGATGAGAACTCATTATTTTTCATGATAGAGGACAAGAAATCTGTAGGATGATCTCTTTACACCTTGTATGAGCCATGTATTATTTAGTGATGTTGAAGTTAGTTGTGTTGGACCATCTTTTGTATAGAGATTTCCTTTGCCCCAAGATGAGTAGTCTTCTGAGGTAAACAGCTTAAAGTCTATTTAATATTAGTCTAGTACGTCATTATCCTGAAAATAAGATGCTTTGTTACTATGGAAGCTAAAGTTTACCTTCATGAGAAACTTGCATCACTTTTCAGGAACTGTGTTTTTAAAGCAACTTACACTAGTGCAGGCTCCATTGTGGAAACTATTTCGTGTAACTTAATTTCATTAATTAAGCCTTAACCAAACCAAACTAATTTTTTTTTTTAACTGGAATTATGTTCAGGAGTTTGATAAAGGCATTAACAATGTATGCATTTTTAGTGGTCATATAGAATAGGAGTAGAATAGAAAAGAAAAGAATATTTCAGTTATAAGAGTCTTACAGTAACCATTTAGTCCAACTGCATGACCACTTCAGGGCTGACCAAAAGTTAAAGCATGTTATTAAGGGCAAATGCCAAATGCCTCTTAAACACTTACAGGCTTGGGGCATTTTCACCTCTCTAGGAAGCCTGTTACAGTGTTTGACCACCCTGCAGGTAAAGAAATACCTCCTAATATCCAGTCTAAATCTTCCCAGAACTGCTTTGAAACATTATTTTCTCAGTAAAACAAAAACTTGTGTGGTTCTTGATCTTCCTATGTAACCATTAATTTTCTTACTAGCTATAAAAACTAGCTCTCTGTGTGTTGGATACTGATTAAAAGTTGAAATATTAAGGAAAATACTGCTTATTATAGAAGATCAACGTAGAACCTTGTCTTAACACAGATTCATAGCAGAAAATAGATTATGTGCTTCAGCTTACCTAGGCACAGTACCGAGAGTCAAACATGTTGACCATTACCAAAAAAGTCATTTAAAGAAGCTGGTGTAGCTACATTGCTAGTAACAGATTTGGCTCTTTGCTTTCAGCTCTTTCAACTACATTACTTTCTTTGGCAGTTATGCACTTCTCTTTTCCAAACTTACATTACTAGATAAAGTTTTAGTCAGTGATTTCTGCCAGACAGGAACAAAGGATAGTTTTCTCCAAATATTAGGATGACATTTTCTATTGTCTGTGAAATTCCATACTGGGATTGGCTGGAGAAGCAGCAGAATGCATTTTAGTCCTGTACATATATTTGTATTTGATAGCAAACAAGAAGACTACTTTGACAAGCCTTTGTTTGGGGTATGTGGCTATTATTCAGTCTTTCTCAGCATCTTGTGTTGATGCTTCAGATCAGATTTTGTTTTACTCTATTTACGCTTACACTTTTAGAAATTCTCTTTTGGGACGGCGCCTCAACATTTGTGTCAAGTTCTCTCTAACAGGGTGAGTTAATTAAACAAGAAAGTCTAGGTTTGGCTCCAAAAGAAAAATAAAGAGTTGTACCATTTGTATACTGATGATTCAAAATGTCTGAACTTAACATTCAAGTGCCGTATGCTTTAGCCCCAGCGAAGGACACTTACTTAATCATTATGAATGGAATACAATACAAATGAAATAAATGCAGTATCAGGGATTAAAATAAACCTTGCACATATGTGTAGTAAAAGTATTCTTGGGGCCTTTAATTCTGTAATGTCCTTGGCTCAGATTTATACAGTGGCTCACTGCCATCTTGAAATGGCACAAGGTAAAAGCAAAAGCTTTCATGTATTCTGTGCACAGGAGTTGGGAAAAAAATTAAATTTCAGAGAGAATGAAGCAAAACTCTGCAGTTTTGTATTCATGCAGTCCTGTTTTGTGTCTGTACTGCACTTCAGGGGGTTATGCAAAACCTCACTCAGAAAGTTGCATGACATCAAGGTTACAAACCTTGCAGCTGGGAAATGCAAAAGGTGGAGCTGCACAGAACAGCAGGGGTATTGCACTTGCACGTGGGAAATATTTAGGATTATTATGTTAATAAACTTTTCTCTTTTGAATAGATTGTGTAGACCTTAAGCTAACGGTGAATGAAATGAAAAGATTTTCATTAGGAATGACACACATTCAACATCCAAAATTCGGTATTTTAATAACTTCCAAAATGACAGCATTACAGCCTGAACTAATCTCCTAATAAAAAAAAAAAAAAAAACAAAACAAACTGAAGAATTCAGTAACTTTTGTTAATTTATAGTCTAATTTTCTGAGTTTAGTCTAATTAACAAAGAAATTTTGCCTATTTCAGCCACAAGCCTTTGTTACATTTTTCAGCTTCACTAACATCACTCAACACATCCCTAAGTTTTTCATTGTGAGGATGTGGCAGTCAGCAGAAAGGCATTTGTTGATTTAGTGGATTGGGATTAAGTCCAGAATAAATATCTAATATACAAAACCACTTGCTTATTCTTCAACATTTGAAAATTACTTTGTATGCAAAATCTTTATTTCTGATAACCTTCACTCTTACAAAAGAGAGTCTCCTTCTACCAGGAGGTTAAATTCTTGGTTATGTCTATAATCTTGCACACTCATGAAGACAAATAAATGGTAAGCAAAATATGGAATTATTTCTCCTACCAAAAGCTGTCCTCACCCTAGCAGCTTCTCCCCACATTTTTGAATCACCAGCTATGGAAGGCAGATATAATATTAAACCTCTTGGTTTTGCCCCATGCATGCCTATGCTGCTTTTCAGTCAAGGCATTTTCACCTGTACCTTTCCTATGTAAAAATAGAATAATTACCACTTTTAATCACAATTGTTGTAGGAGGGGAAGACTAAGAGTTCACACTCCCACTAAACTGGTGATGAAAGATATGTTTTAACAGCAGTTTAAATTGTAAACTAAATTTTAAGCTGCAGAAGTTTACAGTACAATGAAGACCTGTATAAAGTCTAGGGACCCAAACACTGCATCAACTTGCAAATCTGGATTTTAATGGTAGACTCCTATTTAGTACAAGAACAAAGCTAGACATTTGGAACTCTTTGTACTGCTGATATATACAGTTTATGCTTACTGTAAAAAGTTACACTTTAAGAAACACTAGACCTCATATTATAAAGTACATATAAATATGAAACTAGGTCTGTGTTTAAGCTCCCAAACCACCCAAAATCAGCATGAAAGCCACAAAAACTAGGACTGAGTCTAGTTTCTTCCTCCTGTTGAGCCTAAAATCTTTCCCTGTGTATTGTGGAAGAAAAAATAGCAAGTCCCAGGGCTTTGAGGCCAAAAGGCAGCGTCCAGTAGCTGAGCAGTGGCGAGGATCAACTCCCTAAACCTTCTTTGCATTGCAATTAAGTGCACATGGAGTCCCAGCCAAATGGTGGCTGATAGCAGGGATGGAGTTTAACCTGTTTGACCTTGCACTGGAAGGGCTGAGCCCCACAGGTAGCCTCACTTTCAGTGAAGTATGAACACAAGACTTAACAAGCTACTGCCTGTCAGCTCTTAATTAGCAGCTCCCATCAGAGCAGCAGCACCCAACTGCAATGCCGACTGCTTCAGTGCAAAGTCCAATTCATTAGTTAAGTTTTCAGAAGCATCATAATTTGCTTGAACGATGGTATTTAACAGCTAACACGTGGCAAGATTTGACTACCTTGGAGTTGTGTGTAGGGAGAGTTTCTAGCTAAACTTAGTACTTGATAGTATCTGCTAAATTGGATGCAGGCAGCAGGTCAGGAGGTTCCTTGGGCTAAATTCCTTGACATGCTGCAAGGTGATTTTTGTTTATTTTGACTTGCAGTTCAGATTTCCATATCCACCACTGTTGCAGCAGACAGCTGTACAGCATTTGCTTCAGCCAAGTGTGTGCTAATGATTGGTAGCCTTGTTGTTTTGACAGTGTCTGCCTTGCCACCGCTGTGACACTGCTGCCGCGTGGCAGTGAGGCTGCTCTGGGGGCTTGGGGAAGATAAGCTGTCCTCTGTGTGTTATCTTGTATACTCACAAGATAAAGCACAGGTTGTGGAGCCTGCCTGTGAGAAGTGTGGGTAACATTTGGCTCTTGAGGAATACAGTAAAGTAGTATACTTTTCAAAATGTGTTTAGGACATTAAAGAGGGATTCAAAATACAAAGTACAGTAAAACCATACTACTCAGTGTGCATGAGGAAAAGTTAGAAAGTTGAAAATTGAGAAGAGAAATTATTTGCTTTGGGCCCTGTGTGAGTGAGGGTGTGATGGAAGTGTGTGAGCTGGTGCATCAAACACAAAACTTTTTCTGTTAGGAGGATATTTCTTATATTCTGCAGGTCTCATGGATGCCTACAAAACCTAAGACAGATCCTGCTGATATAATTTCCTAGATTTTCAGTCGTCTGGTTTTGTCAATCTTTCTCTCAGAAGCTATGTCCTACCATAAACTTGCTAACAAAACATGACAGAAATGGCATGGAGCAAATAATTTTGTATGGACAGGGGGTGCCATAGCTAAATGAGCATAGTGCCCAGCAAATCATACAAAGGAAATGAATGTTTCCTTCAGCTTTCAATTTTTCTTTCCAGAATTTTTAAATGAATGCTATAACAAAAGAGGACGATGAGTAACATCTTCAAGCATTTGTATGTAAATGTACATTTCAGTATTGTGGTTTTAAAAAGTCTCCAGACTTCAAATTTCTTTAAAACACTGCATGGGTGAATCAGCCTCTTTTGATACTTAACCTCTGAGCCACAGATTTTTACACATACACACACTGCATGTTTATGCTTGTTCTGTCCTCTGTGTGTGTGTGTGTGTGTGTGTGTGTGTGTATGAACCCACACATAAGCAAATAATCAGGAGTGATAAATACAGATTTAGGAACCTAACGTGTCTCCCGTTAAAATGTAAACTACTATTTGTGTGAATAAGTTGTTCCTGTGGAGACTCTGGGAGGATTTTCTGTTGCTTGGAAGTAGAACTCAAAGGCATTGTATGAACTGTTAGTAGTTGGATACAAGTTCCCTTTAAGATATTGTAATAATATAGAAAAATGCTTATATTTTTGCAGGAGTGCAGGGAGTAGACTGTTGTGGTTAATTTTACCATAGAGGAAGAGTGACTGCAATGAACAGCAAGAAATATGCTACAATCTTTTAGTCTTTTTCGGTAATGCAAAAAGACTCTATTTTTTCTACACCGTGCAATTAAAAGATTAAAATAACACTAAAGGAGCCTGGACTTTTAGAAGAAAACCCTTATTTTTGTATTCTTGGCAATATGGTGTGTAAGAACTGCTATTTCAGTAGTAAAGTGTCAACTGTTGAGTTTAACGAAAGTGCCCTTAAATAGTAAACCAAAGTTATGAAAGTGAAATGTATATTCTTTGAAGGCAGAACACCTACTAAAATTATTGTATCTTAAAAAAAAAAGGAAACAGAGAACAGGTGTGATTGCTGTATCCCATGTGTGTCCATACTGCTGTTATTTCCAGACAAACAGAGAAGAGCCATGGCCCTGCCTGTGTGTGCAGCAGTGGGAGCAGGGGCCAGCCAGCAAGGAGCCATTTGGGCGCCACCAACATGGGATGTGTTTTGGGGGGTAACTTCTGGCTCAGTGATGTGACGTCCCTGGCGCATTCGGGGCCAGGAGGTGCACGCCTGTCCTGAGGGCTGAGTTAGCCATGGCACAGGGCACAGCCTGGCCGTGCTTCAAGCCAACACAGCACGATAAGGATGGGGTAAGGGGGCGGTCGGAGAGTTTGTTCTGAAAGCACATTCCAAAGGAGATGTGATCCTGTAGGGCTTTTGGCACTCTGCAGCCACAGGGCTTCAGGAATTCATGGTTACAGTTCTTCACTCTCCCTCTTCCTGCCTCAAGCATGGGCTTCTTCTCCTACTCTGGGAATTCCTTATCCCCAAAGGCCAGCCTTCCCTCTGGCTGCACGGCGGGGCCGTGGGGCCATGCAGAGGTGGCAGGTGGCTTCCCCAGGACCCTGTGCTGTGCCGGGGCCCTCGGGCACAGGTGTTGTGGAGGCGAGAGAAAACCTCGCTGTCCCCTGTGCTGGGTGTGACGCTAGCATGGCAGCCATATGCTGGGCTGCCAGAAATAGCGGCTATTTTTAAAGAGTTGGGATTACTAAATAAACTGAGAACTAGGCTG
This sequence comes from Corvus kubaryi, assembly GCF_017639235.1. Taxonomy (NCBI): domain Eukaryota; kingdom Metazoa; phylum Chordata; class Aves; order Passeriformes; family Corvidae; genus Corvus; species Corvus kubaryi. Next base: position 49,221,599 of record NW_024581137.1, on the reverse strand, counting down.
TTGTTTCACACTGATATCGGGGTCAAGAAGGACGAGTGTTTGCTCCTTGCATGGGGATGTGATGCTGTGCAAGGGACCCCATGTCCGGCTTGCTGGCTGCCATATTGTCTGACAGCTTTTGTAGCAGAGAGTTTGTAGAGAGCTGGAATAAGAAGAATGATCTTTCAGTCATGTCTGTGTTAGGAAAGAAATTTTATGCTAAAATAATAGGTCTGTAAAGACTGGCGCTTTTTGTGTTAAGATCTAACCTTTTTTTGTGCTTTCCTCTATTTCTCTTAAAAATTAAATTCTACAAATGGTTATATGTTTCTCTTACAAATTAGCAGGGTTTTTTTTTTAGTTTGCAATGGCCTCATGTTCTGTGAAATTAATACAGAGGAGCTCACAGAGATGCAGTGTCTTTTCCCACTGTTCCCAACGGAGACTTTCTTTCTCTGAATCACTGTCAGGCGATGCTATCTACTGCTGTCACTCTTAGCTGTATGTCTGTCACATTCCCCCTTATCCTTCCTTCAAAACTGTGTTCTTGGCCTTTTTATCTGGGAGATCCCTCTAGTTGCCCTTGCTTTAATCCCCAGAGGGAGGAGATTTCTAAAGCTGAAATGTGGGATCGATGTGTGACCACACCACATCTTCTCATGTGCTGCTCTGTTCTGCCCTTCCCTGACATCTACTGTAGCCAGGAATGCCTCATGGACCTGGGCATGTACATACCACTTCACATCATCTTTTTTCTTCTCCCAATTTTTTTCTTTAAATGGGCTACATAACATAAAGTATAATGCAGTTAAATAATTTCTTATCCTTAATAATGGAATGTTGCTATTCATTTCATTGCACCTGTAAAGTTAGTGAGCTTTGCTGAGCTTATATCAGATCTAAAACTTGAGAGCCCTCTTTGATAAGTACCTGTAGGTCCCATAGACTTGAAAATGACATTGCTGCAACTGATGGAATACTCAAATCTGTTTCATTTTTCTGAATTTGAGAGCAGGGACACTTTTAGTACTTAAATTCCCATCTTTAACTTTGCACAGATGGTGAAATGTTTTTGCATTTTTTATATTATTTTGGGTTACTGAAGTTAATATTCTGCTAGCTACAAATATCCGTGTGCATACCACAGAGTTCATTCCGAGGACAGAGCTCTAAAATAAATTATAGACCTTGGTAGCACCCATAAATCAGTCATTTTTTCATTGAGAAAGTGGTGGCAGTGGAAGAAAGTTATTTAGTGATCAAAATGCATCGTTAAGCTTTTAAAAAGGGATTCGGTGCCTGTAGTGGAGCTGTAGGCGATTTATGGCTTATCTGTACTCATTGCCTCCAGCTTTTGGAAAATTTGTAAACAAAGCCAGATGCTCATTATGTTCCTGTTCAGGGTTGGTTAGATGGGTAAATGCCATCAAAAGCACTTTGGTCCTGTTGGGTTTTAGCATGTTACAGAAAATGGAACTGCTCCAAAATACTTTTTTAAATACTTATCATTCATGAAAATATACTTCTAGTTTCTCCTCTTAGAATGGACTTTTTAAAAATAGCTATTAACGATAAGAACATGAAGGTAATACTCCAAGAACTGTGTGGTATGTTAAACTGTGGGTCCAGCTTTTTCTCTGTGTTAGAATTTGTGCTTATGCCATATGATGTAGTCAAGTACCACTCTCACCCTTTTTAAGGGCTTCAGGCAATGCAGGAGGCTGTGGCAGCTTCAGGCTGGGGTAGTTTTGCATTTTTACCAAATACAGGGAACTGAGATATGAACTAAGTGACTTTTTATAACCAGTTTCATAAGTTGAGTAATTTGCTATCGATTTCATATATTTTACCGCTTTCCTTTTGTCTTCTGTATAGATTACGTGATGTGAAAGGGGTTCTTGTAAACTGCATTTTTTTCACTTTTTACTGCTCTTCAAGCACTTGAAAACGTCGTTGTGTACAAATTGAATGGCTACGCGAAGTACGGTTTTCCTTGTAATCATGTTTGTTGCAATATAATCTTCACGTAATTTATTCCATAATTCTTGGTTAACCTTTTGGTGTATTTTTTTGTTTTTTTGTTTATTGGCTGCAGCTGACCAGGTAAACAGGTCATGGCACGCCTAACGAAGAGACGACAGGCAGATACAAAGGCTATCCAGCATCTTTGGGCAGCTATAGAGATAATCCGGAACCAGAAGCAAATTGCGAACATTGACCGTATTACAAAGTAAGTGACCTGCTCCAAATACAGTCTTGGTGAGGGGGAAGGTTGATGCTAATAAAAGCCCTTGGAGACAGAGATAGTAAACATTGTTAGAGCCTGTGAAACAGTTACATGCACTTCTATGTTACTAATTAATTAATTATATATAAAAAACCAAATTTACCAAACTGGGCACCTGAAGGGCCTAAAATGAGGTTAATTCACAGAATTGAAATATTACCCTGTATTTGTTTTGTATAAGCATCTTTAGGAAATATGTAACATTTCTAGTGCTATAACTGAATTTAGCATTTTGGAGTTGATAGCTTGATCAAAATACAAGAAGTAGATATAACAGTTGAGGACAAAAGGGCAATAAAATCTGTAAATAATCTATTTCTTTAGGAAAATGTGAGAGACTAGTAGGACTTTTCCAGAAGGCAAAGAGAAATCTGAAGTGTTAGGTTGCTCAAATAAATAAGAAGCCATATTTGCTGAGAAGTGCATAAGATGCTATTAAAGAAGACATGAGATGATTACCACCTGTGATTAATACTGTTAAAATATTCTTCAAGGTGTATTAGGTGCTGGATACACAAAGAAATATATATTCTTTGTTCTGTGGAGCTTGCAATGTGCAGAAAAGTCTGCAATATAACTTGTAGCAGCCACTGTATTAAAAACAGAGAGCTTTGTGCCTCTTTCTGCTTTGTCTGCATTTTCAGGCCAGCCTGTACGTCACATTTGTCAAAGTAATCAATATGAATAATTTAAAAGAACTAAAGTAACCAGTTGGCAACTCTTCAGTTGCCAGAACCAATGTGAACTGATAATGAGGCCAGAGACCACTAACAGGGAGAATTATAAACAGTGCAGGTGACTAACAAAGTGAAAATCATTATGTCGTGGTCCATGACACGGTCCACTGACAGAGTTTGGAAATTCTAGGGTGGAAGTGACAGGCAAAACTGGCTTCGTAAGTGGAAGAAGTATAACAGTTCAGGTTCTCCAAACATAATGAACAGTGAAGTGCAGAAAGATGATGTCCCAAATGAATTAATGGGTACCCTGCTTCTGCAAGAAGAAAAATGGACCATCAAACCAAAATGCACCTTTCCAGAGATAGGGAATTCCATGAGGGCTTGAGAAGGAGTCTGTGTTTTAGGGAATTTCACTTTTGAGGTTGCAGTGGAGTTTTAGAATGCATTAAAGCATATATATTTTCATCATGTCTCCAAGGAGACAAGTGGGTAAACTAATGCTGTACACTTTCCATTTTAACATTTCAAATTACTTGCTTTAGGCTACATATTAGCTGAGTTTGTTAGCTGTTTGTGCTCCTTTTAGATGTAATAAAGGGAGACAGGCATGTCTAGCTGGGAATTCATCCCACTCTTATGAGAGATGCCTAGTTTAAGTTAGTGGGAATAACATTTAGCTGAGTAAAGTTAGGTCAGACAAATCATTACAAACAAGGTTGAGAAAAGCAATTAGATACTAGAAAAAGAAGTACTGCTCTTGGTAACTTGATGGGTAGTATGATTTTTTAAAAAAGTCTAGATCCAGATTGTATGACTCATTTGTAATCAGAAGAAAAGTAAGTGACTAAACAGAAATGCAAGAAGCCTTAGTACTTTGAGAAAGACGTGCAAGGTGTTAGCAGTGAAGAGTAATCTAAAAAGTGCTTGGGCATTTTAAATTCTCCCCATGCACATCAGTGAGATAAGAGTGATGAACACTGATCTAGTTTCTATTATGTGACATTCCTAAGGAGATAACTTTTGACAAGGAAATGATAAAGACCTTTGAATTGCTGTATGGTACTAGTGGTTGATGAAGAAACACATATGACATAGTAAATGAGTATGCATAATACATAATATTCAAAATAAAGTTCCAAAATTAGCATGGCATCAGAATATCTCTTCTGATGAAAACGGAGCAGCTGATACATTCTTTCAGGCTCAATAATCATTTGGTCAGGTCAACTGCAATTCCTTAAAAGATCCATCAGTGTCTGGGCATACAGGCAAACATATGAATACTAACAATTTTCAAAACCAATGGTCAAAAGTGAAAATTATGAGCATGTGTACACAGTTGGAGCTAAAATGAAGATTTTAATATTTGGATTAGTAACATTTTCTAGAAGTGTTAAAACATCTTGGGATTGACAGAAAGAGTGGCTTTGCGTATTACAAGTATTTGAAAGTAATAATGACAGTGACATTATGGAAGTGTGTCATATTCCTGAGTGAGGATACAGAAAAACAGCAAGAGAATATTTTTTTTTTATAAATCCATGTTTAAGGTAAGTAACAGTCTTCCTATGTGTCATATAGTGGATGACAAATGGGTACTTTCAGAGAAATTCATATGTTGAAAAGATGATTCATGATTTGGTTTTTGAATGGATTTTCTTTTCTCCTGGTTTGAACATTCATTTGCTGCTAGAGAAAAGTCATCCTGTGTCTTTTGTGACCTGTTCGTCCAACTATCTTTACAGCAATTGCTATGAAGAACTGTTGCTTTCTTCATTAGATGGTTTGTTAAGCAAATCTATTTGTTGGCTTTTCTCTTAATGTGCAATTCAGCATGGTTGTCTCCCTCTCCTTTATATATTCTTGTTAATTTAATTTAATTTAATATAATTTAATTCTTACTTTTCTTAGTCTTCTGGTGCTGAGTAGAAGACACTGTTCATCTCAAGGAACACTTACTTTTGATGACCAGGGAGGAAATGTTGGTGATACAAAAAGAGGGTTCATTGTTCGTAGATTATGAACTGTTTCAACTCAGTTTGTAAAACAGACAAATTTATATTACACGTGCAAGTATGCAAATTGTTATCTATGCACTTTAAGTATAATTGTTAGAAGATTATTTGGGTAAAGGAAGACTTCCAGGAGGTACTGTCAATGGTGAGTATGCAAGGAAAATCTAAAGAACTAGGCACGCATTTTCTGTAGAGTGCATAAGAGTAGGAGGATAGTGTAGGAGGAGCCAAGAGCACTAGAAGGTACTTCTGTTATTATCAGGAAAAACCTATAAGGAAAGAGGTCCTTTAATTAAAAGCAGACTAGATCAAGTATACTTTGCTTTTTAAATTGATGAGGGGGAAAGGCAAGAACAGAAAAATGTGTGATTAGAAGTGATTGAAAACTGTCTTACATCAAGGGAAGAGTCACTTGGAAAGTTTGAATATGCAAGTTAGAGCCTTTAAGAAATTAATTAGTAAGCTTTTTGAACTTTTGACAATTTTTTTAGAAAAGTCATTGCATGCAGAGAAGCAGTAAGAAACACAAGAAAGGTGTCTGTTTTGTAAAGAATTAAAAACATGTGGTTGTAAAAATGGCAAGAATATGACAGAGTTAATTGGAGTATTATATAAATACTTAAGGCATTGGTAAGGAAGAGACCACACTGCGCAGACTCCATGTCTCAGAAAAAAACACTCAACAAATCATCATATGAAAGGGATTCTGCAGTTTTATTGACTACCTGTGAGGGTACCTTATATTTGGAAATGCACTTTCCATGGGTTGGAGGGAATTCTTCAGTAACTTGAAAACTGAATGAAGGACTGAAAACCAAAACTAACGAGAAGCAAGAGTGACGTGAATTTAAAGGAATTAGTACTTTGAATGCAAACTACCTTTGGAAGAGAATTTTAAAATATATGTTTAAGTTCCTATCTTTGTACATAAGCTCCAGTATATTCAATGCATTTTTATTTAATGATAGAGCTCACTTGAAGGCAGTAGTAGCATTTCTGTTAAGGTATGGAAAATAAATATTCTCACCTGGCTTATATTGTCACAGTGTATCTCAAGTCAATGAATTGCAATAGTTTGAAGTTTGACTACAAGAAATAGCTAGTATTTCTAAACCCACCGCATTTCTTAATAACAAAATTACATTTCTAAGAGGTATTCATCAAGAAATATGACTTCTTTTTCTGTATAGACTTGATATTGGGATAATTCGACCCTAGTGTATCAATTATTTAGATGAGCATTATTGGTATTAGTTGTGCTGTAGGCACTAGTGAAGAAATAACTTCCCATATCCTATGAATTCTCTGTCAAGAGTGCAGCCTGAAAAATAGTTCATCCCTAAAAGTGTGTTAAAAATTGTAACTGTGCTTTGACTTCCTGTTTTTTCCTCATTATCTTCCATCTGTTCTGGTTTTGGGGTAACCTCAAGAATTGATTCTATGGAATAAAACGCCTTAAAATACACTGGCAAAAAGGCATGCATATTTAGCTGAGTAGGATAAATTACTGACATTCAGTTGCATAGCAGATTGGTAAGTATTTCTGTACGGACATGTTTTTAAAGTTCTCTTTTTTTGGCCATTCCAATCTCCCAGTTCATTTTACAGTGTTTTCTTCATAATTCCCTTACAGGTAATTGGACTCATAAGATTTAATTAACTATTAATTATATACCCCTTTTCTCACAAAGTATTTGGTTTTCTCAGTAGCAATATATGAACATTCCATAATCTTTATGATTAGTTCATAGTTCATTAGCTATTGAGTTAATGTTATTAACATACCCAGTTGGCAAATCTGGTCTTCTAAAACGATTATTGGCAGCTTTCAAGATTTTTTCATTGTTAAATGATAATTTTTCTGGTTTCTAAACTACTCCATGAAGACTAATGTAAAGAACCAAAACATAATTCTTCTGCACATTCTTCCTCGTGATTTTTTCTCTTTCCCTTTGTTGCATTTCATGATTGATTAAGTTGATTAGTGTTTCTCTGTCTCTTGTATAGGCTGTGTCTATACCATCTTGTGTACCATGACAGGGAATGCCCTGGCACTCTCTGGAGCAGTTATGCTGGGTCTACACCTCATTGCCTTTAGCTCATAGAGTGTTTCTTTGGCCCTGACATATTCTTTTGTTTGTTTTGTATGTGTGTGTGGTTCTTCAGTTCTAAGTGCCAAAAATAACACAGCCCACAGCAATGCTATTCTTGAAACCTGAAGATAGAGCCACGATAGTTCGCCGTTGGGCACGATGTGGAGGCGTCTGAGGACACACAGCGTGCTGCAACAGGGTTGGGTGCCCTTGGCAGAGGGAGCCAGTGTTGGCATGGTTTACACTGGTGTTCTCTGTCATGCCATGCTTTGCTTTTTCCCTGGAGGAAGAACTTGTCTTTCTCCAGAATGGAGCCTGTGAATAAGTTAGTGTGGAAATGAAACCAAGAGTGGCCATAGACACAGGGTAGAGGTATCACAACTTTGGGGGGGATGAAGCTGATGGATAGACCACTAGCTGGGATAAAACTGATAATGCTGAAATTGGACACTTTATATTATTTTCAAGTAAAGTGATACTGAAACCATCTGTTTCATCAATCAGAAAGCTGTTTTACCCCATTGGTGTTACAAAAAAATATTGTTTTCTCATTAATAGATACTTTAATATTTTTTAATTGGTTTTCAAGTAGGATGGTCCAGTAGTAGGTGCCTAAACGGTCATAGCTGTTTTTCCCATATTTGTTCTGTGGGCTCATTCTTACTATATTGTAATTTAATGTAGGTGCAGCCAAGTCAGAACATCAAACAGAAATGAGCAGATCCCAAGCCAGTGTAGAGTAGACTCTCTTAGCTCTGTGCCGACTGACATTAATCAGCATTGATGGGATATCATGTCAGAAAAGAATTACTCAGTATGAAAGATTACTGTAAAATAATGAGATTTTCTGGTTCCACCGTTGAGATGGAGTTGCTAACAGTTGTAGATTGAGTATGTGACCCTCTCAGTTTGACATTTGGACCTAGGAAGGGGATTTCTTCTCCAAGTATCAGTCTTTGGAATTTCTCTAGTCAATGTCTGAGAAGAGTTGAAGTTCATATATATGGTTTTGTTGCCTTACTTCTTTTGCTGTTCTCTTTCTAGGCTGTCTACTTTAACAGAAAACAATTTATAGAAGTAGTGATTAAAGTAAAGTTGAGAATGAGCAATTTATTCTCAGGTACAGAATAAACACAACAGGGTATAAATAAGAAAATGAGCAATTTGAATGGATAGGGAATAATCACACAAGTATATAAATAAGAATATGTGGTGAAGTGGCAAGAAAAAAAAATCAGAAGAACAAGATTCTTACAAAATTGCTTATTTGAAGCTTAGAAACTTACCAGAAAAAAATCTGTTACTATTTATAGTACTCCTGATGAAAATTTAAATCCTCCTAGTATTCTGCATGTTGCAACTAAATAGTCATGCATAAATGAAAATAGTAAGGCATAGGAAAGATTAGAAGAGCAGATGACTGGATTTATAACTAGATAATCCTGTTGTTAAACTTTGCATGAACAGAAGAAGTATTGTAGCCCCTGATATTTCTTTGATTGAAATAAAGGCTTAGAAATGGTTTTTTTCGCTTTGTTGGTTTCTTATCCTTTGTCAAGCTATTCCCCTAAAATATCTGTCTTTTTGTTGCTGGAGAGCAGGGTTATCTGAAAGCAACTGTTTGAAGTAGAGCATCCTCCTGTTATGCAGGAGAATGCAGTGATCACTTGAGTTCACTTTTTACCAGAGTTACTGGCTCCTTTTCTATATCTGTACATCATTTTCATGTATGTTTTAAATGTGACTATTTGAAGCAAACAGTGTTATTGAAACCCTGGCCAGTACACTGAATTTGTTTTCTGTGCATGCAGTGTAGTAGCAATTCCTGATTATGCAAGGGTAAGCAAAAGTTTGGAGTACAAGGTCCAACAATAAAAAGCATAATACTTCCTTAACAGTCCACATAGCTGCTTCCAGAGGCAGCCTGTCTAGTGAGAAAACTGACTTCAGTTTCTATAGGACTGGCAGAATTATAGATAATATGCATTACAGAATACATCACTGGGTGGTGGCAGGGTAGAAAACTCTTAATTTTCAATGCCTCCTCATGTGTTTTCTGTTACAGGTAAAGACAAGGTGCTTTTTTTCTGTTTGGCTCCTCTGTGTCAATCTCCTTTGTAATTTTGTTTATTTTCCTTCTCTGTTTGTCATTATGAACTCCAGCTACTTCCTTAAGCTCCAAACCAGTGTGGGATTTTTCTGTTCTCAGAACACTTTTTTTGTGTTAAAGTGAGACAATGACCTGAGTTTAGAGTTTTAAGGCTTGTAAATCCTTAGTCAGAGATCAAACTGCAGAAAACAAAGGTCTTCTCTGCTTTTTCAGCAATTTGTGACCAATTTAGTTAAAAATCATTATATTAATAAAACAAAAACCAGTCTAAAAATCATTTGATCATTTGATTCCCTAATAACAAAATTTTTAGTACAAGTACTACTTTGGTCATATATAAAAATTGTATTATGGGTGCATAACTAGCAGTTACAAGCATAGCAATACATTGCAGAGAAATGTGCTGGACACCAAAATGCTTGGCTTGTTTGACACATTAATTTTTTATACTGATGGCGTCGCAGTGAGTTTAAATGATGGATTCAGGTTAAATTTGTTTTATATTTTCAAAAGCTCATTTATATTCTATAAAGTAACAAAAAGAACACTGAGAAGTGCATATATGCAGGAAAGTACAGGGGTTCTTACCTGCTCCTGCATCATAACTGATACACAGTTTTGCTTGTAAATTTGTACTGAGACTGACCAATGAGGTAATACTCATCAAGCTAATAACAATTTTTAATACCCAGATTCAAAAAAAAAGTTGAAAGAAAAGTGAGAAACCAAGCTAAACATGCATATTTTATAAAACTCTTAAGAAGGAATGACAGGTTGTGATTTAATTGCACAAGGGGTGTTTACAATGGCATATGTTCATTAAATTTCACCTGTGTTCCCTGTAGATAGATACATTCATCATACAGCTTTTACCTATCTGTTTACAGGGTGTTTTATCTTAATTTTGTTCACGATTTTGGAATGATTTTTTGGTTTGGATATTATTTAATTTTAATAGTGCTCATATTAATGGTCCATTTTAAGGGCTGCCTTTAGATTATTTGACTAAGGAGAGTGAAAACAGGGATTGCAGGAAAAAATGTAAACTTTTCTTGAAAAAAGTCTATAAAGAACCTATCTGCATTTGCTCTGAGTAGTCATGGAATTAAAAGTGCTAAATTAGTAGATTTGCTTGAAGTATTATCTTGAGTTTATAATGCATATTAATAATTACTCTTTTTCCCATCAAGCTCTTTTATTGATACAGCTTATTTCTTCAATTTGTGTAAGAATTCTGTTTAATCACATTAATTAAACTGGTTTAAGGAATACAGAAAGAGAAGTCCACAAGTATTCAACAGTGTTATTTGTAATTTCTTAGAGATGATTTTTCCTTCAACTTGGTACTGAGACATTGTCCCCTGTTGCTTCCTGAATTGCTGGGTCTGCTTTCCAGTGCTGGCTGTCAAAGACTAGTTCAGTGCCTGGTGTGGAAAACTCTTCACCAGGGGACTGACGGATTGCTCCAGCCTTGCTGCCTTTTTTCCTGCTTTATGCAGAATACAGGGAATGGATAGGATGTTGTAGCCAGCTGTGCAATCATTACACCTGTAAGGGTCTAGCATAAATGGCTATTTTGTTAAGGACTGGAGCTTAAGGTGAAGTGGAGCTTTTTGTGCATTTGCTTTGATCAGAAATATTACTGCATGCATGTCTTGTTCCTACAGTTCATTCTGCAAAAAATAAATAGGTTCTCACATGTTCTGATGAATTTTGCTTGATTTAATGTTCCTTATTTAATAATTCTTCTCTTAGGAATGGTCTTACATGGTATTGCTAGCGTGGCATTTTTCTTTTTCTGTCTCAGAAGTCAATGTTCTCCATTGATTCAGTAGGTGAAGTCATCTCTGGGCTGAGCATGACTATGGTAAATAAAATGATTCACAGAAACAGCACAAACACATTATTATTAACAGCAGCCATACTCCTTGTTTGATGTTTGTTAGTAAGTGGATACTCATTTAAAGTCTCCTTATTGAGTATTACTATAAAAGCTGTAATATCCAATGTTTAATACAATACATACAAACTATGAGCTCCAGTAGGAATATTGAGAAGGAAGGGGATGGAACTGATTTGAAAATCGCTGTCCCCATTTTCATGTACTCCATATTTCTATTAATATTTGTATTGAAATTGTGTAAGTTTACACAGAAAAATACATAAAAGGCTAATTTTATTTCTAATTATTAAAAGCAAAACAGTTTTTATGTCATGACCATAATGGTTTTTGTTCAAATCATAACATCTTTGTAATATTTGAAAGTGAAACTTCTAGCTTATGTTTGGTTTCTTTGCTGTAAATAAATGTGACTTTCTATTAGAAGTAAGAGATAAAAATGAGTGGGACATGGCCATTTAACAGCTTGTTATCTGACCTGAAGTGCTCATCAAGGCTTTCTCTGTAATCAGTGGAGAGAGAATGATCTCCAAAGCACTACTCATACCATCTATTTTAGGCTGTGGTTTCATATTCCCATTCATATAAACAATATCATCACCAAGAGCAGCAGCCCTGCCCTGATGGCTTTTCCAGCCATTGTGTTGTTCCCTAGATGGTAATAAGGTGAACATTTGTGTGACAGAGTGATGATTCTGAAACTCAGCTAGACTAAAAGTAACCTAACAAAAAAAACACACACACAAAACCACCCCCAAAAACAGAAAGAAAAAGGTTTTGACCCATATAAGAATGGAAATTAGATAGAAAGCTCTAAAAAACTGAATCATGAAAGCATTCAAATCTTTATTTTTTTAACATGTTTTGAATTGAGATGCTCAGTATGAACTGACTAAATATTTCATTTCCAAGGTATTAGCTAGGATGTTACATTCTGAGTCATGTAATACTTGTTTGTCTCTTCAGTACATCCAAAGAAAAGAGCAGGATGGAACAGTGGCCCTGCAGATACCTGAACAATTGTACCTGTGCATGCAGCACCCCTGCATGATTAGTGCTTGTTTCCCAGTGCACACACATGTGCATTACCAGCAGTGTCACATACAGGTTTTTAGGTTGGGAAAATAGGAGTAGAGCCATTTATTAGGTAAGTTCCTCCATAAGAAGGTGGTGAGGAAATTTTTCTGGATAAGGGTTGAATAGCTTGGTGCTTAAATTACTTGCTTTTCATGGCCATACTGGTGGATTACACAATCTAAAGTGTATAGTGAAGTTGTAAGAGTGGGAGTTTAAATTACTGAATCAGGGAATTACCTGGGTTAACATTACTGTGCTTTTTACAGAAATGACCCAGGTGATTACCGTTATTGGTGCATGCATGGTGCCTGTGGTATCTAAAGCACTTACAAACGAGATCACTCCTCAGCTTCCTTTTAGCAGCAGCAGCACAAACATCAGGCAGATCTGAATTTAGCTGAACTGCTAGATTTCACTGTTTCACTATCAAGTTTATGCGTTCTTTTTGTTTTATAAAAACACTGCACAAAATTAGATTCCATATTCATGCAAATTCTGAATTTCTTGACTACAAAGGAAAGATGAAACAAACTTTAAAAACACTTACTGCTTGGATAGTGTATGTGTCTTCAAAATGAATGTTGCAGATACTGATGTCAGAGGGAAAAGTAAATGCATGGTTTCTCTGTAATTCCTGGAATTTTGGACGGCATAAAATGTGGATCACGTAAGAAGTATTTTACTGCAGAGGCAGCAGCCCTGTCAGTGGCTGCCTGGTCTGTGCATGTGCTGTTGGTATGTGGAGTGCGCCTGTTCATATACCTGCATCTCATTGTGGAATATAAATACAGAGGAAGAAAATTGTGCCATGATTGTGTTTATCTTAGTGACTATAATCCATAATTGAAACTTCAGAAAGTGGAAACACATCAAAAAGTATCCTAGAAAACAAAAGTGAGCTGCTACATCCCCACTGTAGCCAGCTCTACCTCCTGTGTGTGTCTGTGTTGTCTCAGCTCTCAGACCAGCTCTCAGTTTCTGGCAAGCGGGGAATATATGTGTCAAATACCCATAATGTTTAGGCTGTGTTTTATGGGAGTTGATTGGTTCCATAGTGCTACATGGTGGGAGCAGGCAACCTGAGCTTCAGGGCTGAGACCTGGAGATACAACTGTGAGCACAGATCTTCACCTGGCTTTCCACAAGGAGAGCTGATGGATTCCCGAGATCTGGGCCTGTGTATTTGAAGTTCTTATGCCATGTAGCTGCATTTGTTAAAAAAGAATAAATCAATCACAGCCATCTCTTCTACTTTTATTTTCAGTATGACCAAGTGGCCTATTCTTTGCAAATTATATTTTAAAAAGGTCTTAAAAGAAATGTGTGGGCCTTCTATAAAATAGCTGTCATGCCCTGGAACTGAGGCAAAAGGCATCACTTTTCACTAGAGGTAGGGAGACAATATAAAACTCAGAACAGATTTTTGGCTGCTTTCCTTCTATTTTATGTATTATTCCTTAAGGTCTGTCCCTGAATCTAGGACGTTTTTATGTACCTGTAGGTAACATTTAAAATTAATGGCAGACTTTCAGTTGAGTTTAATGGGATCTGCTGTATTTTCTCAGATCTCAATTTTATCAGATCTCATTTTATCAGACCTCAAATTTATCAGTTTTCAACTCATCCCTGGATGAGTTGCTCAGTGGATAGTCTGCTGGCAGCAGCAGGCTGCTACTTCCCGTTTCATTGGGGAGGGTGGAGGCATCCAGCATTGAGAGAGATCAGACCAAGATCACAGTGCTTGCCATGAAAGTTAACATCTACCTACGCTTGCCACACTGTTGTATTTTTGCAGCTATTTGTGATATGTGTTTTATTTCAGTCTTTACGTACAGATACCCTTGCTGTAACATTTTTCGGTTATTTTCTTTTGGTTGAGTTCAAGTGGCCGAAAATGCAATTCCTTATGAGTTCAGAAAAACTGGTTGGTTTTTTTTTTAAATACCCATGTCAGCTTCCTACCTTAAATAACCTTCCTTCCTCCTCTGCCCAGCTTTCTTCTTTGGGCTGCAGTACAGCAGTGCCCATGTAGACCATTTGCTGCCTCTCAGTCGACCACAGATGCCTTCAAGAGGACTTTTTAGAAGCAGAGTTAGCTATTTTACGTGCTCTGTTTTGTAGCTATCTAGACTAAACTCTTTGGGACGGGGTTTAGCTTCATGCTGTGTCTTGCAGAGCATCAGGCAGGAGTTGTGAGCTGTGTGACAGCTGTAGGTGAAAAGTTCACCATCTGATCCCCTGCAAGTGCTGGCCACTTCTGTGTCTGTTTTGCTCCCATGGTGATCACAGCTTTAGAGTCTGCTTCCTACACACCCCTAAGATCAAACCAAGCTTCTGTCTTTAGTTTTAAGGTGTGTTATGAAGCACATATATTAGATGTAGGTTTTTAATAGAAACACTTCATGGAAACTGGCAATTTGAGAAAAGTATTTTGAAGTTTTAGGAGTGAATTGGTGATACGCTGACAGACTTTTGTGCTTCTGTAATGTCCTATATATTGGGCAGGCAGGTGGTTTAGAGGTGGATCAGGTACTCCTGTAGTCCAGTTTGTTTAGCAAAGGGAGGTGGCAAGATCCAGTTGTCAATTGGTAGTGCCATGAGTTACCGGAGTTTTTGTTGCTGTGAAGGAGGGAGAGTCTGGAAATGCCCATACCAGGTTTTGCTGCATCTCTTTCCTCTCCAGCATTCAGCATGGCTCAGATGGGGTGTACAGCAGGTGCCTGTGTGGCCCCTCTGAGAAGTGCTGGAGGCCCCTCCTTCCACATGTGCTGGTCCCTTGGGCTGTCCCTGTGGTGTCTGAGAGGTGGTCAAGATTTTAGGATGGGTAACAGTAATAGCATAATAATATAAACAGAAGAATATGACCATATTTTATTGTCACTTACACCTGACTAATGTTCATCTGCAGTCCCAAAGAGATTTGAAATTGTTGTTTCATATTTCTCTGATTGGTACTTTGTGTATTAAATACAGATGAGCATCACATACATATACAATCTATGAATCTATTAGTGATTATACTCTGTAAGTCTCCTCTAATGGTTTTCTTTTATCATCAGACAGATGCACACATATATTAGGTGTGTGCACATGTGCATCTACCTGATTCTGTTGGTAGTATCGTTTCTGAAGGTCACCACATTTAAATATACATTTGATGGTATGGCAATGAGGTTTGTTTAAGGGTGCTAATGAACAAACTACGTGCTAAAGATCCTTAGCCTTTGCCTTCCAAGTGGTGTTGCAATAATTGAAAACATGCATTACTAGGCCCTTAAAAGTTGGTTCCAAAAACTGTAATTTTGCTAGATTTGCTAGATTCTTCTATGCTAATGTCAAGGAGGTTTGCACTGCCAGTTTATAAATTGAGAAAATACTGACCTATAAACACTCTAATTTTCAGCAGCAGTTCAGTTGCTTCTGTATTCTGCAGACAGGCAGCCTCATTTGGTGAGATTTTGAATTTAACATGCAGATTATCAGGCCTAACCTCCACTTTTCATCAGACAGACCCTCATTTTATATAGTACGGATTAGCAGAGTTTTGAAATGGTTTCTTCAGCCCCCTATCTGATTAGGGCTGGTTTACTGTTTTAGAGGATTTTACTTTGTCTCTGTGCCTTATTCTCACTCATATGAGTGTATTTGCTTTACTGCTTGTGACTGGGTTGTATTACACTCCAAAATCTGTTGATATGGAGGGCTGGGCAAGAGCATAACAAACCAGTGTTCCTTCAACTCCCTGTCTCCAAGGTAAGGCTAATCAAGTTTTGTTGAAAACAGCAATTGGGGATTGCTTTATCTCCTGTACTTGTTTTTTAACTTGCTGGTGCCAGATGCTTCAGTGCATGCAGTGCCAGGAAGGGACGTGCACTCCCTGGATTAGTGGTGTCACTTCCGCACAAAGGCATTTCAATATTGTTTTTCCCTGATCCAGTAATGAGGCTGACATAGTAGTTGGGACTCCAGACATCATGCTTTCTGTCTCTGAGCTGGATATTAACTTATTCTGTGTTTTCAGCATTTTTCACGTTGTGACAGTTTTTTTCACATTTCATTATTAAAGAACTTTAACGATCTTTTCTGATTTGAGTCCTGTGCCTTAGTCACTTCTTTTATTACCTGCTGTCCTTCTGGCTGAAAAGAAACAAGATAAGTTTTCATCCAAACCTTACAGTGTTGTTTTTTAGTCTTTGTGAATATCTAGCCATGTACACTTCACAAGTTTTAATGAAGTAAAAATTTGGGGGAGGGTGCACTTTTCTAACAGCAGTTCTACTCTTTGAAGTAAAACCATTCTCTCTACACATGCGTGCTTTCCTATGAAAGGTGATAACATTTTATTTTAAAAATAGAAAGCATAGCCCTTGTGGCTCTCCAGTGGCACAGTCTGAACATTGACTAAAGTATTCTTCAAAAAGCCACTGGGGATTTATTACTCCTGATTTACAGCTGGAGAAAATGGGGAGGCAGTTTAGTAGGTAGCAGTACTTTCACTCTGGTTGAGAACACAGATTGGATTTGAGAAATGGGTGATTCTGAGCCTTGTGCTCCTTTTCACTAGGGCACAACCTGCCACAGTGGAAATAGGCAGATTAAACCTCTTAGATGATTACAGTTGGTTTAATGCTTTTTGGTTGGTATTATGTATCTGTTCTGTTCAGAGATATCAGTGAGAAATCACGAAACCTGTAGCTTACATTTAGAAATTTGGTTGGACTGAGTTTCTGCAACTAGAGATGATGCAGTGCAAAATACATCCTTCAGTAGGATACCCTGAGGGTTATGGCACTGGGTTAATACTTGATTTCTGTTCTCAGACCTATAGCAGCCCACCATATAAGTGTAGGGAAATCGCTTATGTGCTCAGAGTCTGATTTGTTCTGTCACTAAAATGGGAAGAATGATAGTTAGCCTATTCTCCGTATTTTGAGACCTATTAAGGACTTGAATTAATTACAGACATATGAATGCTATGGCTCTGTTGGGGAGGTTGTTAGTACTGAGTTAAAAATGGAAATTTGCTGAAAAAAGAGTAACATTAGCAAATGTTGATGAAGATAATTTGCACTTTAAAAAGCTAGTTGTGTTTGCATAAATATGTGCATATGTGCACACACACGAAATACATGTAACATGATTATATAAGCAAATGAGCTGTTTTCGTGTGGGTTTAAAGCTTCAGCACTTTATGCTTCCACAGACTAGTGGTGTTCACTTGCACTCTGTTTGAAAGTGAAGTAAACAGACTTGAGTCTCTGCCTGTTTCAGACCTTGGAATTTGGAGAACTTGGAAAACTCATTTATGGTGTTTAATCTCACTTGAACAGGTGCTCATGATGAGTTTTGGTTTCTGTAAAAGTCGAGAGGGATCAGGTTGGGCAGATGAGCATCCACCCAGGGTGATACAGAACTGAAGTGCCTTATCTTCTGATTTTGGCCCTTGCCCCATGTGCAAACCACCAGAAGGTTCATATATATTAGCTTGGAACGCAGACTTGCACAGAATATTGTTCTTTTTGTATCAATTACTTACTTTTTAGACAGTGCTAGCTTGCACACACCAATCAGGCTTGGACCATGTTGTGGTAGACATTGTAAAATATAGTAAATGGTAGCATCTGCCTCTAAGAGTTTTTATCCTAAAATAATAAAACTCAAGATCCTGAAAACATGCTGCATTTATGTAAATGCCTCTGATACCAAGCAGAAATTTATAAATGCTCTGTGCTGCTCTGATTATTGTATAATTTACTATAACAATATATACTTCCACTCAGTCAGAAATCTACTGTATGGTTTTATATACAGTTTAGAGCAAAACAAAAATATTAGCATGAACCAGTTCCAGCAAAAGCTTGGGAGAGAAAGCAGGAAAGGAAAATACCTTTATTTATCCAAAACAGCAAGAAGTTTGAAAGGCAAATGTCTTCAAAAAGAGGGGTTGATTGAAGACTTGACCATTGGAATGGTCTTCACTCCTTATTGTAAGTTTATAACTTCTAAAGCATTAAAAATTCCTTTCAGCCATGTTATTAAAAAAAAATCTGAACTGATTTAACTCTCTTTTTTTCATGCAATGTTACTGCTTTAAAATAAATCTTTCTTGAGTTTGCTCATGATCATAATTACATTTTTTGTGAAGGTGTTTGTGATGACAGTCACAAAGGAGTCATGGTTGCTGGAATTCATTATGAAGCAGGAATGAGAGGATACTATAGCTGTCAGCTTTGTCTTAAAGCAGGCAAATTACAGATTTCTCTCTTAGGAAACAGGTAAGGACAGAATACCTGGAGAAATAAAAATTGAGAGAAATTCAGTTAGCTCTGTAACTTTAACAGATCTATAACTAGGAAAATATTGTCCACAAAATAATTGGTTCCAAGTCAATTCACTTATCTGCTGATTGCCTGCGATTGCAGCTCTCCGTGTGCAGCAACTCCTAGATATGTTCTCAGAATTTTGTTAAAAAAACCTGAATTGTAATGAATTTAAGGCAGAAAGGTCATTTTTATTTGAGAGAAAATAATTTTATGTTGTTTACTCCAAGTTAATATTTGGCATTGGGCTAGAAGTGAATTATACTGGGCAAAGGTCAACATTACACAGCTGAATCTCATGTCTATACACAGTTAAGGCTACATATGTTTTTTTCTCACCAAGGCAGTTTGTCACAGTGTGATCATGGTAGTTATCTCAAGAAAAGGAGAAAAACCACTTAGCACAGAAACTTGAGCTGCTGGGTTTTCCTATGTGATATATAAATTTTGCATTTTTTGTAAATGTGTTGTACACACAAGCATCACAAAAATTCATTGGTACATTCTGTAGTATGTATGCTATAGGAAGTGTTGGAGACATGCAAGTTTAAGGTAATTTAAAGGGCACAAATGGATGTGGCAGAGACAAGCCCAAACAGTGTATGTGTTAATTTTGGGATTTTTTTGGTAGAGGAGTACTGTGCTACTACTTGTCTAAGTGTGTACACGATAGCTGCAAGGAGAAAAAAGTTGATTTTAAGTAAAGGGGGAAGTTATATAAATTTCGAATGTTTAAAAACAATCTAAAACTTAGACTGTGTATTATTTTAACTCATCTGAAAATGTGTATATTTTGCTGATACATTTTATAGCTTAAAACTAACACTTTTTAAAAGACTTTTGTGCTTTGTGTGCAGGTATATGTCTCGAGTCCATGGTATGCATCCAAAAGAAACTACACGTCAGCTGAGTTTAGCAGTCAAGGATGGTCTCATTGTGGAAACCCTGACGGTGGGGTGTAAAGGGTCAAAAGCTGGTATTGAACAAGAAGGATATTGGTTGCCAGGAGATGAGATTGTGAGTATAAAGTCTTTGAGAAAATAAATCACGATTTCTGATATCTTAGCATGAAAGTTGTTTTAATTTATATTTAAAGCTATTTATAGATTCTGTGTTGGTGCTCGTGAGCAGGGAAGTAATGCGCTCTTAAATTTTTTTAACCTTTTCTATTCCATAGAAGCTTGCTCTTCTTGAATTCTGAGTTTTCTGCTATGAAAAACTGGCAAAGTCTTTTACTCGGTTATCCCTCACTTTTATGTAGTATTCTCTTCGACAGTTATACAGGAAGACAGTAAATATTATTGGTATTACTTGAAATCCTCAGACGTTCTCAAATCCCAAAGGTGGTGCATTAAAAAAAAAAAAAAGAAGTCTAGGACTTTTGATTAATCTTTCTTTAATCTGAATCTGAGGAGCAAAGAACTCCTTTTCAGAAATGCAACATGAAATTATAGAATTATATGCAAAAACACATGAAAAGATGTGTTTTGCTGATATTCATGAACACCAGGGCATTCAATTAGAATGGATTTTTGTAGCAAATTAGCTACAGGCATCCAAATACTGTTCCAAATACTAAAATACATTTAAATAGGTTGGAAGTTATGTGAAGGGAAGAAAAGCATGTTTTTGATATCCCTCCATAGCTGAGGTGGAACACACTCACAAAGTGAGGGTTGTCACAGAGACCAGGAAAAAGCTTGCACAATAGCTTTGTCTTGTTTGGAAGTCCCATCTCTCTATTTACAAGACAACATTTTCCTAACTTTAAAACAAAAAGAGTTTTGGAAAGCTTTAAAATACCTGAACTAGGAACTATTGCTTTGGAATATAAATTGCATTAAATACTGATAAAAGGGTCAGCATTGTCTCAGACATAGCTAATACATTAAATTTATAGGAAACCCAGAAAAACTCTAAAAACCACCAAAACACTCATTGCAATATTGCAGTTATGAGTAAGATCCTGAAAGTGAAACAATGTATTATTTTTTGTTTTGTGGAAACAAGCAATATCCATAACAGAAAACATTATCGTCAAAATTATCCCACTTACACTAATTTAAAGCATTGAAATACCTTAATTTCAATACATTGTATTTAATGCACATTATGTCACTGTAAAGATTCTCATTCTAATTTCATTAGAAACCCTCAAGGGAACCTTTAAAGGGTATGTTACTATTCTCCCTGGGAGGAGACATTTCAAAACTTCAGCTTAGCTCTTTTAGGTATTTCTTGCATCAGTTTTATCTGTTTAGAAGTGATATTAACTGTGTAAGCTCAACAAGACATAAAGCCTCAGATCTGTGGTTATCTCAAGTACTCTGTATGTTTGTTTCCTCTATTGCTAAGAGAAAGGAAAAAAAGAAAAAAATAATCAAAATGCCTCACAATAGCCATTTCTTATATAGTCATTCAAATAATGTTCCTGCTGCTTATTAGCAACATTTGTTTAACAAAACTTGAAAGATAACCAGCCTGTAAATTCCCTGTGAGTCATTAGAATTGCACAAATATTTTATTTCTGAGAAAAAAGCGTCGTCTTTGACTTGACTGAAGATGCTGTTAAAGTCACGTTATGAATAACCCTTTAGTTAGAAGCACTGACTGCATTTTCAGCATGACTGCTAAGCACTGATACTTTGGGCTGTGACCATATGTGTAGTGGCCATCTCAGTAGTTCAGAGCACCACACTTGACTTAACAGTTTTATGCAAAAATTAGAATCAGCTTCTGATCCAGGCCATACTGCAATAGTACCCAAACCCCAACTTTTTGATCCTAATACTGAATCATAATGCTGCAGACAGATGAAGCAAAACACATTGATTTGGTATAAAGTCATTCTCTTTGTTCTTTTATTCAGAAAGTTTTAATGAGTAACAAAGTGACATTGTCATCACTCGACATCAGATCAAGTATTTTCCATTCTTCGAAAATTGGTGCAAACCCATGAAGTTTGGTATGTTCCTGCTTTGGACACACTGGATGGTTTTACAGAGGCTTTGTCTGCACTTGATCAAGAAGCAGTTTGTAGTTCTTTGTAATTCAGCACTGTTCAAATCTGGTACTAATGACTGTTGAACCATGAGCTCAAGTTACATTTCAGTGAGGGCAAACACATTGAATTCTTTTTGGAGGTTCGCTTGGAGGAGATGGAACTCTATGAAGCAGGGTTATTAATGTTAAAATAGGGATTTCAGGCTCATCGAACTTTAGCACTTGACATAATTGTCAAATTTGGTTTGACTGGTACTACTGGAACTTGGAAAGCTCATAATGGAAAGAGAGGACTTAAGAACCAATCCACCACCCTGACACCAGTGCAGGAATGCTTTTGGATTTTAGCTTGTTTCCTGGCACCACAGTGGAAGTCAGAAAATACAGGCTGCCCCAAGGAGATAGTAAAGGGACACATTCTTATCATCCCTCCCCCCTTTTTTTATTTGAGTATTTGCTTGGTGTTTTTTTACACTTTTGAAGTTTTGGATCTGAATTTTTGTAAGTAAAAAAATTACTGGCCTTGGCCACAAAACTGCTGAGCACCTTTGTCTGTTACTGTGAGAGGTGCCTGACTAGAGGATGCCACAGGACCTGAAAGTACTGGTTGTGATGGTGACTACAGACTGATGGCTAAATAGTGACAATAATTGAAAGTATAGAGATTATGAAAACACAGCTCTATTTGGAAAAGATTCATTTGATAATCTGTGGTGCTTGCTCAGGGGTTTCCAAACATTTGCCCTATCCAATAGGCTGACATAAAGATAGATCTATGCAGTAAGGACACGATCTCTGATAGGGTTACTCTTAGCCTTCAGAAAAATTATACTGCTTTGCTCTCATTGTTCTGGTAGTATGTTGAAGCTGTGGTAAAAAAATTAAGCAAAACCTCATATATTTAGTAATATCATACAAAATAACAAGCTGAGGTGCAAAGACAAAACAGTTTGAGGGCATCAGGAGGCTCTTCCAAAAGGGACAGCTCATGAAAATTAACGTTCAGAAAAACTGGGAAAAAAATAATGATCATATTTAAGAGTATAAAATTATTCTCTTTTTCTGTCAGATACATGTGGGAGAAATATTTTTATATAAGTTAGTAAATCTAAAATGTGGTGTCAGTAGCAAAATGTACTGTATTCCAGCTGATATTTAAGGGTTGGTACCTCTACAAGAACTTTGCTCCAAATATTATACCTCCAGGGCTTGTGCAGGTATTCATTTTGTTTGCTCATTTGCCAGATGTTTTGCACATTTTCAAAATGTGTTCTCATCTTACAGGCGTTCTTATCTTGCAGATGATTAATGCATTTGACACAAAATAAATGAGAGAAGAATTTCTTTTGCATTTTTATTCAGGATTTTAGTTAGGAATTTTGCATTTTTCTGTTTGTTGATGCCATTACTATACAATTGAACAAAATCTCTTCAGCTTCTTGCCTTGCAAGGGAAATGTCAGTCCTGAAGTCTGGTAATGGAAGTTTACTTTTTTCTTTCTTTCTAAATGCTTTATTTCTATTTCTCACAGAACTTCTGGAATTTGGACATTCTACTTACTATCAGCATAAAAAAAATCCCCTTTCTCTTTGGATTTAGAAAAAAAAATTGCAAATCAGTGCTGTTAACTATGTTTTCAGTGCAGTTGATAAAATAGAAAGGAAACATAGTTCTTCAAGAAAATAATAATGAATCTTCTTACCTATTCATTACTATTTTCTGATATGCCATGATTTTTATGTACTTTTATCTGTGTAAAATAGTACTCAGTCTAACCCCAAGAAAAGAAATTGAATTTAAGTACCGATGTCCTGTGGCTTTATGGGCGTGTTAGATACAGTTTTTAGGGTTAGTTTGTCTTACTCATTTACATTTTTCTACAGACAGTGTGCACTGAACTATTTTGAGCATTTAATGTGCTAATTCTTCTCCTCATGATTAAAGTCATAAAATTGCTCTGACCCAGAGAAAGGCTTTATGAATATATAATTTCAATTTTCATGTGTTCATAAAGCCAAACAATATTGTGCTCTTCTAAAATGGAGATGTGTTCATAACACGAGTTCATTGTTTGCATCTGATTGCAACACATCCCACAGCACTGCTGTGGTTTAAAAGTGGTTCATAGTGGCCAAATTCCCTAATGAGATGTGAAGAGTGAGGCTTCACACTTAGTTAAGGCACTGTGAGCTATTTCTTCACTGAAAAATGCATAAAAGGTGATTATATTTTCAAGAAATTACTCTTTTACAGTGTTCTGTTTTCTGATCATTTAATTGATTGCTTATAGAAAGAGCCAGCAATTCTTCTGGCTAGTTAAGTCTGACTTTGGGGGTCAGTTACAGTCATTTTCCTGTTTATTTGGTCCTCTCTCTATCTAAATTATTGCCTTTCCAATTCTTCCCTCTAAAGATGTTTTAATTTAGTGGAGAGGATACTGTTTGGAGGGGAAGTTTCATTGCTTTTTCCTGTTTTCAGAAAACATTACAGATGCAATGTGGTTTTTCCCAACACACACATGTATTCTCAGTGTGCTAATTCATTACTGGGGATTTTTCCAGGTATTTTAAATGGAGAAAGTACTGGTGCTTGCCCAAAGCGACTCCAGATAAGTCACAAGGCTGCCTAAATAGTCCATCTCTCTGCTCTGTCTGTATTCCCATCATTTTAACATTTGTAGTAACCCACTGTCAGCATGGTGAGTCTTGAAGGTGATTTTGTTAACCCAAGTGACCTTAGGCACACACCCAGTTATTTTTGTGATTTGATGTGTTGCAGGTTCAATTTTACTAGGATCAGTCTCTAAGAAAGCAGTATTTTTGGCTGTTATATTTGTGTTAATCTAAATTACTTTAGATTGAGCAAAGGTTTGATTCCTTGCTTGCCATGCTTAATTGCTTTTGTAATTATATTGATTTTTCCATGCTAGGTCAGTATTGGTAGCCAGAAGCTGTTTTTTGAACTGTCTATGTCATCTTGAGTTTCAATAAATATGAAGATAATTGTAAAAAGCTTAAGAACTGTCACTGTGAGGGTTTGAATCTTTTCTGTACACAAAATAAATTTTAAATAATAAAAATCTCCAAACAACAACAGACAAAACCAAACCTCAATCCAAAACCAGCTTGAATAGCTACCAGTTCCTTCTAGCAAGCTAGGGGCTTCTAAATAACTAGGCTGAGGAATGGTTTTAATGTGCATCCCATTCATTTCAGTTAGGAGCAGAAGGATAATATGAAACAGCAATAGTGACAGCCAGTGCCTTCATCATGAAAGCTCTTACAACTGGAGAGCACAAAGAGGAAGAACATGTCACACCAAATGAAGAAAAATCTCCTTCAGTGTTTAAAAAAAATTCTCCATTTGCCTTATCCATCTGTATGGCCTTTAATGTAAAGTCCTGTGTTATTTCACTGATCTAAAGCCAAACATAGCCCAAGCCATATTAGTTAATATTTTTCACATATTGAAGAAATTGACAATTTTCCAGGCTGGAATGTTCCAGATAGATTCCTAATTATTGTGAAAGTACCAGTGTTCTTTACAGTTGGTGATTCACTGATGCAAAGAGTTAATGATTGATCCCATGAGAGAAAAAATTCAAACTGTCTTCCATCCCTTATTACCACACATCAGGGAGAGTATGAGGAGGCTTTGAGGTCAGGCCACATACCAGCTTGGTCACACAAGAACACTCAAGGAAGATGAGCTTCTGAAACTCTTTGAATCTTTCTTTTTTGTCTGTCTTTCCATCCTGTAAGGTCCCATCATTCAGAGCTTAATTTTTCAAAAGACTGCCATTAAATCAATCTGCCATGTGCTAAATGCAATGATTTTCTTGCAAATTATTGTCAGAAACTGCAGATGTGATTCTGCTTATTAATAAACCAAAAATTTAGTGGATATGTGAAAGTTCAGAAAAGCAAATATTTTCAAATCATCAAATCAAAGCATGGACTATTTTGTCCTAGAGAAGCGAATTAGAATTCTGAATTCCCAACTCATGGACGAGAAATTCTTTCTGCATTAAAGCCAAGACCCTGTTCTGTCTTTGCAATAAGGCTGTTAACATGCAGCTCATGAGAGTGTCCTCACAGCCATTCCAGTGGTTCTTCCTGCCTCCAGATGGGTTAAGAATAGTAAGCAATTCTCTGCATTCCTTTTCCAATCTTGTTTTTCTCTTCCCATCTGTTCAGGGGTATTTCTTTTCTCTCCTCTGCTCATCCTTATTTTTTTTCCTCTGGAAAGGGAGTTCACACTGTTTGCAGGATCTTCACCTTACTGAAGGTGACACTAGTAGACTCCATCTGATGGCAGAGAGATGCTGCTTCTTTTAAGCTGGTGAAACAACATTGTCAGCATCTTCACTTGCCTCTCTCAGCTTTGCCAACTTGACTTTAAAAAATTCAGTTGATGTAATGCTGTATTCTTCTTTGAAGCTTTCACTCTCCATTCTGGAGTTGAGATACTGATAATGTTGTTCACAGATTTCACAAAATGTTCTTTTCTGATTGGAAGGGTGTTCTGAAGAATGAGAATTTACCTATTGGTTTGAAGTAAACTAGTCAGACTAGTCTGTGTGAAGGTTCCATTATGGGATTTAAATTATGCTAACAGAATAATGACAGAGATCAGTCTATCTTGAGTTTGTTCTGAAAATACGCATCTTGCACCTTTTTGTGCCCACCCTGACCTAGTAGTGTTGTTTTTATTAACTTTGTGGGTTCAAAATGCTCTGTATCTCTGGCAACTGATTTGAATCTTTTATTATTATGTCATTCTGGTCACTAAATGAAATGTCATTGACTTTTATGGGCTTATTAATATTCGTGCTTCATTCACAATAAAGGCAGTCCTCGTGCCTTTCTGACAGCTGAAACAATACCAGCCACACCTACAGCACAGGACACATGGGCAAGAGATTTAAGGAACCTTTGTAGGAGGGAGGTTCTGCTGTTGATTCAGATGAAGTGTTTCTGTGTGTGCTGAAACATCAACCTAAAGAAACACTACAAAATAAGACCAGAGAAGCAATGTAAACATATTTTAAGCAAGAAAAGGGAAGAAGACCATTTTTGTTCACAGTTCTTGAAAGGAGACTTGGAACTACAAGAAAAGAGATGGTTTATTTCTAGTCTGGATTCACCTTCTTTCTAGGGGAACAAAACCATAATGAGGAAATAAAAGGCATTGCACCTGATAAATACTTCACTCCATCACTGATTTATCTCCCTAATGAAAATAGCCTACAGACCTCCTCTTGGCTCCACCTAAGTCAAAATTTGTGACATTAATAGCAGAGTGAATCCAGTTTCTGAGGAGATAAGCTGAAAGTTTCTGTTAACCTTGAACTCTCTTGGAATGTAAAGAAAGAAAAAAACATTTTCACTTGAAATTATTTCCTATTTCTAATATCCTGGAAGAGAATACTTGTATTGTCTCACCTTAAATAATGTACACTGCTACTACCCAAACACGATTTTCTTGGGAAGGAAATTGAGATTTATTCATTACTTCAGGAGCACATCTCATCTGAGATAAGTGTGACAGGGGTTTAAAGCAGTTAGTTTGGCTGCTGATATGCTACTACACTTCTTGGAAAAAACCTCATTTCTTTAGCATTGGAACCTAGAGCCTGGCTCTGTACTTTGGGGCCTATCACCCCAAGTTGTCCAGAACACAGCTGCAAGGTAGGAAGGGGAATAAAAATCTACCTGTCCTGGCACGAATCCAGAGAAGACTTGGGTGGTTTCTGCCAGAAACTGAAGACTTCTAAGAGAAACTGGCAATAAGTTAATTAGACAAACTTAGGCTTGCAGATTAAATTCAGTGAAAGAAAGCCAAAAGTGTTCTGAGAGTATGTGGAATTGTCTGCAGCACCTGAATCTTCCTGCATCAGTGCATCATTAGAGGAAGCAGTTACCGGTGAAGAAAGTAGAAATGGATTGTTACAAGCCCATAAATACATCTGTGTTTTAATATGCACTATGGAGAAGGACATTTTGGTCTCTCCCCTGCCTGATGATTTTGTGTTGGTTCTTTTTAGAATAGAAAGAGTTTCTAAAATAAGAGAATTTAAAAATCATGTAAAACAAGAAATTCCAATTAATTGCTGAGGTACTAAAACTTAGGCCATAATTAACAAATAAATAAATGCACTTGAAATAAAGCAAGATGCCTCAATAGTTGTGAGGACGTGAATCATAATTACTTTGTATTTCTTTGTGATAAAATATGAATAATGAATACCTACAAAGTGTCCTACAGAGTCAGTTTATGGGAATCCATTTTAAAGATAAAGCCCAGGTCAACAAAGAAAAGAATCTGTAAAGGCAACTGATCTGAATGAATAGATTATCCTGTCTGTAAAAGCACACATTGTAGCTACCTGCTGTGGTAGTTTTCTAGAAAAAGAAGGAGAAGATAAAGTGAAACAATTTTCACAAAGGGATTCTAGCTGCTGAAGTCTTTTTGGCTTTGAAAGAGAGATGTATGCATGTTTATTTGCTGAGCACTTTTGATGAGCAAAAGCAGTAGGAAAAACATAGATGCAAAACAGGAAGAAATATATCTAGTAAACACATGGATACAGGAAAACTGCAGGGGAGAAAATAAGCTTATTTTGATGCTGAATTTACCCCAAAGCATTGCTCTAGCATTAAATGTAAAACATGTGATGATCTAAGAAACTTTTATCATTGGAAAGCAATTGTCGTGATCAAATATGGATCCTTTACAGCAATGATAAAAGGGAAATACTTTATTAAAGGGCTAACTCACCATTTGCCTGCTGCAAAGATGGAGTAAGTCCTCTGAGCCATCAAGGAATTAATCACACCTTTCTCAGTTTGAAGCCTAACCTTTTCATCATTGTTCTGATGAAAAGATAAAAGCAGATTACTGAAGGCAAGTTTACAGGAGGATTCATGCTTGCTAAGGAATAGATGGAGCCAGGGATGTGGCATGAAGAGAAGGCTAACCCAAAGGGCAGTAGGAAGACTGCCCTCACAGCAGGCTAAGGCCTCTGGTCAAAAACATACACAGTGTCCCCAATGCATTTGAAAAAATACTGGGAATGGTGTTTCATGACACATTATGTTTGTTCAACCCAGGTATTATTTGGTGCATGCTGGTGTCTGAGTGGAAACCAGTACATCTGCCAGAAACCCCTGATAATCTGGAGATTCTTACTGGCTACTGTACCCAGCGAGGTACAGCCTGTTTAAAATAGAGGCCAGTGTGCACGCACCACGTGCACTTACACTGTCTGAAAAAAAAAAGGAGTAAGGCTCCAATCTCTGCAGTTCTACAGATAATCAGCCACACTTTGTAAACTCCTCTTACTACAGAGCAGTTACTTGGAAGTTGAACAAAATTGCAAAAGCAGTGATAGATGGGCAAAGGGGGGCACTTCAAAGCTGAGCTAAATGCTGGTTTAGCATTTCTGCAGCTCATAAGGGCTGCTAACAACTGCTCCTGTCCAAGCCTGTTTCAGGCTGCCTTTTTTGTGGGGCACAGATTATGGTATTTACATCTTGAGAGAAGTACAGAACAGACCAATGAAGTGGGCAGTAGCTATTTGCAACAAATATACAAGTAAGAAGCATTTCTTCAGGTTTTTTGCTGGAGGACAGAAGTCTCATAGGTAATGCACCCCCACCACGGTTCCTGATATTCATGAGTCATAGAGATGTACTGCAAGGTTTTAGCAATTACCTTTAGTAAAGCTCATGTCTAATTGAGAAAGCTTTGATGGAGCAGATGCTGCCTGAAAAAGACAGAAAGGAACTGATTTATTAAGAATGGAAAACGTGTTTAGACAGAAATAGATGCTGCTTTGTGGGGGCATAGGTTCCTGCAGCATACTCTGAGTCCTCTTAAGGAGAGGACCCGGATACCAGAGAAGAGTAATGAGATGGTAGATACATCCATGCTAGAATGCAGTACCACCACTTTTTAGTATAATAAAGGCTTTTAATTTACAGCAGAAAATTTGAAATATGAAAGATTAAGTAGAGAAGATAGGAATTACTTCCCAACAGCAGATGATGATGAATGCACGTTGCAAAACCTAAGCAAAATCAAAGATGTGAAAAAAAAAAAAAAAAAAAAAAGCATCATTCATGTGCGAGGCATTTATTTCAGTGTATCTTTCTACTTGATAGGGACTGGTGGTCAGCTTTGTTGGGTTCCAGTGAAGAATTGCTGAAGGCCAGCAAAGAAACCTAACATCAAAAAACAAGATTTTAAAAGCTTCTCTTTTAGTTGAAGGGGGGGAAATGTGAAGAACTCTGATGTTAAAGCTGATAGAGGTGAGAAGAGATGGAAGTGTTCCTTATGGCTGTTCCCAAATCCTAAAATACCAGAATCCAGAACATTTGCTTCAGAAATTATATCTTTAAATTGAGCATGGCCTATCTCATTACATGTTAAAGAAATAGGAATCTAAGAAATAGTAGGAAATCATTTATTGACATTCTTTAAAGGGTTATGAAATAGTCATGGAAAGATTACACTAAAATCTTGGGCTGGTGATTTGAAGATGTCTTGAAATAAATGTAGCATGCAAATACTACCATTTTTAAATAATTTGTATTTTGTAAACGACTTCTTTCTTCTGGCATGGACCTCTTTGCCATTCTAGATTCCACCTCTGTGACAGACCAAAATTGTTACAATACACAGTTGGTGAAGTCTGCTGTGTGTCTGCAAATACTCTTCCTTTAGACCAGTGAAAAACTGCTCTAAGTTTCTTATCCACTGGACAGCTGGAGCTCTAGGGACTGTTAAAGCATAGACACCATGCAGGGCTGACAAGGAGTTTGTGCACAGGTGGGTCTGAATGAAAATCCGGTGATCTGGAAGGAGCTGTGTGTACGTGAGTGTAGGGGGGAGAGAGAGAGGAACACCACAGCAGCATGCACGTTAAAGAAGCTCTGGAGAAGCACTTAGAACACCTGGGGGAAAAAAACGTGCTAAGAGTGCTATGGGACAAATGCCACACAGAAAATGCTGGGAACCATGAACTCCATGGGAAATGGTTTCCTTCATTTGCATCATATTGAATTTAGGACAACAGAACTGTATGTATATTATTCTCAAATAAACATGATTGTGCTAAAGGGGTAACTGACTTATAACTGTCTTTCCCATATATGTGACCCTTTTTTTTTTAGCTTACTGGTTGGGTCCAAAGGATATCCATAATTTGGATTGTTTGGGAAATCTAGTTCAACAGTGTGAAACCAGCAAATCCCCATAAAGGGGAGTTTCATGAATAGAGTTTTGCTTTTTTCCCCCTCCCTTTTCCTCTCTCCACCTGATAGTAGAGTGACTTAATACCGAGTATCTGGGCTACCATTAAGGGACTTGGAGAAACCAGATTAACAGGTAAGAAATGAGCTATGTTAATGGAATGTGCATTATAAAAAGGCAAAGTGGTCCTTTTAGGCAAAGTGTAAGAAAGGAGGCTATACTGTTTTCGTGTGCTATGCCTACATATACTTTATATGAAAATGAAAATTTATTACTTGTTTTAACATATTTTTTTTTTTACAATAATTACGGGCTTGCTGTGGTATGGAAGTGACCTAATAGTTACAATTGTGACCTTTAAGTTATTGTTAATTTTACTGTCAGTATGTGCTTCACATCTCCTACTTAATGGTATGCTAATTGTACAGCAGGATGTCACATTCTCCAACATACAGATTCCCTATTTCAATTACAGCTAAGTAAATCTCCATTACTAATGAGTAAGCATTTCTTTTCCATGTACATTTGCATTATAATGGACATTTTCTTTGTGCACTAAAATTATTCTTTCCTTGACAACAACTATGTATTTTATTTTACAGTAAAGGCTACGACATGATGATTCATTCCTTTCTGTTGGGTTTATCTGTATTTAAATTGTCAAATGTTCTGGATAGCCTGACATTTTCTATTCCGTGTTATTTTTCTGTACTTACAGAATAAATGTATGTATTTTCTTTAAGACAACCTACTTAAGACAAATGACAAACAAAAGTAAGCTTACGTACCGGTCATAAATTAAGTTGTATTTTTGAAATTGTTGCAGTGCTTCGCTCATGTTGCTGAGAAATCTCAGCTATTTATGTCAGTGCAAAGTGACCTTTATGATACAATGTTTGACAGATTTGAATATAAAGAACAAGTGACCACATGTGACCCATATGATTGCAAGATCCCACTCTGCTTAACAGAGCATAGCTCTTTGGCTATTGCATGCAGTCCCCCAAACACATTTGCTGCCCGGCTGATGCATAGATTTACAAACACAGCAGGCAGCTGGGCAGAACGAAGGGGGAAGGCCTCCCGTTGGATCTGAGTTAGGCACCTTTGCTGCCAAATCTGCTCCCTCTCGGGGCCAGTCACTGGTGCCGCTGAACCGCTGAACTTGGGCAGGCAGCAGAGGATTCCCTTTGTCTGCCAGCACAGTGACCTGGGAGGCCTTCCCTGCCCTGCGTCAGGAAACGGAGTCCCTGTGGTGGAGATCCTTCCTTCAGTCTGCGTGGCCCTGGGAAAATGTCTCACCTTTTATACACAAATACGGACTGTGAGTTTTAATGATAGCCTAACCTTTGATAATATGCAGCAAAGGTGTTGCTTTGATTTTGGTGGGGCCACTCCCTATGCAGTAAATTATGTTAGAAGGATCTTTTTTAGATGCCCAGAGAAGGTTTATGTATCAAAGAGAGTGCATTAATTAACAATCATTAATATTCTTGATGATTTTTAAATTGGCCTGGTGGTGGGTGTGTATATGGATAAGAATGATGGGTGCTGGGTTCTTTTAATCATATTTGGGATATTTTAAAGAAGTAAAATGTGGTGAAAGTGTCAGGTAGCATTCCAGGAATGCAGGAGGAAATGTGTGCAACCAAAAGTTAGAACTAACAGATTGATTTCCTGGTCACTGTGCATGAATTCTTTCTAGCCTTGTGTATATCCTGATAATCAGATGGCTTACAGTATAGATACAAAGTTTGTTTTGTTTTTATTTTGAAAGGCCTACGGTATGCAGCCTTTTTCCCAGACAGCAGCAAAAAACAAGGTGAACAATTTTTGCACTATGTGGTTTTGAATTCTGTCATATTTTCTATTACGTTTCTGTCTTCCATTAGGATAGCTTAGTCTACTCTCTTAGCCACCACCATCATCCATATCACTCCCGGTCCCGGGTTCAGTGTGCGTGCCGTGTGTCCGGCGGGCTCCCGGGGCTGGCCGCGGCCGCTCGGATGTCGCAGCTCCGGGCGCTGTCCCCGCGGCCGCCCTTGGGCCGCTGCTTTCGGGAGCGGCCGGCGACACCTGGCGGTGCGAGCGGGAACTGCAGCCCCGCCGCGCCTGCGGCTGCAGGAGCGCCCTGACCTGCCCGACCCCGAGCGCTGGCAGCCGGAGCTGGGCACACTTAAACTAATCCCATTTCCTGCATGAAAAAAAACAAAAAACAAAACAAACCAACAAAGTGCTGGGAGCACATTCCCCTCCCATTCACACATAGGTAAACCGAGAGAAGCAATGACCAGCATTTCATTGTTGCTGGAGGAAAATTAATTCCTCTGACCTCGCTATTGAAGTCAATAGGGCAGTTGTCCACAAGGGTTATGTTCCTTTTTAAATCTTTTTTTATTAGCTTTTCAAATATATTGCACAAATTAATGTTTTATGTATACTTATGCACTAAATATACTGCATTAAACTAAAACATTTTTCTGTGAAAAACCTTGTATTTGGAAATAATGAGGTTTTCAAAACTTTACCGTGTGAATACTGAAGGAAGCTTCTTCTGGTGTTTTATTTAACGTCATGGTTTCTGGCTTGAGTGTATGATTTTTCTTGCCAGCAAATATATTTCCGTATGTTTATGAAATTCCACATCTCTTTGCCAGCATATTTCTTAACAATGGAATATCTGGGAGATAGGAATACGTAACTAGTGCAAACAAAAATTAAGAATCCTGGTATACTGATTCTGTGGTGAAATTGCAGGACCTGTTAGGGTCTTCTCAGTTTAATTTTTATCTAACATACCTTCAACCAAAACTGATTATTTTTCTTGCTTAATTGGCCCTTTACTGCCACCTGATTTTTTTTTTTCATTTCATACATACAGTTAATATAAAAGAAATAAAAACCACTACTTTATCCTGATTTTTCTCAGTCTGCAGGCAAATCAAGTTCACCAATAATGCAGTATCTTTAGTTGTTTACAAAATATCCTAAAGAAAGGACTCCCAAAGTACACGGCCACTGGACTTTGGAAGGGGAAAGATTTGGTGAAACAAGAAAGTGTTCTTTACAGCCAAATTTGGTGGTGTTATGCCATTTTGAGATATACAGAATTTGCCAATAAAATGAAATTAGGAGAAATGATAACAGGTCAAGTTACTCTGTTAATCTGCACAACAAAGGAGGGCAAAGTTCTGAGTTCAAAAATCACTGGTTACGATTTCATAGGGCAGTTTTTCTCCTCTAAACTTGCTGCCCCTGCAATCCAACATTCATGGTACATAAACTTTAGTGCAGGCAGTTTGGGTTGAGGCTGTCCCAGAATCTCTTGTGTTCATGGGGGCTCTGGTCAGATGAGTTCTGTACACAACACGGCTGCTCTTCAGCAGAAGGGACTGGAAGCGCCACTTGTGTGTGGCACTTCTTACGCTGCTCCGCTGGAGGAGACCTTTCACACAAGGACTGTAGTTCTCAGACACAGAATAATGAAAATCAGACAAATGCCAGCTCTGGCAGTTGGTGGGAATTGCTAACTCCACCTTTACAACATGACATTAAAAATAGCTTGATCTGATTTTTACCGAGATAATTTATTGAAGAATAGGAGTAATTTTTTCAGAGATCTGAACCCATTGAAAAGTGACATTTGACATGAAAAGGCATTGGGAGTTTTATCTGAGATATGACAGCTATTTTGTCTTCTAAGTGTAGGGAAAACTGTGGCATTTCAGATAACAAACATAAACATTTAACAGTGGCCACTGGCAATTCTGCTTGGTTTTAGAACTATAGATTCCTAGAGCAAAATTCTGCTTCCAAATTATATGCATGCTGCTCTCATTTGTTTCAGCAAAGCTTGTGCACATGTTTCAAAGGTCAGAATTTGGCCGTTGGGGGTGAATTTTCAAGGAAGAGTATATTAAAGACATCTGTGCATCACAGAACCATATCCTTTGTCTTCCGTAGAATGTTTCAGGAATGAGCCTGGTGCTATTTGAGCACGGCAAGTGAAACATTTTATATTTTTTGAATTGCATTGGGATTGCTTAGCAGAAACATTTCTTGCAGTAATTGGTTCATGATTTCATTTATTTCTTGTAACTCAACATTTCAATGCTGAAAAGTTGTCAGTTTTAAGACAGTAGAGACTGGAAGGGACCGCCCTTCAGAAAATTACAGTTGAAAATATACTGTAACAATCAAACTAAGGGAAATAGTCCAAGAAAATAGGTATGGTCTGTTGAGGTGCACAAACTTTTGTTTGCAGTCTAATACAGAGAGGTCAACAAATGTTTTACACAAAGGTAGAAAACAAACCCACTTTTCATTGTGGACAGAGCTCATATTTGAAATTGTAACTAATCAGACACTTGAAAAAACTAAAACTTGGCATTCATATTTTATTGGCGTTAGTGTGTATTAAATTGATGAAGATCTTTAAGCACATAGGTTTTCCCCTGTTTTTTAAACATTATACACCACTTAAAATGTTTATAATGTCTAATTGCTGCTGGATTTCAAGACATATCAATTTTGTTCTTAGTTCCTGCAGATTTTGACAGAATGTCATACCAAAATATTTTGTATTTTTTGTAGGACTGGGAAACAGAAAATCATGACTGGTATTGTTTTGAATGCCATTTGCCTGGAGAGGTGTTGATATGTGACCTGTGTTTTCGTGTGTATCATTCCAAGTGTTTGTCTGATGAGTTCAGGCTTAGAGACAGCAGTAGTCACTGGCAGTGCCCAGTTTGCAGGGTGAGTACCTATGAGATTTCATGTGCTGATTAGAGGATTGATATTCATTAATAGATTCATTAAGGTGTCCAGATGGTCTGGCCAGGTTAATGGGTAAAGAACTGAATATTGAAATGATGGTACATACCTAGAGCATCTATGCAGAGGTACCAAAATGTGGTGCCTGTAGCAGATGGCTATTTTTGAAGACTCCAACAAGTTTTACTTGCACAGTACCCTGTGTCAGAGTGTGTGCACCTAAGTGCAGTAAAGTGTGGGAACTTTCGACAAGAGTAAACAAATTGCTGTATAAAATGCTACTGTTTTTACTTAACGTCATTGTAATTAATCATTTTTGTATTTTGATGACTTGCATTCTTAATATTTTATTGGAATGATATTTTACGTTATAAAGCCACAATCATGTTACTGATGAAGGCAGTATCAAAAATATGGAGTTAAATCCTGCTTTTCATTTACTGATGTGGATTCTGTTGGTGCAAAAAGGGCAATCTGGATTTCACTCAGGGCGTCCATATCTATGTTGCTTTTTCTTTAAAAATGCTATTCTTATGAGTATGGTAGGGAGACAGCAAAAAGTATATTTTATATACTTTCCAAGAATGGGCAGATATGTTGTCTATGTGTCATTAGAAGACTAAACATTCTAGTCAGGATGGTACCTAGCCTTGAATCAGCCAAATACCTATTGCTGTTTTCATCTCTGTATCACCTCCCCAAATGGAGCACTTCACTAGGCTTCCTACAGAGCTAGGCTCCCTTCCTGTGGAAGGAATAATGCATATGAACGTTTCAGATAAAACTGTTGGTACAGAAAGGCATAAAACTGCCAGTTCCACTCTGCCTAGGATTGCTGGAGGGAGAGGCAATTCCTTTGCAAAAGCTTGGATTTAGCTGTAGAGCAGCAGACTGATCTTAAGATTATCTGTGCCGCAGGGAATGTGAGGTTTCAGGCACTTCGTTGGATGGAGAAGCAGTTGTTGAAAACACGTGGATTGCTTTGTTTCAAAGCAGCACTTTTTGATTGCTGTTACCTTAGAACGAGTTCTAAAAAACCTGTTGCCTCAGACTGGGAGCTCTCAGGGTTTAGGGAAATAGCAAGAAAATCAAGCCTGCCTCAAGGAAGTTGAAAGTAATGAAAAAGAAGTAGTGGCAGGGAATAAACTGTTAAGAATAAAGACAAATACTGCATCTCTCCATATTGAATTGCTAGCATTTAATTTAGCTAGTCAATATTCCCTCTTTTAAAGACAAAGTATGACCATATATAAATGAATTGCTTTCAGATTTTTAAATAAATCTCTAATAATTGTTGGGTGTTATTATAAATATTAATAATTCCTATAAATAGTTAAAATTAGGTAAACTGCATCTAGACTCCACTCTAGTTTGCTGGGAATTTTAGATGATGCCTGGTGAGAGTAGAGAATGTAGATGGTTTATGCCACCTTGTGTATGAGGTGGTTTTATAACATCTTGTAACATGGATGTCCTCAGAGTGGAAATGCTGAATCATTGCTTGAAATATGCTCCGATACGTCAGCTTGGAGAACAGTTTGACTTTCATCCTGAAGCCTTGATGTCCTTTATGGCAAAGATATTAAATAAATGTTTACCTTAAAAAAAAGTCCTGTGAAAATTGAGCCATGTGCTCTCTGCCTATCTTTCTGCATATTGGTTCCTTTTTCGTTATACGAATATAAGGAAAGGTTTTGGGGGCTCTTAAATACTTCCTGCCTTTGGCTTGCTTAGTGCCAAAGTTCACCTTGCTTAGGTGAAGATCAACCTATTTTTGTGAATATTGCCATTGTGAATGCCATGGCATCCTTCCTCCCTCTGTGCCAGCAGCTCCTCTTTTTGTTGTTGTTAATTCAAATCCCTTCAAGCCCTAATTCTGCAAACTTGGACTAAGGAGGCTTGCACAGTCCCTGTAAGTGTGGGAGTCAGCATCCTTGCGTCAGTATTCATCCTTCAGTATTCTGCTACTTTCTCCCCACCCTCCTAGGAAATGACTGATCTAATTTCATTTTAAAGGCAAGAAAGTGGCCTATATTCAAAAAACTAATAATGTGGAGAGAGCCCTGGCTGATGTCCAGAGGGCGTAACAGAGCTTAACCAAGTTGCATAAGGGCAATGGGGGATTTACGTTGCATTATCAGCTGTAAATATGTACCTTCAAGAAAAGTGATAGCTGGGACAAAGAGATACATATATTTTCATATTTAATTCTCATAACTGGACATAGCACTTTTCACTTGGAGATTTCAAAGCTCTACAAAAGTGAAGTAAAAGTGTGTTTAAAACATAATATATTGGGAGAAATAATCTAAGAACACTTCATTCTTATGTAAAGATTGCTTCTATAATGCTGCCAAGGTCAGCAAGCCTTTGGATTTTTCATTTCACAATTTCTCATTGTATTAGTTTGATCAACCTGTGCAGCTTTATCTTGCACACTTGACTACTCAGAACTATCTTATAAAAGCCATTGCTAAGGATTTGTTCATAACTAAAAAATATTTTTCCTCCCATATAACTTATAACAAGCCCTTTCATACCTTGTTCTCAACTCTGTTTGCCTGCTCATGGTTTTTCTCCACTGAATCCATAAACAACAATGTCCAGTTCCTCATTTGTTTCTTTTTTTAACTTGACGGTACCACTCTGAATATATTTCTACTCTATATAACTCTCAGCAGGAGTCAAAAGTCAAACAAAGTTCAATTCAAACCACATTGCACTGACTGAAATTTTTCCCTGACTTTTGACTAATCACTGTCTTAAGTGAAATAAATTGGCATTATCAGCAAAATTCCTGGTAGGCAGGTCACAAGAAAAAAACGTAATATTGAATGAGCTTAGAGATCACATTTTTCACTATTGGAATAGTCCATTCAAGACAGGGTTAGTCAGCTCAGTTTCTGAAGGAGAAGGAGACTTGTACATTTATTGCTGCTCTTCAATAAGATAAAACAAGGGAATTAATTTTCTTCAGCTGTTAATTT
Organism: Corvus kubaryi; assembly: GCF_017639235.1. Classification (NCBI taxonomy): domain Eukaryota; kingdom Metazoa; phylum Chordata; class Aves; order Passeriformes; family Corvidae; genus Corvus; species Corvus kubaryi. The sequence continues at coordinate 49,183,120 of NW_024581137.1, read as the reverse complement.
AGTACCTAAAGACTACAAAAGGTACTGCCAAAATACTAACTTTTTGGAGGGGGAATAGATATATACAAAATTATGAATAGGAGAATACTGATCACATGTTGGTGTAACTATTATTATTTCTTCTCTAAAAATCCAAATTTAAAAAAAAATATAGGAAGGCAAAATTCAGCATTTTGATATATCATTTGTCCTAGAGAAATAGATTTTGATTCATGAAACAGAAGGAAAGAATTATTCATGTGTTTTCACTTGACTCCTAAATTTTTTTACAATCATGTGATCAGATTGGTCTTCCATGCATGTTCTTTGCTAGGACTTATATGCAATTTACCTATCGTAGTGGGTGTTTCAATATTCCTGGGGTTTATACATAGGAGACTAAAGTAATCTGTAGAGTTTAAGATATTAAGTACTGTGCTGATAAGTATTCTATAAATAGGCTGTTTCTGAGTTCTGGTACTGTACTGAGCATTTCCTAGACTACATAAAAATAAACCATTATGCAGTTCACAATCGACTTCAGACAAAATTTGACAAGTGAGAATGACAAGCAGTAGAAAGTTAGAAGCACAGAAAGATGGAGGTTACTTAAGTGAAGTTGCTCAAGTGCTCAGATTAGGGGGGTTTAGGTACCAGCTGTCAGTCAAGGTGGTTAATGCAAAATACAAGGAAGGAGGAAATAATACTAATTTATTGACTTATTTTATGGTATTATGGTAGGAGTTTGTTAGAGACCTGTATGGGGAAACACATTCTTGAAACAGGATTTGGTGGGGTCACACAAATAATAGTCATGGATTGATGGTAAAGGGAAGTCCTAGTGCAGGACCAGTTTTAGCAGCACATGGCTCAGTGCACAGAGCCCACACCTGAGGAGGTTTTAGTTCTCAGCAGGTCCCTCCCATGCACCCTGGAGTAAATCAGGGAGCTGACAGAACAGGGTGCTACATAGGACATACTGAATGAAGTATAAAGGAATTTGTCCACAGCAGTGAGGAAACTGGGAAACCTCCACTTAGAGCCTCCTGCCACCTTCTTTGTGCACATAAAAGCATATTTAATTCATACGATATTTCATATTCAGAAAGTGCTTAATGCACCATACAAGTAGAAATCAATTTGTGGATTCAGCTGTAACATTTCCAAAAGCACCTGATGCTTTAAAAGTCTAGTTTTACTGCATTTGACCATGAAAGAGGCAAGTCTTAGGGCATATTTTGCTCATGCAGAAGCTTTTCTGTGTGATACTTAGGGCACATAGTGCATTGATTGCTCTGAGACCCATTCCATGTGCCTGCATACCTTTCTTAATAGTACCGGAAACATGAGGACCTGAGGGTTGGAAGTTTGAGAGGGTGGCAGAACGGTAAAGCTTTCCATATGTAGCACCAAATTCCTCTGGCAATTTAAGCCCTGGAAGAGTCCAAGGGCTAGTGTGTAAAGCAAGAAGTTTCTACAGGGCAGTGGTGAGTGTATGTTAGACTCATGCTCATAGTTCCCCTCTGCAAATAGACCCCTTGAAACCTGAATTGCTTCTGAAAATGCAATGGATGCCTTAGAAACATGTATCTGTCATTGAGCAGCCTTCACATAATCCATCACTGAACTGAGATGCAGCTCTTTGATGTGTGTATACACAGGACAGGTGAGGGAGGAAGGGACAAATATTCATTAATGGGAGATTATAGGGAAATGGAAACCTCTTTAAAGGGAGCAAATGTAATTTAAATTGTTACAGCTAGACAGAATGCTGGCACTGACACCTTGCATTTCTTAGAGATTTCCTATTTTTCCCTTCAAATGAAAGATTGCAGCAACTGCAGCACAGTGGCCACTGCCACCCTGGGAATTGAGAGCTCCATGCTAACTCAGAGTGCTGAGGTTTGTCACTTCCATCATCCCTGGTGCTACTGAAGGATGGAGTGTTTCTTGGAAGTGCCCCTGGCTGCTCTACCCTCATGTGGTTTGTAAAGTCTTGCAGTGAATTTCTGCACTATAAGCATGTCAGAATTGCTAAATAAGTCACACCTCTGCTGTGCAATATATTGCTACCCTCTTTATGAGTTAGGCAGTATAATTAATCTGGAATATTGAATATAAAGAGCAATGTAACCTTCAGGTACCAGAAGAAACAGATGTGCTGCAGAGAATAAGGCAAATACAAGGTATTTCCTGCACCCACAAGAAGAGAGTTGGGCTGCAGCCTTGGCCTTTCACCTACCAAATCTCATTAATCTTCTATATGAGGATTGCTATTGTGAAGGTTATTACTTCACTCCTACATCCCCTGTGTAAACACTGGGCCTGACCAAGCCTTTCACTTTACCTTGACTCAGAGCAGAAGGTTTGCAGATTTCTCTAAAGCAATGAGAGGAGTTGTCCATGTTGCAGGTTAAGCTGAGCAGGCAGCTGAGCACCACACGGCTGCTCTCTCATGTCTCCTCAACACCCAGCTGAAAAAGAAAACAAAACAAAAGTGGTGCAAAGGCAATCACTGCCCACATTCCATGGACTGATCGATGCCCAGACAGTTCCTGACCTAAAGATGGTTAAATTCCCCCTAGGCCCTCCTCTTCCTTTCTATTGTTGGGCATGACGTTATATGCCATGGAGTATCTCTTTGGTTAGTCAGGTCATCTGCCTTGTTGTGTCTTCTCCCAACCTCTTGTGTACTCCCCAATCTATTCACTGTGGGGGCAGAGTGAGAAACTGCCAAGGCCTTTGCATTGTGCAAACACTGTTCAGCAAGAGCTAAAACATCCATGTGTTATCAACACTGTTTTGGGCACAAATCTAAACCACACCACCATACAAGCTGCTGTGAAGACAATTCCTTTCATCCCAGCCAGACCTAGTACAGTCCTATAGTAAGATAATTTGTCCCACAAATAGGCTATCTACAAGTATAAGGATCCTGATATTTTGGGGACTGGATTGAATCTCAGCAGTCTCCTTGAAAGAAACTTGAACTTGAACAAGGTTTGCAGTTGAGTATCTTAGTAGATCTGACAGGGAAAAGATAGTGGATCTTGCCACTATCATTGTTTTTGTTTCCTGAAAGTAGGAAATTAGAGAAATGAAAACTTAATTTTCATTTATATTTGCTTCTATAGTGCTCTGCCAAAAAAGGGACTTGAAAGTGGGTATATTATCTTGTGTCAGAGCAATATAAATAGATTTTATGCAAATCATAGTCCCCAGCTAGTATTATCTATTTTCTTGCTTTAAGTGGCTCTAAGTTGACTTGTCTGAGAACACTACAAGTCTTCAAAATACAAAGAAGGGGTTTTTTTATTAAAAAATTACACATTTTGCAGTATAACTTCCGAAGAATGTGATTGCTACCTCCTAAATGGCTAATTATTGCTGAAAAGTGAATGAAGTGGTTGAAATGTGACTTGCTTTCTACAAAGGGTGAGCAACCGTGCCATAAAAAGACATTTTGCTGGCTCATAGGCTCCAATTCTCTAAATTTATTACCTTTCAAAATTTAGTAGAGGAACATGGAGATCAAGTTTTTCTTAAAATAAATCAGTGTAGGGATTTGAAAGAAAAGTGAAAAAATCAAAGTTTGCCAGAATTGGCAAGTTAATTATATCATTTTCATTGGTGCTTAAGATGATATTAATTGCTGACATCAATAACTATACAAAGCTAGCTATCTATCTTTTCTTATGATCTGAAGGATAAGACTGTAAACCATCTATCTCAACAGTCTCTTTCAAACTGTCTTGCCCAGCAGGGCATGAAAAATGGTTCACATGAATTCTGAAATACTTTCAAAGGATGATAAATTCAGAGCCATGTCAGAAAAAGAGTGTAGGACTAGTCAGTGCAAGTGAGTTTTATTGTGTCCTTATAAGTTTCAGTCTTTTAAAATGCTGTGTCATTAGCAAGCACGCAGCACTCCGGTGCCTGAAATGACAAAATGACAGCAGCGTTTCATAATGCAGATAATTTAATGCACATTTGGGTTTTCATTTGCAGTAGCAATGTTGGTTTATGAGAAACTGAACAGGTGATTTGAATTCCAGCAGAATGCACGTTCTCACGGCAGTCAGAGTGAAACATGAATATACAGAAGGTGATTCAGATATATAGTGCAAGATAAAATTCTCTGTCAGTCCAGAGTTTGGAAGGAAGATCAGGCAACCATTAATATTACGAAAATAATGCTTAAAGGAACTGTAGGTATTAGAAATACCTGGGGCTGGCCCTTTCCACAACAGAGAGTTTTTCCTAGTCAGGAGAAAGCTATAGTGTTGTTATGCACAGTGCAGAATCTGAGTAGGTTCGTGACTGAACTGGTATTTCAGCACAGTTTGTAATGATTCTAATTGCTGTTAAGCAATCAAATGAGCAGCTTTGCAGGTAGTGCTGTGTACAGTTTTGTTTTAAGAAAGAGGTAGTAAGTACAATCCTGAGATGTACAGGTTGCAAGTTTGCTATAGCACAGGGGAACAGCCTGTGATTTTCAGTCTCCTCAGTGTCTTGCAGGAGGAATATAAACAGGGGAGACACAATCAAATCCTATCAGCTTTTTTTGCACTGATGTGTAATTTTACCCTTGCCAAGTAAATTTGTAAAAGCAGTTGCTCTGTACTCTGTGTGCTCCCTATGTCCAGAGTCACATACAATTAATTCAATGAAAAATAGCACACTTCTAGTGACTGACAATTTTTAAGGCTCATACTTCTTTGAGTTACCTACTGGAACATGCATTCGTTTTTTTCTTGTGTTTGCTAAGCAACCATCATCTGCACAATTATGTGGACCTTGCTAAAGACCATGAGATTTTGAGGATGTAACAGCCAGTTTGGTCCACACAGGTTGCACACAAGTGGTGAAATGGGGCATGAGAAGGGGAGACTCAGCTTGGCAGTCAGTGCACAAGGAGGTGGGAGGAGGAGTGAATGTCTTGCAAGAGATGTGGGCAATTAGAAACACTTCAGGATAATAAACCTGGAACCTATGCTGTTGTTTCACCATGATTTTGTTTTGGAAAGCTACTGTAGGTAAAAGCAGGGAGGAGGTAGCACTCTTCAGCCAGCTGTTGTAAGGCCATGCAGAACTGTGCACAGCTGCTGTGAGCTGGAATTAGAAAGGCTGCTTTGTAAGAGCACATTGGGCATTTGCAGAGAGACACCTTCTCTCTAGCAGCACGTTTTCTGTATGCAGGGCTTCTCACTAGCCTGATTATACTTTGAAGGGTGGGGTTAAGTCTCTATACTAGTCTAAGATGAGAGGCAAAAACTCTGGATCTTGAACTGCTAAAAAGTAGTCATCTGTGTTCCAGAATCCAGATTAAATTTTATTAAGGAAGAACCACAAAAATCCCAAACTGCTATGTTTCTTGAGCAGTAAAAAGTGCTCTGAGTTTCTACTGGCTAGAGCCAATTAGACTTCCTCCCAGATGGTGTCATTTTGCTTAGTAAGCACATAATTTTTAGATGGTACAGGATATTATTTTAAAAATTATTTTTTATTTTACTAAAATTATTAATGGCTTGCTAATGAAAAGACCATTAAATAAATTTTAAGCTGCTCCCTAAAATGCCTTTCTTCATTGCTTTATTCTAATTAGGCACTTTTTTTATGAGAGGTTTTGACAAATTATTATGGATACAAGTGGAAATAAAACTTGTGATTTTTCTGTAGCTGAAGTTCTCAGCCCAGACATAATTCAAAGCAACACATATAGTTGTTGTGGCGTGTTAATGTTACTAATTTCCCAGAAAAGATTTTCCCTAAGAAATAGTGTTTTATGTGATTCAAAGTTACCTTTTCAAATTAAGTGTTAATGCAGAGAAAATGTTTATTGGCTGGATTTTGAAGTCAAGTTTAAAATAATAATATGATCCTGTTTTTCTTTGGCAGAGTATCAAGAAGAAAAACACAAGTAAACAAGAGATGAGCACATACTTGCGATTCATAGTGTCTCGTATGAAGGAGCGGGTGAGTGTGAGACAAGGAGGTTTATTCAGTGTTGTGCTGCACTGTGGAGGGTCATTGTGGTTGCTCAAGTGTGACTGTGCAGGGAGGAGGGCTGCAAGAGGGTGGGTTTTATTTCTTGTGTCACAAGCAGTGTGTGTTTCCACATACACTTATCAGGCGCCATGGCTCGGATCAGTATCGCCCTGACAGGAGCAGGTTATGCCATGGGCCTGTGGTTCCTCTGACATGGACATTTTTCAGGTTTGAGACACACGTAATCTCATGGGTTGTGATCCCCAGTTTGCCCTTATGTAGTCCCCACCTGAAATATGCCAAACTATTGCATTTTCTAATCTTCTTTTATGTGTTTTAAGCAGATTCTTAATGCAATAATAAACACTGTCTCGTGGTCCTTTCAGGCTATAGATCTAAACAAGAAAGGGAAGGACAACAAACACCCAATGTATCGAAGGCTGGTGCACTCAGCTGTTGATGTTCCTACTATACAGGAGGTAGAGTGACTTGCTTTCTAAATTACACACTGGTTTTGTGTCTTTTAACAGTGAAGGTCTAAAAAGTCCTAATCCTATTTAATTCTCTTTATGATGAGTATTTCAGTATTGTATCCAGCATTGGATATGGAAGCTTAACATTTCAAACTTTTCCTCATAAATATGTTACCAAGTAAAACCATTTTGAGTGGTGCCTAGTTTTCAGACACAGAATATCCTCAATTCTTTTTTGTGCTAAAGTTTTACTAGGAGCTGCAGGTAGCTAAAATCTTAGAGAAAGTACTGTTTAACTAAATCAACGAGACTCAAGTGCCTATGTTTGCATCTCTGGCCCAATGTTCTTGACCATATTCCAATTTCAGTCATTATGCCCTTGTGTAGGTGTCAGCTTTATAAACATCCAAATGATTCATAAAGAACCAATCATTTTGTTCATCATGAAAAACCAGACTCACCCAAAACATTTGTTTTGCATTAATTGTTCCAAAAATAAAGTACTAATAAATATTTTGTCCCTTTTTTCTGAACCAAAGGTCTGATCATGACTCATATAAATCAACTGCACATGACCATAATGAACAGCATACTCATCTTTACTCATTCCTGCAACTGGATTGCTATGCAGTGCTGTGGTATATCTTGCCCTTTACAACCACAGATGTGAAGAGCCTTTGTTTTATTATTAAAATGCATGCATAAACAATAGCTTCACTGACAGTTTTGGACACCAGCACTGCTGCCTGTCTAGAAGTGCTGGCAACACTGGTTGGGCCTGAAAATAGGTCAGGCCTTCCTTTCACTCTGTCAACTTCTGCTGCTTCCACAGAAGGTCTTTTGGCCTTGATAGCATTCTATAAGCTGATGTTGTTTTGTTTGATGATTGCAGTTGTCATAGATGTTCTTGAGAGAGCACAACTGAAAATGTTGCATTCCTTATTGGACAAAAGGCCATACTAGGAAAATGAATTGCATGGCTCCATGTAGGCATTTGTTATGAGTTTGGAAGACTGGGACAATCAGCTTGCATCAGAAAGCACTGACTGTCAACCGAAGATCTTGGACGTTTAAAGGCAGTCAACATTGATTTGAAACTAGCTGATATTTTAAGGTACAAAATGTTCACCTCAGGGAACATATTTCAGTTTGAACAAATGTTCTGGGCCACACCTTATGCTGAAGCTACTCCAGATTCAGCTTGTTACAACCAGGAAAATCTTTTTTAAACTTGGTGAAGTATTAAAGAATCTATTTTACTTCTGAGCGTTGCATAAAGGAACCATTGCAAAAAGTTCAGCCAGTGCTCTGGTACTAACAAACCATGTCAAAGAGTTGTAAGTATTCCTTTTGTATGCAGGAAAGGCAGTGTCTGATCTGTGTTGCATAATGCAGATTTCTGTGAAAGCTTCTCTGCATAAACAGGTACAGCACTTTTAAGAGTTTTCTCACAGTCTTGTGTTTTCTTTTGTGTAGAAAGTAAATGAAGGAAAGTACAGGAGTTATGAGGAGTTCAAAGCAGATGCTCAACTTCTTCTACACAACACGGTGATTTTCTATGGAGGTAAAATACTACATTTACTGCTTGCCTTGTTTGATTCGTCTTTATTTGTAGGAAACTCACAAGTTCAGGATTGAATTTGGTATTAGATAGTCTTAAGTATGAATTAAGTCATTTGAAAGCCTTTAAAAATCAAAGTGCATAAGGGTCTTTTCTGGCCCACCTACTACAGAACTATTTTCATCCTCCCTGGCTAAACCTCTTAGTGGGAATTTACACCTTTGCCATCCTGTTCCTTCTTCAGAAAGTCCTAAGTCAGTCTATACTGCAGATTTTTGCCAATATACATATGTTGTCCTAGGGTACAGTAGGGTTTCTCTGCTGTGTCAGCAGAAACATGTACTATAGACATATTTCTTTTACTTTTGGGCAATATCTGCCATATTGTGACAGCAAATATAGCTACATCCACACCAGAAGTGTGCTGCTGGTGCAGTGTGAAGGTACAGCCATCGGAGAAGCTGACAGGCACTGGGAAGGTAATGAGCGACTGATTGGAAGTCAAAAAACACCACCACCATCTCAGAAGCTGTAGCCAGGTCCTGTTTTCCAGAGCCATCATTTCAGGAAGAATGTGGCTCTCCCCTGCAGACGTGGCCTCCCCATCAGGGAGACTGGGAGGAGGGTGGCACCAGTCTGTTTGCAGCCCCAGGAGATTCACACTGTGGCTGGTGGGGAAAGATGTGAATATGGCAGGAGAGGAATACATGGGTGTAAAGGGAGATTCAGTGATAAACAGTCTGTGAAGCATCACTCAGAGCAGAGAGCAGAGGGCCATGTTTTAGGACAACTGCAGTGTGTCATTAAGACACAAGCAGAGAAAGAGACTGAATCCATATTAAGAGCAACTGTGTCTCCCTACTGCTGCTCCTCCTCAGATGTGTGCTTGTATTGTTCGGTGTAAAAGCAGTATTGTTGAATATAAATATGACACAGAAAACAAATACTGAACTGAATGTTAGAAAATTTTAAATGGAAGGGCTGTCCAAGTGATTAAATTATGTTTTGTCTTCTTAAGCACGACAATTATAGCATGAAAGTCACAGCAATGACAGCTGCAAATCTTTGTGAGCACTGTGATCATACTGTGATTGTTTATACCATCTATTTTTAATTTATAGCGGACAGTGAACAAGCTGATATAGCAAGGATGCTTTACAAAGACACCTGCCATGAAGTAAGTACTACCAAGTAACCAAGATGTAGTTAAGATACTTGATTTTCATTTCAGAATCTAAGAAATTATTCTTCATATTACAAAAAAAGGTGTGCAATTGAATTATAAATTTTTTCCTGACTCTGTAGCAGCTGATCGAGAATTCCTTTTTCTTTTTCTTCAGTTTTTTTTTGTTGGTTGGTTGGGTTTTGCAGTTGTAGTTGTTGTTGGGGTTTTGCTGGGGGTTTTTTTTTGCAACTAGATTGTAATTTTAAAAACACTGATATTCAAATTTTAATTTTGAAAATAATCAGGTAATACATATTTGGACTAGAAATAATTGTACTTACTAATACAAATTGAACCTGAGGTGAGATTCCTACTAAACTCTGTAATTGGCATCAAAACATTTCTCCACATTCAGAGGACACCAAAAAATACAGCTGAGGAGCTGGCACACTTTCTCCTTTTGTACAGTTGAATTACTTCTCTCACAATGTACTTTAAATATTTGATGAATTTTAAGAACTATTCTTTGCATTTCATCTATAATAGATGATTAATATGTCAATTAGTCTTCTCCCTCTGCCTGGGTTTTCTGAAACATGAAGAATGTTTCTTCAGGTTGTCTTTCAGCCTCTCACATCCCACCTCAGTTTCACACCTTTAGTTTGCATGGACGGAAGTAACTCCACCAAATTACCAAGCAGGGCTGAAAAATTTTACTGCTAAAGGGAGAGGGATGCTACTGAAATCACATAAATAGGATTTTTTTTGCTTATTTACCTTCTTTTGTTTTTCAGCTAGATGAACTGCAGCTTTGCAAGAACTGTTTCTATTTGTCAAATGCGCGACCTGACAATTGGTTCTGCTATCCTTGTGTATGTTGCTGACACAGATTTTTATTTGTTTGCTTTTCTGTATAAAAGCCTGCAGTTTTGGTGTCATTAATGCACTGAATATTCCACTTCAGGGGGCTTGTTTCAAAGGCATAGTTAAGACTCTGTAAGCCTGGATATTTTGCACAAGTGAAGTGTTGATTGAAGTTCAAAGCTGTAACAATATAGGTTATAAAATTTGGGTATCAGCCAGTTACAACAGTTTCACAAGAAAATAAGGAGCTTACAGAACTAAAATTTTGCTCCTGAATGAAGCTAAAAAGACATGTTAATTTTTAGTCTGCTTAAGATCTCTGTTTTCAATAGACAGTTATACCCTTTTCAGACTTTGTTGTTTTGGGGTTTTTTTACTTTGATACAAGCAATATCTCTAACAAGGAAATGTATTGTAAGAAGATAAACATGAAAAAAGCACTAGACACAAACAGTAACCATATTTTTAAGGTACTAGCATAGTATTACAGCAGAATATTTCATATCCACTAATAAATCCAACTTTTTTCCCAGATACCTAATCATGAGTTGGTTTGGGCCAAAATGAAAGGCTTTGGGTTTTGGCCAGCCAAAGTCATGCAGAAAGAGGACAATCAAGTTGATGTCCGCTTTTTTGGCCATCACCACCAAAGGTAATTTATTAATTCCATGTGCTGCTTTTTACAAACAATATTAAAGAATTTATCTCATCTATCATGTTGTAAATCCTGGCTCAGCTTGTTGCCAGCATTAGAAATACTGAATGCTTTCCCATAATGGTTTCAGAAAATTTAAAGTTCAGTCTAACACATGTGAAGTGTCCAAATGGCTCAGAGATTCTCTTTCCACAGTTGCCAGAAGGATGTTCCTCAATGCCATTTTAATTAAAGACAGTAAGTGAACTTCAGCTTCACTTGCCCAGCTTCACATGGGTGGCAGCCTGATAATCCAGGCCAAGGTGAAAATTGGCAGAAATGTTCTCCTTCTACCGGCAGTATTGACTTTGTGCAGTTTCTCATTTGAGCTGAGGCACTGCAATTTTGTGGTTTAGTACCATGATATATATCACAAATGTTTGTGTCTCACTGCTAGAACATTGACAGGCCTCCTGCTGGGAGCCAGTTTGCAATTTCAGAGAATCACTCTTTACATTGGAAACTTAACTCCTAGAGATCAGCTTTTGGTTCTCTCTCCAGTTGGTTGTTCACCATTTGGGGAAGTTTGTAGCAGTGTTACAGTGGATGTACTGTTGTTTGGTTTTTTTTTAATGTTTCATTTATGTGCCTATAATGTGAGGACAGGAAACATTTCCAAAGTAATTCATGGTTGTTGGGAGGTGGTATATTTTGGTGCACCCCAAAAGGGCCTAGACAATTCCGTAACAGTGTTTTAGGAGACTGTTTATTTAAATTGCTTTCAGTGTAACTTTCACAGTATATAACATCTTTTCACATGTTATATGAACTACCAAGACTTTCTAATAGTCATAAAGTGAGCAAAGGATCTTTACTGGTGCCTCAGTCACAGAAAGGTTTTTACCTTGAATGTGTTTACAAATGCAGTTTATTTCTTTAGTAATCTTTTGCTTTGAGTTCACACAGTTTAAAACTACTTAATAAAGTAACCTGGCACCTGTGGGATGAGGTGCTTGCAACTTCTTAAATGTGTGCTATACAAAAGGCAAAGGATGTTTAACTAGAGTGCCATTGCTGTGCTGGACTTGGACAAAAGGCCAAATTCTTGGCTGGTGTAAATTGGCATTGTTTCTTTGTCTTCACTGAAATTAAATTTATATTGCAAGAATAAAGAATCTGTTCACAAACATATAATTTGTTGATTATTTAATCTGTTAGGCAGGTGTGCATGGCACTGACCCTATATCTTCAATGTTCAAGCTTGGTGCTTGGTATAACTTTCAAAATGTCAAGACCTGCCCATCTTCCTCTCTGAGGACTCTCGGAACATATTTAAGAGGACAAAGTAACTTTGGAACCAAGTCACTGGCATGAATTCAGTCCAAAGAAACATGACAGTCCCCACAAAAGTTCAGTCCTGATAGACAGGGGCCCAGGCTGCAAAATGTCTCTATTCCAGGTGATGAGTTGGTACATTCCTTGACAGTTTTAGCAAGGAGGTCAAGAGCTAAATTGGATTAGCATATGAACCTCCGATCAAAACTGTTTCTGTGTCTGACTCAGGGCATTTAGCAAGAGAGCAGGTAAGAGATGGTACTGGGGAAGGTTTGTGGCTCATCAAAAATGAGGGAGACTTTTAGCCATAGCACCCACAGCTAACAAGTATTTATAATAACAAAAATGTCTAACAGTATGCAGTCCATTTTTTTTCGAGTGTGTTGAGTTTAAAAAAAGAAATCAAAGTAAAAAGGAATTGTCAGTGATCGGCCATTGTGAAAAACTGCTTTTGAAGTCAGTTTCTCAGGTCAGGATCCTTCACCTGTATTATTTAATGTTTCTGAACCTGTCTGTACTGTGTATTCAAAAGGGCCTGGATCCCCTCTGAAAACATTCAAGATATCACAGTTAACATCCACCGGCTGCACGTGAAACGCAGTATGGGATGGAAGAAGGCCTGTGATGAGCTGGAACTGCACCAGCGTTTTCTTCGTGAGGGGAGATTCTGGAAATCAAAGAATGAGGACAAAGGGGAAGAGGAGGCAGAGTCGAGTATCTCTTCCACTAGCAATGAGCAAGTGAGTGCTGCTACAATATTAGCAATCAGGGCCATTCATTAAAGAGTACGAAGATGATATATTTTTGATTAATGTGCTATTAAATTAGCCTTGTGTGCTGTCTGCAGTTTTGTGATGACAAGAGGGTTCAAAGGCTTATTGTCTCTCTGTTTTGTAGCTCAGTAATAGCAAGAATACAGATTTTCCTCTTTCCTCAGTTTCTTGGATGACCTTTGGGAAGTTTCAAAGTGTTTGTCACCTTAACAGCACCTTGATGAGACAGATCAAGATTTCTAAAGTTAAATAGGAATGGTCAAGTCAAATGTCACAGATATCAGATGGACTGCAACACTGCCTTCTTGGAGCCCTGTCAAGGGCCAGCCCTGTAGCTGCTCAGCCTTTTCACAGCTGGAGTATGTTCACTTTGGACTCTGTCCTGCTTTCAGATCCATGAGTAACACCAGCTGTGACATTTTCAGCAGATCCAACTAAAGTTAGGTGCAAACGTTGCACTTGGGGACCATGTGACCAGCAAGATTAAAGTCATTAAAAATAATTCTGCAAAACAAGAAAAATTGCATTGTTTGTAACAAAGGGAACAAACAGCCAAGATCCAAAACCTTGTATTTCCATATGGAAATTCCCTTATCATAGCTGATCTTTACTAGTCATTCATCGTCCAAGAGGGTATTATATGTTCACTACTAGTGACTTGGCAGTAAGGTTTTCATAGTTTGTAGGAGGCTTCTCTGTATTTTTGGCAGCCCTTTCCCTGGCAGCATCTTTTCTCATTTAAAACCACTATCCTTTCTCTAAGTCTGTATTAAAAAAAAAATCGGTGTATTTTGACCCTCTTCCTTTGTCCTTTTGTCAAACAGGTCTATCACCCAATTTGGAACTAAAAAATTAAAAGTTTATAAAACTGTATGTTGTAGTGGGAGGTTGTTCCTTATCAAAGTGGTTGTAGGGTTTTTAAGCCTAGTTTGCTTAGCTAACCCTTTGTAGCCCCTTTGTTTAAAGTCTTGTGTGCAGTCATTCAACAGCCTGTGGTAAAACAGGAAAATGGTCACAAATAAAAGATAACAGTGGTATTTTCACATTTTTTTCAGAAGTGTCAGTCGCAGGGTCTGAAGTGTCTGTTTATGTATTTTCTCTTCGATGCCATCTGTTCATCCTTCACTTGGCAAATGCTTATACCTGTTTTACTGGTTTCCCAGATAAAGGAACACAAGAGTAGCCATCAAACTCACTGTTCTGCTGTAGTCTGCAGTATCCTGTTACTAACACTAGCTAGTACTGCATGCTTCAAAAGCAGGCGTAAGAACTTCTCTACAAGCACCGTAAGATAATTACCATCAACTTAGATCTCATCCTTGTTTCTATTGTGAGAGTGACTTTTACTCTAAAGCATTAAGTTCCATACCCCTCCAGTTATAATCCAGTCTGGATGTTCTTACCATATTTACATACTTACATTTGCTTTACAATCACTGCTGTTTTCTGGCATCAAACAAGATCTGATTTCTAAGTATGGGTCACTGATACAAGAATATCTCAGAAAACGAGTGTTTGAGCTTGTGTGTGAAATGAAGAAAGGAATGGTTAAGAATATTTTAGCAAATGCATATTAAATATTAGAACTTGTTCATTAATTTTGTTCCTTTGTGCATTCATAGTCATCAGTGATAACATAGAAAGTCTAATGTGTACACTTCTCATTTAAGAACATTTAATTAAACTTTCTATTTGATACCTTAAAAATTGCAAATAATCACAAATAAAGGGCACATTGGTCATGTTACAATGAAAGCCGCTTACATGAACTGGTTTTTGGATTGATTCAATATGCTTTTCTTAATGTTCACAGCTGAAGGTTACTCAGGAACCAAGAGCAAAGAAAGGACGACGTAACCAGAGTATGGAACTCAAAAAAGAAGTGAGTGACCTAAATGATTGTGTTTGTAGAGATAACAAGTACAAAAAGTCTGAAATTTTAATAGACACACCTTCAGTTTCAGTCACCTTTTACTGATTTTACATTAGTCTTGGAAGTTCCAGCCCCACACTTGGTCCTCCTTGCTAACAAATGTAATTGTGCCTCCCACACGTAAGTAATGTGTGTCATCATGGGAACATTCTGTATTGTGAATAAAGGAAGTCAGCTTACAACATTTCTTTTTTAATAACAAATTCAGGCTATCAGTAAGTCCATAAACAGCAGAAATTAGTAAGTGCAATCCAGACTGTAAAGTTTATGAACTACCGTATCCACTTTGTCTATGGGGCTTCTCTGTTTATCCCGCTTGCACATGCCAGCATCAGGGAACCAAGGGCTGCGTTATTGCGCGTGTACACAAGGGGGCACTTAGAGAGAGAGCCGTAAATCTGTTCCGAACCGTCAAGGACTTTTTCCTGGCCTTGTTCCAGCTGCAGGAGTAATGCTAAGAAAAATTTGCACATATGTCCATTCCTTGCAAGAGGACTCGGGGTGCCATTGCAGAGGAGGGTGCAGGTACTGTAGCACCAGAGCTCCCTGTGGTGGCTGGAACACAGACGTGGCCACTCGTAATTCCTGGGCACCTGCCCCCCCCTTGTACCTGACCCCGTAGGAGGCAGCTTTGTTGATGGAGGCAGTGACACAGTCTGTGCTCCCTGGGGCACAAACTGTGTTTGAGTGCAAGATAGGGAGATTACAGGAGGATGTCTCACCATTCTTATTGTGTTTTCTGTCAAGCGAATGCTGTAATTTGCTTCATATATTTATGTCTTAACATTTGCCTTCTTAGCTCTGATCAGTGATCCAGAAGTCAATCACAGTGACCTCTTAGAGAGTAATTGATTGCAAAAGGGAATACACAGTCAGCCTTTTGAATGGTGTGAGCAATGCTTCATCACACAGACAGGCACAAAGTCTAGTCCTGAGCAAGGCTTTGTCTCTGCACTGTAAAATGAGCATTCAAACATCTCACTTGAAAAAAAAAAAATTATTGTTTGTGTCTTGAGACACTTCAAATAGCAATAAGTGATTCCAGGAGTGTAACTTCGATCTGTTCTAAAGAGCAGGAGCAATTGGTGATACAGGGTAATAGCACAGGCAGCTAAATTCAGTACAGTACACTGCAGTAACTGTGACTTCTTTCTTGATAATTGTGTAATTATATAGAGCTTCTGTGGTCATCCAAGTCTAGTTCTATATTATTGGAAGCAAGACGTAGACTCTCATTAGCCTTTCATCTTCAAAGGACCTTTGAAGTACTAATCAATCTTTGCAGCAGTTCTATGGAATCAGTGGAATATTACAGACTCCAGTGGAGCCTGCTGGGCCAGGGGAAGCCCAGAGTTTGCCAAAACAATTCAGGAGCCTTGGCTATGCAACTACAGTCTCTTTAGGCAGAATATTGTGGGGAAAAGTATCTCTAGCAGATCTCTAGTAATCCCAAGGGGTCAGCATAGCCTCTGAGGTTTGTCATACTTTTGGGGAGGTGAGGCTGGGGAGTGTGGCATCCTGAGGCCATTGGTGTGCTTCCTTTTGGAGGGCTCCAGGCTGAAGTCAGAAAAGCCTGACCCAAGAGCCTACCCACTCTCAAGCTGGTTTTCCACAGGGATCCCACATCCCATTAGCACTACAGGTCTTCAACAGACACCTTTCACATTAATTACACTGATATTATTCATGTAACATTTTTCCTTCAGGGGGAACTGAACAGTTAACAGGTTGACTTTTTCTATTTTGATATCTGTTTTACAAGTTTGTTCTTTCTCTGCAGGAGCCAGAACCTGAAACTGAAGCAGTAAGTTCAAGCCAGGAAATTCCCACAATGCCTCAGCCCATTGAAAAAGTTTCAGTCTCAACTCAGACCAAGAAGTTAAGTGCCTCTTCTCCAAAAATGCTGCATCGGAGCACCCAGACCAGTAATGATGGAGTGTGTCAGAACATGTGCCATGACAAATACACCAAAATCTTTAACGATTTCAAGGACAGGATGAAAGCTGATCACAAAAGAGAAACTGAGAGAGTTGTGCGAGAGGCAGTGGAAAAGGTAACACTTGTTGAACAGCACCTACACTTGAGGGTTGAGAAGGGATTTTGGGGATTTTTTCACATTCTTTTCTATTTTTTTAACAACTGCTCTTACCAAAATGAATAAAAAACCTTTTCCAAAGAGACTACATAAAAATACTCTCCATTATTGCTTTTTTAGACCATTTCTATACCAACAAGCCTACTTTAAACAGAAAACTCTTGACTTTTTTTGATTCTTGTCCACTGAAATCAGTTTGTGGTCCAAAACTGAAACTAATTGTTCATTCATGAGTATCTGTTTCCAAAGCCTTTCTCTCCATTGTAAGTGTGATTCTAAACAATGTCATTGTTTAACTGCTAGTCATAAATAATTCTTCTTTTGTCAATCTTCTAACCTAAAGATCAAATAGGGTCACTGAAATTTGTTTGAATTTTCTTATCTAATAATAACCTGTTTAAAATTCAATGTCTTAAACTTGACCTGGTCACCTTTGGCTGGAGAGAGCAGGACAATTTGGAGGATGATTTGTCTGACCTCTCTTAAGTACCTGTCTTAAAATAAGATTAATTTCCTTCTGCATGAAGGACTGTGAAATGAACCTAGGGAGTTCAAGTGTTAATCCTGTAGGATTAAGACACCAAAGGTTTAGATACCTGAGCAAGGGCAAAGGAACCTCACTGACAATGAATACTTAAAGGTACCTCTTAATGAACTCAGGGATGTTCAATTTTGTATTTTCCATTGTGCACTTGCTATAGATTTATATGCAGTTGTAGATTTGGAAGAAACAAAATCTTTTTTTAAGAGAAATTCATAAATTTGTAAACTGATCATTGAGCAAATATGCATAGAACTTACTTAGCTTATTGTAGATGCCTAGCAGAGTAGAAATACAGTGACATTTTTATTTGATAAAATCTAATTTTGTTCTAACTGAGAAATTTTTATTTCCTAAATAGGAGAAATCTCCAATTAGGTGACCTCCACCTGTATCAGTAATAGAGGTTTAAAGAGTAGAGGTTTAAATAAGACACTTTCAATTCCAATAGCTGTCCCCTGACTTGTTTTGCTGACTTGTCTTTGGCAGCTGCGTACAGAGATGGAAGAAGAGAAAAGGCAGGCTGTAAATAAAGCTGTGGCCAACGCACAAGGAGAGATGGACAGAAAATGTAAGCAGGTAAAGGAGAAGTGCAAAGAAGAATTTTTAGAAGAAATTAAGAAACTAGCAGGCCAGCACAAGCAACTGATTTCCCAGACCAAGAAGAAGCAGTGGGTAAGTGTCCAAAATTTATCACCAGTAAGTGCAAATGTATAATGCATCCTTCAGGCCAGTTGAAGGGGATTTCTTCCTTGTTTTTAACTGCACTGCTCTTCCACTGCTCTTCCAGTATTAAGGCTTTCTCCTTCATATTACTGTTTCAAATTTTCTCCAGATTTCAACTTGATATTCTGATTACTTTCCATCTTAATTTGTTAGTGTTAACAGCAACATCTTCTAGAGTCCAATCAGATCTTAGTATCAAAAATATTTTTTTCTATATGCAGTTTTACTCCATAGAAGACATGTTTTGCATTATGTTCACATTCCTTTGATCTTGAGGCCTCAGAGGGTACAATATATGGCTGCATCAATTTGTATTCCCCTGCTAATAAGGCTATTAGTGATATCCTTTTGGCCTTTTCCTCTCCTTGCTTTTTCTACAGCTCTTTTATATTCTTTTGTATTTAAGACATGACATTCTGAAATGTATTCCTCTCCCTCGCTCAGATCTTCAGTGCGAATCTTCAGCATCGACTACAAAAACCATGTTGCTCTGCCCTTTAGAAACATGAAAATACACATCTAACTTAGTGTTCTATTACATGCCACAAACTTTTCCCTGGTTTTATTTGCATTGTGGCTCATGTTTTCTCAGGCTGGAAGTGTGTTCTCCCGCATGACTGTACACCACCTAGCCAAACACTGCAAGCACCATAAACTGTGCTGCTTTCCAGGAGCAGAGTGCAGGTGGAAACCACTCTGCTCAGGAGCCAGGACCTGGCACACACACAGACTCCGCTATTTCTGTGCTAATTTTCACAGAACAGGGGAGTGAAAGCCATTGCTCAGGAAGTCACACAGCACTGTGACAGCTGTCTGTAACACACAGAGGGGTGGGCACAGGATTGTAGCACTGGTGGGGCTGGGAAGGAGTGGGAGCCTCCAGGAGATGGCACAAGCCAAGGGACAGCCAGTCCTGCCAGCCCCCTGCAGCCCCATTTGCCTTCTGCTATGAAGGGCTGTTTTGCTGCTGCTCAGCCTCATTAGTCCCTGTGCTTACATGAAACGATGGTCCCTGCAGGGAAAACTCTGCTCTGGAGAAGAGTGGAAAAAATACTCGGGCGAGACAGTCAGTTGCTGACTATCACAGTTGGTTTTTGGAAAGAGAAGAATTACTTCACATGCCAGAACTCCTGTAGAGTCTTTATTTCTGTTCCTCACGGAGATTTTACTGTGGGTGTTATGATGCTGCAATGCTTGGGTCTCTGTAAATAAGAGGATTCCTCCCTGTCTACCTGTCTCTGCTGACCAGAGAAGTTATTTATGACTCTGACTTGATCAAGTTACTGTGTTCAGTGTGTCACCAGCTGCTGGTGCCTGTGTGCATGTGCTCACCTGTCGCACTGGAGAGGGAAATGGAATTGCCTTTGCCCACTACAGAATATGTCAAATTAGCTCTGTTGTCACAAGTGAAGAGCACACATGTGAACCATTGTCACCATTCCACTGACATGCAGTAACTCAGGCACAATAACTTGATTGTGAGACTGGACTCTTAGCTCTAGCTGCTTTTTGGTGGTTTTGAAGGCAGAATTTTCTAAAGAGATTGACTGGACTTACTTTTATCTGCTCCAATGTGCCTTTACATATCCTTCAGACTAATCAGAGAGTGCCCTGATACCACATCACTGAGTTTATTAACAAGGGCATAAAGCCTCTCTACTGAGCAAAACAATCAAAAGATAGAGTGTTTGACAGTCTTGCCTATTTCTGTGGCCTCGAACTATCCGTCAATCACCACCCTAAATGAAGGCATCATGCAGGCAGCTGGTTTGCATGTGGCAGGAGAGGGAGGGTCAGGATAAACACCTCTGCATTCAAGCTGATGGATCTGCCTGCCAACACACAGCCCCAGGCAGCTGGACTTGGTCCAATTACACAACTCCCCAGTGATTCTTCCTTCAGTGACACTAATGACAGTCCCTGGTGTGTAGTACTGCACTTGTATGCTGCTATTATAATGATACCTCCTTACCAAAATCTCATGTAATTAACTCACATACTAAATGAGTTTTGGTGGCTTTGCTTTTTAATTAGGAGCAGAGACCTCTGGTTTTGTGTAATGCTGATGTCTAGGCTTGGGAATACAGCTGCTATTATTCGCACTATATTTGTCTTTTTCTCATACCTAAAAAAAAGTCCAGTTGGGATGAAGGGATCATTTTGCTGGTGGTATACAGGGACATGAGAAGATGTGCTTCCAGCCCTCAGGAGACTAATGCATAGTTAAAGAATAACAGTTCCTCTTTCTCTAGCTGGTCACAATACCCTTGGCTTAGCCCAATTTCATTTTTACACCTCCAGAAAATTTGGGTTTTATACAGATACCTCAAGTAAATAGCAAACAAAAGGAAGAAATGTAAAGACAGGAATAACAATAATGAGGTTATGCAGCTCGATGGCCTCCAGGGTGCAGGCTGGAGTGCTGGTCTTAATGTTTCTGTTTTAGTTTCTCCAAGTTCTTTTATTTGTGTATAAGCCTTATTTAAATTGGTGCATAGGTCATTTCTATAGATAGCTTTTAACTTTTTTCTCTTTCAAATTTATTTACACATATATTTATTTTAACTTGCAACAGGTGGTCTTTAAGTGAATGAGCATTGTCTGTGATGTGCACTGTCTAAAACAAAACCCCAAGTGATTGATAATGTTTAGAAAGAGGAAAAGAAAAGAGGATGCCTGAGGCTAGCTGGCATTTTGCCTTCAGTGCCACATGTGCTGGTACCAGCACAGATGACACTATTTTCCTTTTCTAAGTGGAGATTTACATCCCACACTTATGGCCAGCATATGTAAAGGGAAGTGCAGGACCCACAGATCAGTTGTCCTCTCCTGTCGTAGCATTTTTTGATCTCTCCAAGCCAGCAGATGTGAATTTGGTCTCTGGGCTGAGGCCCATGCTGTACATAATGGAGAGACACAGCTGTTCCCTGCATCTTTCCAGCAGATGATCCTAATGGCTCCCACAGGCTTGTGGGCCGCCAGAAACATGAAAAACCAGGAAAATAGCTCTTGAGAGGACACTTGTTTGCAGACATTTTTACAAATAAACTTCTCAGGAGCTAAATTATGAAAGGAAAATGGAGAGGTTCCCTTCTCACACAGCTAGGGCAGTCCCTTTATTGCTGATGTAAATAAATGGGTATCAGTTTAGCCAATGTAAATGTTGGCTTTCTTGGACCTGTCTTTCAGTAGTGGGGGTTGTTGTGGTTTTTCTTTTGAGGCAGTTGGGTTTGGTTTTTTTGTAATTCCCTGTTTTATTAGCAAAGCTGTAGCTAGACAGAACATAAAAAGTAAATTGTGTGTTATTCTGTGGTTTGATAGCAGCCTGCACAGACTGTGTGGTATCCCTCCCCCTGTTCCCCATCACATAATAAGCATTTCAGACTGGATTCCTAAAGATACTTTCTGATTTTGAGCAGACCAAATTCCGAAAGACAAATCTGATGTTGTTAGAAGCTGGCTCTCCAAGATGCAGAAGTATAAATGGTACCTTTCATAGCAATGCCACCTTGCTTTATAGAATTTTGTCAAAATGACAGTTAATGCTTTTGCAGCATTCCCTCAAGGGGCATAAACCCACCTGAAGACAGGGCACACACACTGCCTGTGTGGGTGCTGTACCTCCTTGATGGCCACCCATAGTGCTAACCAGCACGTTGCATTCCCTTTCTTAGTTCCTCAGAAGCCAAAGGGCTATTTTCCAAGTAGCTCTTCCAGCTACCAGAAAGCTGTGGGCCTTCTGTGTGTTCCAAGGTAGCAATCATCTTTGCTGCAGCTTTCCCCAGAACCAAGTAACTCTGCATAAATCACGGGCTGTGCAGCATCTTTCTTTGAGGAGTTTTGTGCAGTCCTGGCAGGCACAACAAAGGACACAAGCCCAGGCAGCCAATCTGTGTACAACAGGCCTTCTTGGTTTTATGTAAGACTTGGAGGTAAAAACACTTTCTTGATCTGCTCAGTAGCACTGAAGTAGCACAAGGTTTTCCCTTCAGGAGGTGGCAGTGCTGCCTGGCAGTCAGCAAACCCCAGTGACAGCAGCCTCCTTGCAGGCTGACCCCAGATGGGCTATAACAAACCAATAATTCTTCACTCCTGGGATGTTATTGTTGTGACTTTTGAGATTTTCTAGACCGAAAGGATCTTCCCCAGCAACCTCTGGCCAGGTCAGGCTTACAAAGAATCCTCAGAAACACCAATTTTTCCAGCCTGTGTAGAGCCTGCTCACGCCAGCAGCTCCTGCTGATTTATTGTAGCCTTTGAAGACGTAGATCAGGGTGTTATTACACAAATGTAGGGTAAAAGAGGTTCCTGGGCTATGTGGCTGAAAAACGTCAGTCCACCATTCTGAGACATGAGTTTCCTTAAGCAAGAGATGATTTTTTGAAAAGCAGTAATCCAGACTGTGGAAAATAGGAAGGCATTGTGCGGATGTGCTGAAGATTGCTGCTTCACTCAGCATGTGTGAAAAATGCCCTCACATGCTGATGTGTGCAGGGCTGGGGGAACGCTGGTGAGCTGGTGAGGAGGGATCCTGCCAGGGGGATAATCCCATCTTGTTTGTTCTCCCCAGTGCTACAACTGTGAAGAGGAGGCCATGTACCACTGCTGCTGGAACACTTCCTACTGCTCCATCAAGTGTCAGCAGGAGCACTGGCATGCCGAACACAAACGTACCTGCCGCAGGAAAAGATGAAAGAGTTACTCCTCCCCTAGAGCAGCACCCCGATGATTGCTATTCTCAGACACAGCGGTTTTTGTTTCCAAGAAAAGCCAAAATTGTTTAGAATTTGCTTCCCATTTTGCACCAGCCTTTAAACACTTTTGGTAAAAGAAATTTTGCACAGTAATTTCAGTCTTCTGTTAAAAATGCTCCTCCAAAATTTTGTCGGCAGAATAAATTGAACATCTGTGGGAGCAGGTTACTGCAAATAATTTTAAACTAGAGGATTTGTTGCATTTTCAGCAAATTTTAAGACATTTTTAGGTTTTACAGATATTTTAATCTTTAAAAACAGCAGATCTAAAAACAAAAAAATGATGCAAGTTTAACAAAAGGAACATTTAAAAACTAGATCTGAATGTAAAAAGTACGGAACTGTTTCAGAAAAACAAAGCATACTACCTTGATGTAACATTTATTTCTTAACCTTGTTGAGCTGGTTTTGTTCAGCTTAATTTTACTGTTTAAAGGCATTATCTATTGGTTATACCAGTGGGTACATGATTGAATTTAGGGAACAGGGTTGACACAGCAGGTGCTAGTCCTGCGTATTTTTTCTTAAATATTTCCCAACTGTGTTTTATTTTCATTATTTCTTTTCAATATATAACTTTTATAACAAAATATTAGCTTTGATCTTGTAGTTTAAAATCACAGGGAACTGGGGTAATCTTTTACTGAGCTGGATCTTAGAGAAAAATGAATATTTAAATTTTGAAGTTTGCACATTTCATTTTTGTTCTAACATGAGTGCTTGTAACAAGAATAAGAAAAGCCAAAAAAACCCAAACAAAAACAAACAAACAAAAAAACCCAACTACCTTTATTCCTACTCGGAATTTGGAGGCATACAAATTACTTTTTTGCGCCCCCCTTCAGCCTCCCCAATTCAACATCATTTGACCACCTCTTATCTGGTGTCACCTGGTCCATCATAACTTGATAATAAAAGGAGAAAAAGCACTTAAGTTTCACAGAAGCCGTTATGTTTGTAGTAATGGGTCATTGCCTAATAATGAGCTCCATCACTGTACTCAGAATGAAGAATAATGCATGTTAATTTTCTTGTATTAAAGATGCTGTGATTTGTAAAAAGTCTGTATTTTGCGGAATGTCTGGATTAAGAAGCATTACCAATAGGAATGGATCGATAGTTGAAAAATGATTTTCTTTTTGTTTGTTTTATATATAGATATATGAATTGCATCCATGTTCAGAGACAATTTTTTAAATAGATGTAAAGCTTACTTAAATAGCTTTTCTTTTAAAGTGTCTCCACATTTTAGTTTTTTTCAAAGATTGGTCTTAGACTGAGTCATATGCCCATTAATCATCCAGCTATTTTTTGAGAAGTTAGAGGAATAATTTGTAAATATTTATTTAGATCTTTGATATTTATTGAAAGCAATTACATGATGGAACGATGGAAGCTGAAGAATCAGGAGGAAAGCCTTTTAAAAAGTTTTCTCTAGGATTTGTCAGGGTCATTGTAAAGACAAAAATATAACTAAGACTTCTGTGAACTACCACTGAAATCCTGACCTTTTTTACTTACAGTGGTGATATAAGTTAATTGACTATATACCGCCAAATAATGCCCAATATGTTGCAGAAATTAAGTGGTAAGTTGATTGGAAAAAATAGTAAGTAGATGGTAACTTGTATTACCACAGCTACATTATTGCCTGATAAATGTGTAATTAACTTTTGTCGCCTCTGTGTTGTGACTGTAAAACACTTCACAACTAAAAATCAATCTTGTTTGATTACTTTACAAGTTCCAAAACTTCGATCCACCCCTATGAAAGCAAGTTATTGTGAAAATATTTTTGGTGTAAAATCATTCCAGAATATGTAATATTTAACTGATAGCTGCATGAAAGTAAGATTCGTGTTACTTTGGCTTTTTTGTCTCTGTTGACACGGTTGCACATTTCCAAGTTACTACAGCGTGAAAACTGTGTGTTTTAAAGAAAAAAAACAAAACAAAAAAAAAAAGATTGTGGCCTGGTTTTGTATAAGTTTTAGGTAAAATTACAATTGATTGTTTTAGGAATCATGATTTAAAATTAATTTTTCTGCAAATCATAAAGCTATAATAAAGTGTTGAGCTTAGCCACTATGCACATTGTAATTATTCATTGTGGCTGTCCAGTTTATGATGCATTCTGGCATTTTGTAAGCTGCTCTGACTAGCAATATATAGAGTCATTTAATGTGTTAACATTGGTTAATAAATGTATTTAAAAAAACCTCATTGAAAGTATCTGTGTTGATTTTGGCCAGTTGTCCTCACATCCTGGGGTGGGCAGGCATGAGGCTGCTGTTAGTACTTGTACCAAGCGAGACCGGGGCTGTGCGTGGGGAGCTGGGCCTGAACTCCCAGGAACCTTGTTCCTGACTCGAGGGGAGCTGGCAGGGCCATGCAAGGGCTTCAGCACTTAACATGGCTTAACAGCACCAACAGGGAATCTTTTCAGCCCATGCAGAGCCAGCAGCCCCTGGGGGTTGCGCCCATCAAGTCCTGGTTTTAAAGCCAGATCCTGCACTGGCAGCAGCCAGGCTGGGGCTCAGCCCTGCCTTGCCCTGTGCTTCCCCTCACCAGAGGCCCCACTCTGCCTCCGCCCTCACCCGGTCACCAGCCCTGAGCCTGCGCCTGTTGTGTGTTTTATCAATGAAGTAATTCCCTCTGGAGGGGCTGCATGAGCTCAGCTTCACCTGAGTGCAGTGGGGTTTCTCCTGCTGAGCCCTGAGCAGCTCAGTCCCTCACTCGCCACAACGCTGCCAGTGAGGTGCCCGAGGGAGCCAAGGGCCCAAGGAGCACATCCTGCGGCCACCCAAGAGAAAGGGCCACGTGGGGACAAGCCAAAGGCAGAGTGGGTCATCCTGGAGCTCCACTGGGACTTCAGGGCTGCAGGAGGGACACTGGGAGTTGGTTTCAGTATGGCAATTAAGAATTTCCCTATGGAAATTAAGACCTGGAAAGACCTTCAAGTCCTAAGGGATCCCTCTAAGTCTCTTTTATTATTTCACAATCCAAACAGTTCTGTTCTTACACGAGCCAAATTTTATTCCTTCATCTTGATGAAACTCAATTAAATGTCAACAGCCAGCACAGCCAATCACGTAAGCTGGTAAAGCAGGATCAGGAATAAGCAGCATCTCCCTTCAGCTCCCCTCCCAGGGCATTCCCCTTTTTTGATGACTGCAGTCACTCTCCAAGCTCATCAGCACTCCAATGGCAGAAATCCTCAGTGCAAATGCTCCTCCATTCCTCTCCCCATGTGCATTTGCCAGTTCAGGTGACAGCAGTGGTGCCAGCATCAGGATCAAACAGATCTCTGGATGTGCCAAGGCAGCCTCCCACCTGCATTGTGTAACATGGATTGTCTGTGACCTGCTGTACTCCACCACTGTCCCACACTGGGCCCTGTCACTGCCAGCTGGCAGAGCAGAGGAGGAGAATTGTCCTTGCACTGCCCCAACTCTGCAAGTTTCCTTCCATCAGGAATCTCAGGGTGAGTGAGGGTTTCTCTGAGTTCCTGCAGCATCACCGCTGCAGGCAGTGCTCCTAGAGCATCAGTCTGAAAGACTTATCGTTGGCTTTTCCTATTATTAACATTGTTATTACTATTAATTTTTTAATTTTTATTGTTTTTTTAAACTCTGGCTATTCCTTTATTATAATAAGGAGAAGCTGTGGTTTCTGCCTCCTGCTTCCTTTAGGTGGAGTGAGCTGCCCAGCTCATGGCTTGTTTGCCTTTCACAGTCTTAAATGACCAAGTATGTGAAATATGTTTGGGATTTGTTACTGGTAGTTAGGGGCCACCCTGTCAATTTTAGCTTCCCTGAGTGAGAGTACATATGTGATCTGTGCATATACTTCTCAAATGCTTTCATAAATCAAATTGAGGCGGGGGGTATCTAAACCAAAGAGGCCCTTCTTGTGTTGTTTCACGTTAAGAAAATGCAACTGCAAGCAGAAAGGTCCATCCATTTGTGAGAATACTAGAATATTTTTGGGGTTAAGTGGGAAATGATTATAGGTAATGTAAAAGGAATAAAACCAACTATCTTGGATCTTCCAAGCCCCATAGTTTATCCTTAATAAAACCTATTTCCAGATGTCAAAAGGCTCAAAAGTATGATAGGCTCTGAGTAACGCTCTTTGTAAAAGAAATGCTGGTTACTAGATGTTCAAAATTGTAAAATCAGAAAAAGAAAGAGAACCAAGAAAAAATTAACTCTACATTGTCCCTCCTGCTCCCCATGGCCATGCCTGCCCCAGGACCTCTCCAGCCCCTTGACCCTGGAGTCACGAGTGAGGTATAGAAGGGATGTTTCATCCCTTCAGGCGTGGCAAACAGCAATGAAGAGGCTGAAATTAAGCGCAGCATCTACTTTGTAGATAATTTGTACATAGAAGGAAACTGATAATTGAAGATTATTCAGAAGGAATGCCAAGAGAGCAAGAACACTCCATGATAAAAGGCAGAGTGATGTGTTTGTTTACAAAGCCACTGGCCAGCTGCTGTAAACTCACTGAGTGAAAAGTAAGCTGGTGTGAAGCTTCAATGGAAATAGGATTTACCCTAGAGAGATACCTAAAAATAAACTGAGTTCTGCATCAGAAGATGCTGTGAATCTGGTTACACAAAATGCTTTAGTAGTGTTTGGGAAAGGACTTCTGCAGCAGAAAATAATGTTTGTTAATAAAGCCAGAGCACTTTGATTTTTAACTACTTCATTAACAGGAAAGGTATCTTTGGCAAACAGCCACTGTAGGCAGCTTGGGGCCCCACTTGCTGCCACATTCCACCTCCGCTTCTCCCCTGCTCATGCTCCCATGGGAGCATGGGCCAGTTTTGAGCCATGATCCCACCATGCTTGGCCACAGCAATGTGCTTTTGTCCCTTGTAATAGAGCCTTCAATGTGAAAAATGGTTTCATTAAAAGTGAAAAGAGACTCGGTGACTTGCACACAGCAGCTCTTTGAGTCCCTGTCACCAGGAAAGAGGGTTTTGCGTGGCTTGGGCCACACCTCTATGCCTCAGCCAGTTGGGGCATCCTGCTCACTGTCCTCATTGGGAGGCATAGGAGCTGTGTGGGTCAGCTGTGCCTGAGGAGGGAGCAGAACAAAGCCCAGGGCATGGGCAGGGACATCCCCTGCTGCCAGCCCTGCAGCTCAGCCTCGCCAAGGAGCAGCAACACTGGCTCCTTCCAGGAAAAGCATGGCCAGAAACTCTGCCATGCGTGGATTACGTGCTGGAGAGAGAATTTCTTTGGCTGACACAACGCTTGACTGAGTGACAGAGCCTTTTCCTATCTTTTCACAAGTCCATAAAGACCACAAGGGCTAGAAAGCCTTTTAGTTTTGCCCCGAAGAAACGCAAGATGTGCAGCTCAGCCATGCAATTGCTTCTGTTTTCCCACTGATGCTGGAGCCGGCAGCATTTGAACCCTGGGCTCCCCAGTGCCAGGGGCTGCCACAGCAGGGAGCTGCTCCATGCTGGCCGAGCTGTTGGGACTCGGCGCTGGACGCCGAGCCAGAGCCCAGCACTGCTCAGCTCTTCCCACCAGCGGGGTTCCCGCTGCCTCTCTCTGCCGAATTTGGGTGGGGGCAATGCTGCACTTGCAAGGAAGCCTTGGAGTCAGTGGGGTGACATTGAGATTTAGGTGACGGAAGGGGAACAGGAGGCCGCTCCCACAGCAGGTCCCTGCTGCAGGGACTGGATCTGTCCTGAAGTGCCACAGACACTGAGAAAGCTCCAAGCCACCTCGGGCTTGTCCTGGTGCAGGAGCCTCCCTTTGAAAGCTACGGACAATTACAAGCAGCAATTGCCACAGACAGGGGCCCTGCAGCGAGAGAGCAGCGGGAGCTCAAGGCTAAGAGCCACAGGCTTCCCAAGCTCCTCCTTAGCCTGGCACAGCCCAGACTGTCGACCTCTGCCCCTGGTACTAGATCCACTCCCAGAGCCTTTCTCTTAGCCCAAAGCTCATGAAGAAGTACGCTCTCTGTGCAGAATCATCTGCAGAGACAGAACCTATCTATGGTCTTCTAGTAACAGCTTATCCAGAATTTGCCTCTTTTTCTCCTAATTGTGATCCTGCTCAGGACCTCCCTGGGCAGAGGGAGTGTTTCCACCTCTCCCAACTACTGCTATCACCATTTGGTGAAGAAAAGCAGTGTCTGGAATCCCGCATCCCATTACAGACCTAATTATTATTATTCCAGTAGCTCAGCATTTCCAAATCAAAACGGGACTTTGCTACATCCCAAACTGACAGGTTGCATCCTGACTTTGTGTCTCTCCTGCAGATGCACTGGCTTTATCGTGCTGGAGAAATAAATGGTGCTGGTAGTTGTAACTAAAGTGCAACGACAGCACACGTGCCTCATGCAGGCATAGCAAAATGCAGTCAGACCAGTTTGGAGCAAGGCTACAGCCTGTTAGGTGATCCACTGGAAATGGGAGTTTTTAATGGAAGTTTTCACTTAAGAAAACATGGGGTTTGTTAGAAAATTTTCATAACAGAGTGATCTCTAATAGCCATTTTATTACTGCTTAAAACAGCAGTTAAAAACCTCTTGTACTGTAAAAAGGCTTTGCTCCAAGATGAAAAAATACTTCCCTCCTTTGAAGGAAAAAAAAAAATTATAGCTGAGACCACAGTTCTTTCTCTTTGCTAACCAAAGAGCTGTGAGAGAAGAACTTAAACATTCCCATTCAGTTTTTGTGGCCCTGCACCCTGGACTGGCAGGGTGAGCTGTGGGTTTCCATGGTGGATGCCCAGTGCCTGCCCAGGCAGCCAGAGAGTTTTTCAGGCTGTGCAAGTCCACCCCTGCCCCTGCAGCAGCCAGCCCGGACTGAGCCACGCAGAGACCCTGCAAAGGCACACGAGGGTGCAGCCCCATCCCAGCTCGCAGCTACTTGTGGTTAGGAGAGAGGGGGGGTGTGCAAAAAAAATTCTCCTGTGGATTTCAGGAAAGTATCCAAACCCAAATGTTTGGGAGAGGCATCCTAGAAATGCTAATGAGTACATGTGGCTGCAATGGAAAGTTTAATTCCTTTGTACCTCCTCAGCCACTCACTTCCTTTGGGCAGTTGTTGGCTCAAATTCTCGTCTCCTGCTGCTCTGTGAATACTAGCCATGCCATACTCCTCTCCCGACCTGGCTTCATGGAAACATTATTTTCTTCTTGCATGCAGCTGCTTTTCCTATTCTTGTTTTCTCCCAGTTTCTGTTCTTCAGTCCTGCCACTTACCTGATACAGATCTGGTTCTTTTTTAGTTTCCCAGACCGTTGGGGCTGGGATAAACTCTGTCCTTGCCTTGCACAGGTCTGTCCTTCTACCTCTATACACCTCCTCTCTTGAGTCTTCCTGCAGAGCCCTTGGCTCAGTCCAACAGGGGCAGGTCACCCAAGCCTCCAGTCAGAATCCAGGGCTAAGAGCAGCGACGTGAGTCCCAACATTGGAGCTTCCTGATTGAAGTGCACTCCCCTAGGAGGCCCCTAAAATTGGGCGCCCGATGCCACAGGTTTAGATTGTCTCAACTGCTTGATCTTTACTTCCATGTGCACAATCTTCTCTTTCCTGGCCTCCTCTTCTACACAAATATTTTTCCTAAAACTGCCCTTCATTTGTGGCTTCCTGCACTGGTGTGTTTATCCTGATAGCTCAGTACAGCTCTTGGTGCCTCTTCTGGCATCTCCAAACCTTTCCCATGTGCTGCCAGTCACACTTGGAAGCCACTTCCTGTGAAGATTCCATCAGCTTTGTCTCCTCCTCCAGCTACTCTCCACATGCCTATGAGCCTCAATCTACCAAAGCACAAAATTAAAACAAGATCAGCTTTGTGCCTTTAGGATCTGCCCATTAACTGGCCATTGCTGTAGAAGATTTGGCGATCATTAAAAAAAATTATTATTAGCTGTGTTGTGGGCTCCCAGGGAAAAGACTTCCCCCCCCTGCCCCCCACTGGCCCCATGTGCATCATAGAGAATATACAACAGTGCTTTGGCTTTGAAGAAATCTTGTTTGTGCAGACCAGAAAAAGGTAAAGAGCACTGACTTTGACTGGCATGATGCAGCACGACCTGCTTAGTGAACCTGAGGGAATTTGAAATGCCATGCAGTTCCCAGTGTCAGGATGATGCCAGAAGGTGCAGAGATGGCCTGATCCTGTTCTGCTGTGTAAGAAAGGGGGAGCTGCTGCTTCAGAGATGTTGACCTCAGCCAGGTGCAGCACAAATGAGGCAAAGCTTAGATGGTTTTTGTACCAGCTTTAAGGTGATACCCCACAAAAGAGACAAGGAAAACCATGAAAAGGAGAACCCTAAATCATGGTAAGGTGAGAGAGAGCTTTTGGGAATGTGGACTACCAAATGGAGCACTCCAGATGTAAAAAAACCCCATACATTTATGTTTTAAAAAAATTAACAATATATTATTTTATATTTTATCCCCAAACAAAATGATTAATTTCTACTTTCACCATGTAGAATCTGGTTACTTTTTTTCTTTTTCCTTTTCAAATCTCAGTTTTAAAGCAAAAATTTCTTCCAATAAAACAAAGTAACAAAAAATTCAAAATCAGGGTTGGCTCTTACGCTGGGGACAGTAGGGTCCATCCCCCTTGGGATGACTCTTGTAGGCTGTACCTCTTCCCCACTGCCCATCCACCCAGAGCCCAGCCTAGCCCCCTCAAACATGAGTGTGCCCAGGCAAGAGCCACAGCTGGATTTGCCTCTCCAGGGGTGCAGAGGGTTCTGTGGCCCAGCAGGTGACTGTGAGGAGCTGTGCTGGAGAAAGCTCAAAGCTCCCCCAAACTCAGCTTTGCTCACAAGGCAACTGGTAAGAATTTGTTGTTGATCTCTGTGCATGCCCCTCCCTCCCCCCTTGATAATAACAGTGCATAAAGGAAATCTTTGTGTTGAAAACCAGAAAAGGAAAGTTGTATGGTCTTTTATCAAACTTTTTTTCCAATTCTTACATTCTTAGTATCATGATAATGAATAAATTATGCTGTTCCTATTGTTCATGATTCTTCTAATCTCACAGGGGTTTTTTGTTGAGATTTCCCACCAGCTTTGCAGTGTTACAGCCACCTTTTGCCAAAATAATTTTTAAATTGTGGATATGAAATATTTTGACCTTTTAAAAACCCTAATCCCATTAACATAAAAATCAAACCCCTTTTTCCTTTAATGAAACAATTTGTAAAATTGAATCAGGAATTACTTGCTGTTCTGCCATCCTCTTCCTTCTGCCATCTCTAACTTGCTTTGTCATTCCCACAATTTTTGGATCTCTGCTCAGGGAAATTGTAGTTCCACAAGACTGCACCTACCTCTTGTGATGAGCAACCTGAAATCCAAGCCATCAGAGACGGGATTTTATACCCTGAATTTCTCAGACAGGCCTCCAAAGACATGAGGACTCACAGTTTCACCCCTCGAAATCACATTTGGAAAACGAGAGTTGGGGCCAAACCTCTTCCCTGGAGAAGCTGCTACTCAGCAGCTGGGAGCCAGATCTGAAATCAAGGTCTTTTTGGAAAAAGCCAATGGAAACATGCAGCTCACATTTCCAGGAGGGATCATCTGGCCACCCAAGGTTACTGAATCATTAGGGAGGTTCTAGCCCCACGTGTGAGTGACCAAGCAGCAACCCATAGACTTCCAGTGGCAGAAAGTTCCATCAGAGCTGTAACACCTGGATCAGCAACTTCCTTAGGTGACTGATTAGCAGCATGTCAGTAGCAAGACCTTGCAACAAAAGTGATAAGTGACAAATTTGAGGAGTTTTACAGTACTAATGCTTGTTATTGCTTCTCACAAAATGTTACCAAGCTTACAATAATCTTTACACTTTCAGCAAAAATGTGAACAGTATATTTGAATATATTAAAAAGAATTAAAAAAACATTTCACAAAAAACATTTGTTGCCATATGAAAGTCTTTCAGCAATAAATGCCCACACCAGTATTTAAACATTGTTAAAAGTATAATGATTTGTACTAATAAATTATGCAACAAGAGAGGTAAACAAAATAAAATTACAGTATAGCTCTCCATGTTCCTCCACTGAGCATCCGCAGCTCTTGGAAACTCCATTTTAGATGACTAATTAAGAAACTGATATTTTCAGAGCAACAAAAATAAAAGCTTTTATTTGTTCATTTGAATATAAAACAGGCGTTATCACAGATGTACAAAGCGTACTGGTGGTTTAACATACAAGAAGGTTGCTGTCCTTTGCACATAAAAATTTTTGTTTGAATCTGTGATTGGCTGAGTTACATGAATTTCTCTAACCAGTCACCACACTCTATGAAATAACGCTGCTAACATTCAACTGATAAAAGGGACAGTCTTCCCTTGGGTAAAGTGTCAAGCAGGATTAAATATATATAATAAACAAGCACCATGAGGAATCTGCTCCTGTTTGATTAGTTTTGTGTTTAAATGTTCATTGTGTACCCTCTCTTTTTGTGCATGTGCATCGAGTTGATTACATGGTTTTGTCTGACTCCAAAAGCACAAGGTCACAAGACAAACATTTTATACATTCTCATGAATGGTTTATCTACAGTACAGTTTCTAATACAGAACAATCCTTCTTTATTGCTCAGTCTGATGGTGCTTAAATGTTTCCTTCCTTTTGCTTGCACAACAAAACCAGAAACTCAGTTTATCATTTCTCTTAACTCAGGATTTAACAACCACAGATGACAGGTTGCAGAAGAGAGCTGTTATTAACTGCGTTTCACAACTGCATTGCAGCTCTTTTATTCTCTATAAATGCAAAGTTGACTTCGTGAAGGTTAAAGTGATGCTTTGAACGACAGCGAGATTTGTTTTGCAGTACTGAGATCAGCGATAGCAGGACTTCACAAGTTAGTTCACACACTGCAATTATGTTTGTAATCAATCAACATCTTGTCTGAAACCTTACAACAACTTGCCATTAAGAACAGATTTTATTCTTTTTAGGGAGCAGAAAATGATTTAACAAAGTATGGGATTGGTCTGCAGAGCATGAATAGGGCTATTCACAGGACAGTGAGGGCGGAAAAGATGGTCTGAAAGAAAACGCGTCTGATGTGGCAAGATGCTCTGTACTGTACATGCAGACTAAAACGTCCCTACCTCTTAAAAAGATTTTTAACACCCAGCATTGAGACTCCCTTATACGTGATAAAAACATGATAACATTTGCCCTGCAACAATCTTAGTCATGCATATCCGGTAATGAGAGCCAGCACATGAACGTCATTTGGGACAAATAAGAAAAGCATTCTTGGACTGCAGCTGGTAAATCCCACTCTTGATCACAAACAGGTCAATTCAGTTACAACCACATGAAGGAAGGGGAAGGTTTTAAAAAAGGGGGCGGGGGGGCAGGGAAGACAACATAACGGGGGAATCAAACCCCTCTTTTCTCCAAAGGTAGTAAAATGAAGGCAGCTGTGATGCATGTTTTCTACTCTTCTCCCGTGATGGCCTCAGGCTGGAGACCACGGGACTCCTCCGTTCCTTAACCAGGCAGATGGGTTCCTCTGATGTTTCAATGCGTTTAGGGACTAGTTAGCAGATGCACGATCCGTGCCAAAGGGTGGTAGTGACTGTACACGCTCCTCTCCGTTAAGGAATAAATTAAAGACCATTGAAACAATCGTTTCCTGTAAATGTAAACTGGATGCGTTGGCCACCAAGCTACATGTCCTAGCTGAGAGGCGAATTGATGACTCTGTGCAAAAAACCCCAAAACTTTTCCTTATAGCAGTAAAAACACCAACTAAAACAATGAAAAAAATTGTGCAACAAAGTTCTGCAGCTAGACAACAGTGCTATTCCTCAACCTGCCTTTTCTAACAAGTGTATGCACATGCCAGCACGAATATTTATTGTTGCCTCCATGGCAAAGAAAAGAAAATTATTGTAGTGCATTTTTAGTCTTAAATTCATTCACTGCCTTAAAGGCAGCAATAATTCCACTTGCTGGTATCTAGAGGATTCTTTTTGACAGGGATACTTAGCAATCCAGGATTGCTTTTTTTCTTTTTCCAAAAAATTCGTGAGTAACGTTTGATTATCTACAGTGGGAGACACCATGCAAGTGACAAGTACTGCATTTTAAACTTTAAAATCTTTTGTCATTAGTGAATTTATATTTCATATATATATATTTGATGTGATACTATCCACTCAAGATAATACAACACTTTGTTTTTATATTAGCAAACATTTCAAGATTTTAATATTCTTGAATGTTTCTTCTCTTTTATACTTCTAAAGAGATCAAAATAAATTAAACGTTTTGTACATAATTACAGAAGTAGTAGTTAACTTATTTTATCTTTTTAGTTTAGTACAAAGATATTTGCAAGCTCATTGCCGAAATACACCTTATTTATAAATTTCTTCCATTCTAACGCTAACAGCAAAGGCTCTTTGGCCTTTGGGCTTTCAGCATCTCTGACAGAAAGCTGCAAAATTTCTAATTGAAAGGTGCTACTTTGGGTTTTCTCCTCGTACCACTACATAGTTTCCTAAGATGTGGGATCTAAAATGGCTTAAGTTAGTAATGGATCTGTATTCATCAACTTTTTATGATATATTAAAACAAATGAAGGAAACAATTATTTGTATTAGTATGCAAATTGTTTTAAAATAATCCATTTGGAGGGCAGAATAAAAAAAAATCTACTTCAGCTTACTTAATGTAAAATACAAAGCCACATTTACTCAAAAAGCAGTATTGTCCAATAAGCAAAAAAAAAAAAGTTTAAAATGGGCTTTTCCAACACACTGAAGGGCCTTACCCCATAGTCCTTCTTTTCTAAAATTTAGTGATAAAAGAAAACATTTCACATTTTATTTCCTGCCAATCGTGACTGCTTTGAAAAGTCGTAATAGAAACAGTTCCATTCTGATGAGTGTCAGCATCTTATCTGCACACTTTTTAGTGGACACAAAAAAATTTTATACATCTATAGTAAAGTCCATGGAAGCTTTAAGGTACAAGACTACATGTTGTAGGCCACATAGATGGGATCTAGCTGGTCTGCCAAAAATCCATCTCGTAGGTGCATACGTTGTTTCTCTCCACGGGAGTTGATAGGAATTACACCAATGTCCACAACCACCACCACCCCTACAATCAGATAGTGTTCCTCCAGGACCACGTTGGTGACCAAAGGAACAAGGTCCAAAGCTTCTTGCTCAGATCCATCCAGCTCAACTACAACAACCAGTAAATTTGTCCAGGTAAACACCGCACTGGAATGAAAGAAAAAATAATATTAGTGGTAGGGTTTTTTTATCCATTTCATTTTTTATCTTTTTTCTTGCGTCTTGGTTACCTTTTCTTGGAGCTCCTTGGGCTTGTTCAGTGTGCTCAGCACAAAGTGTGAGCAGCAAGAGAGAACATGCTGCAGGCAAGGGCAGAACAGCCCCATGAGCTCTCTCTTTAATACTGCTGCAATTTTAAGCATTAGGCTGAACTTTACAGAAACTTGCCTGCCGTGTAAGGAGGGACTACGACAGCATGTGGTTCCCTCTGAAGCCAGGGAAGTGCCACAGGTCTGCTGTGGTCATGGAGTGATGTGTGTGTGGAGGCGTCTTCTCTGGGGTTTTTTGAAGAGCAGCCCAGAAAACCAAGGAGGTTAAGAGAGGAGGCACCAAGAAGAACAGCAGGAGCATAGGCTGAGCTGAAAGATCTGAAGGATAACGCCTGCTAGTGAAGGGGTGTGGAGCCCTGGGAAGGCACATGGCACAGTGCAGGCAGACAGGGGTGCCCGGGGAGGGGCCATCCTCCCTGCGCCTGCTTGGCAAACACGGCTGTGCGACTTAGGGAGTGGGCTGGCTGCTGTCCAGGCAGGGCAGAGCTCAGCACAAAAAAGCTGCAATTCTTCTGGACCAATTGGTTTCCACAGAAGTAAGGCTGTCTCTCCATCTGTTTTATTTTGGCTGTTTTATTTCTGTTGGGTTTAAGGGGACAGGAGTTTTAACATTCCTGATTAACAGTTGAGACAGTCAAGGGAATGCCATTATCCCCAGTATCTCTTCTTTGCTAAAAGAACTTTGTAAGACCCCAAAGTTTTGGTTAAGTCCTGGAGCAGGTAAATTTTGGGTTCTGCTACCTGGGACCATTTCTGGCTAAGGATAATGCATTTATCTTTCCAAATACGGAGGCTGGGAGGATATCAAAGTCTGGTGTATGGTTCCATCCAGAGTAGTTTTACAGCTTCCCTCCATCCTCCTCCTCACATCTCCAGTGTCTCCAAAGACTCTTGCATCTCGTGGGAGGTCAGCACAGCTGAGTCACAAAGAGCAATCTCATTCTTCCTTGCAGGTGTTTAAGACACTTCTTCCTCTAACTTATTCCATAGAATAAATAATAATCTACACATGTAAGCCATACATCAAGCCCTGTACTTTACTTGCCTTCACCTCATAAAATCAGGGGATAACTTCCCAGAACTGTCTTGAGCATAAGCATCTGAAAGTCAGAATATATTATGTACATAAGCCATCTTCAAAAAGAGCTTCTTACCCTAAGGTCAATGCTTGATTGAGACAGAAGTGCACTGTTTTAGCCTACTAAGACAGCTCTGAAAATCCATGTACTGTGGAACCATATCTTACTTAGCCCAAAAATTAGCTATGAAAATGTGCTCTACGTTGATGCTTGACAGAATGGATTTTAGAAGGAAAGTACTTACTCTAAAAAAAAAATTATTTTCAGATCCTGCCAAAGTACTATTTGATTGAATTCTTATGTGCTTATTGATCTGGAAAACTAATGAGCAGTCAAAGCAAGGCTGAGAAGGCCCCTTTTGACTTAGTACTGCTGTGAAATGAATTTCCATTTGTAATTATGTTTTTACAGACATTTTAGTAAGTTGATTGATGCTGAATATATGTATCAGACTGCACAGGTGACCATCTCCAGAGAGGTCCTGGAATTTTTATTGATTGCTGTACAAACATCTAAATTAGTATTATATATATTTTAACAAAAAAACCCTGGGTAGGTTTCATTGAAATGTAAGTTAGCATTTGAAACCATGCCTGGAAACTGCTGTTAGCTCGTTACATGAGAAAGCAATTAATAGCAAGATTCAGGAGCAGGTCCCTAAAACATGTGTTAGAATAAACTAGTTTGTCTGAATTCAGAAAACTGATTCCCAAAATTTTCATGAAGCTTCTATTAAGTCCTAAAATCAGTGACACTCCCAAGAGGCTTCAATTTAATTTAAAACTCATTTCATATGTCATGGTTCTAACTCACTGGTGACCACTGGAAGTAAAAGGAAATATTGCTCTTTATGTTCTTACTAGTTGAGATGAAATACATTAGCCAGTGTGTATCTCTTATGCATACATAACTTTCTAGCCCTGATGAATAAAAAAACTCAAACCAAAAATCTAGGGACCAGGAAGGCTGCCCTTTCCTTAAGAAATAACTGAGTCACAGTAATCAAGTCACACCCAATAGATGGAAAACAGTCAATGCACTGAGCTGGGAATGGCCCCTCCTGCTGCTTCCGTGTCACCGAATGCTACAGGAAAAACAAGGAACTTGTCAAAACACCTCCAGGGAAAGAAGCTCCTAATTGTTTTCTTCTCCAAATATCTTGTGTAGCTTTGTGTATAAACCACTTCTAAGCAAATTCCAGGAAGCTCTGTTCTGTTCCTCCTTTGAGACTTTGACATTTAAATGAGTCAACCATGTGCTTTAATTAAAACACATTCCTTATTTTTCAATGTATTTTGTGGTATTAGAAACACTTTCAAAATGCCCGGTGTGTGTTTCCCTCACAGTAAAACCAGACTGTGCCACTCTTGTTACGTATAAAGACACAGGAAGTCCAGGGTCAGAGGTTGTTGATTTTGTGCTAAAATTTCTTAAGAGACGAGCATAATTTTAAATGACCTTTCAGATCTGATCCTCAATGACAGAAGCTGCCCAGCAGGATCACATGTCAGTCAACAAACCCCCGGGTCCCTCAGTGGTGCCCAGTGTTACAAAATGAGCTGCGTTTCTCAGAGGCTGTTTTTACAATCTATCAACTGGACATGCCCAGCACCTTCTGTGTGCAACAGGAACTTATGTAGTTAAATCCTTAATGGGGCATTGTAACTGAAAAAAGGAAAGAAAAACAAGAAAAGAAAAAAAGAAAAGAGGCTCATGCCCCTGTCCACAGAAAGGGATATACAAATTATAAATTAAAAAAAAAGAGTTAGCTGGCTATTATTTTGTCAAGGCGTGTGTTGCAAAGACAAAAGGAGCGTCTCTCAGAGAAGCTGAAAGAGAAGTTACATGAAAGAAGTCAAGGACAGTCAGGACAAGGACTGTGAATGAAAACTCTATGATGGTTATTTGGCAGAGCATTGGTTAGGAAGAGGCTGGGAACTGTGAGCAAACCAGACCTTGTCACTCTGAATAACTGTGTGTCCCTTTTCTACAGGGACCACATCCAAGACACATCTAATTCATCAGCAATCTCTCTTTTTGAGGAAAAAACAACCCTGAAATATTGGCCTTAAATATTGGCCCTTGAGCAAAGGGTAGCAACAGTACAGAGTGTTTTCTGAATTCTCAGTCCTGTGCCTTGTACACTATCACCCACCTACTGGGAAGAGTGAAGGCACTGAGAATTATCTGCACGTACTTCTACCTTCTTGCAGAAATTCAGTGGCCTTTTTCTCTGGTTGTTCCAGCTTACCCCCAACCCTTTTTCAGTTGTCACTTTCTCACTCAGAATTTCCATGGTTGTGAAACAAAAAGGATCCTCAAAGTGCTCTCAGCAGTCTTGAAAGCAGGAATATAATTCAAGCATTTTTTGGTACTGAAACCCATTTCTGCAGTGTGATATGGCTACTTAATTCACTGCCTGTGAGCTCATAATTTGAGGGGACACAAACCTCTGACAAACAGGTACTGAAGAACACATCGATTTATGAATCTATGGCCATCTTATCATAGAGCAGTCCTTAAACAGCTTTACCTGAGAACTGCTGGTACTGACACATTTTCAAGGGGAATTTCATGACATTCCTAAAGTGTTCACACTGGTCTGTATGAAGGCACAGAACCCAGCTTCCTGTGTAGTGCCTATCTGGCACAAGACCATACCAGCAGTGATGATGCTGTAGGAGGAGGCAATAAGGCAAAACCTGAGTTACACTCGGCCAAGCAACTAAATGCATTCATTTTAACTGATATTTAAGAAAAAAGCAAAGTCTTGTACTAAAGAAAACCAGTTCAGCTGCTGTGCTTCATTCATTGTTAATCTTTCTGCTTCAGGCCACACCTCTGCAGCTAGGACTGAAAAGAAAAATGCACTAAATTGCTCTGGATATTGCGACAGATTCATTTTGGTTGAAAGGTGAATAGCTGAGCAAAGGTTGTATCAAAACAGAACAACTACCCGACTGAGTCTTCTGATGAAAGAATAATGAAAAGCAATTTGAGCTCATCGGCCTCAAGAAATGATTACTTGCTGTGTACATCTGAGGATG
The DNA here is from genome assembly GCF_017639235.1 of Corvus kubaryi. Classification (NCBI taxonomy): domain Eukaryota; kingdom Metazoa; phylum Chordata; class Aves; order Passeriformes; family Corvidae; genus Corvus; species Corvus kubaryi. The sequence goes on along the minus strand of NW_024581137.1, from coordinate 49,142,797 downwards.
ATACATTGATTAAGACAACATCATTATTAACTCATTGATTTACCACTTCAATTTCCATTGTGACCTTGATTTGATCACTACTTCATTTATTAATAACCCATTCAAAAAATAACAGTGTGTTCACTAATAAAGTTTATTAGTGTTCATTTATTTGAAATGTTTGCTTGCTTACTCCTTAAAAAAAAAAAAAAAAGAAAGAAACATACTGAATGAACTTATCAGAAATCAGTCCTTTCTGATTAAATCTGTTTGAGAAAAGTTTCATCCTAAGGACACATTGGCAGCTGGGTTATAAATCCTGTGACCATCCTGACAGGCCATTTTCTGGATCAATTGCAATATCCAAGGAGAAAACCTAGACATTATAGATATTTCAGCTTTTTATAAGGGCCCTGGTGTTATATAATCCTTACCATTCTGTGATGCTCTTGTGTGCTCTAATTACAGAGGTTTCAATATCGATCGGATGGTACCTCATCCCTCGCAATTCCATGGCTTCATCTAATGCACCCACCACATAAAGTGCATCATGGCGTTCTGGTGGTGAGGGAAAAAAAACAAGAGAGATTCTATTCTCCAGTACATTAAATTATATAAATGTTCACATTCAGAATTAAGTAAAATAAGTACAATGTAAGTTGTCCTTGAATTTCTGAAACCCCGAAGTGATTTCTGAACTAATGAGCATTTTCCATTACTGAAGTGCAATGCAGAGCAAAAAGACAGAAGAAAGGAAGGCAGAAACACTACTCCCATTTGAAAAAGACAAAGGCAGAAATCTTTATCCAAAGACAGCAGCATAAATTCCTGGTGTTCTCCCAGGTGGATGCAGAACAGATTCATTTTTTTTAAGGCACTCTGAATAGACAATAGGTTCCTTGTTTGTCTCTGTTTTTTCAAAGAGAAAGAACAGATTTAATCCTAACAGTGTGGCTGACATTCTTCCAATTGCTTTGAGATGGTCACTACAGATGCTTTTGGTGTATTACAAAGGTGATTATCAATAAACTAAAAACATGTGCTATAGCTAGATAGCAAATTGCTCATTCAGGTAAATTAAGCATAACACTTTTATAGCCCATATTTTTGACCTACTAAAGAAATAAATGAGGCTGAAATTACACTTCTTAAAAGATACTAGGCTGAAAATAAACAATACATGCTAGTCACAAAAAGTATTTGCTTATAGCAGATAACTGACTCTTCTTTGCAAGAATTTGGATAGTTGCATAGTGGTATTGTAATGACAATATGAGCTCTACCTAGTAAAGGGCTGAGAACTTTCTGCTCTGGGAGCTGTAAGTAGGAGGAGAATGGAGCAACTTTTTGCTAGGAGAATACTTAAGCTATTTGAATGCTTAAGTTGCAATATCCTCAGAGAATCCTGAATTTTCTTAAAGTTGGGCTATCATTATGAAATGAAAAAAGCCTGTGCAAACCAAAGTAAACCTCTTCAGAGGGTGCCAACATTAGGCAGCAGGCCTAATCCAGATGGATTACTAAAATGTTTTCAGGTTTGATGAATTCTTTCTTTGGCTGAATAGTAGCTATTCTAATGGCCCTGGGATCACCCCTGGAGGTGCTCACAGTGTTGCTGGAAACCCTACTTGGCCAACAGCCTTCCCTGGCCAGCTCAGCCACAGCTGCTTGTGGCACTGTGCTCTGCAAAAATCACAGAAGAAACTGTTTTCCCAAGCACAGACTTTGTGTGCCTGGCAGCACTGGTTCACTTATATGTGTACATGAGACGAAGAATTTCATTAAAACAAGTAAGAGAATCCTGTACCTTCCTGACAGAAACCCAAACACTCTATAATTTCTCTTGCAGCCTACTGCTTGTTGTTACATTTCAGTAACCAGCCCTGTGGGGTTAAAGACAGGAAGGTCTGAGGAATGGACAGCTCCTGTGAAGAGGTTTATAACAGAGGAGGTGGTGGTCACAGGAGGGACAGGGCTCAGATTTCCACCAGGCTTCTTCCATCTGCACAAATGCTTTCCTGGGCACACAATTGCCAGAGCAAATTATGGCACTTTCAGTTGCATTTCATATTTTTCAAGCAGACGCACTGGGTGCATTAACAGTGCCAAAAGGTCACTGGTGGAGGGGATTTATAGCACCTGAGGTCCAGCAAAGGAAAAGCAACTATTTCAGCAGGGAAATCTTACCCTCTGATTTATTTTCTGATTCTTTTAACTAAGGCTTTTTTGCAGTTTTACAGGTTTCACAGATGGAGCATGTTAGGTACCGCAGGGCCAGAGACACAGTGTCACCCTCCAAATAATCTAAATTATTTGCATAGACCTAGATGATGAGAAAGCTCTTACCTCCATTTGCATCTGTGAGTTCTGTTCTTCTCAGGAACCCCAGATAACCAGTTCTTGCCCAAATAGTCTGTGTGTCTCCAAAGCTGAGTCTTGAGTTAAAATGATCTGATTGCAAAGATTCATCTCCATAGATGGTAAAATACCCACTGGCATTGTGAGTGCTGTGAACCCATATCTAAGTTAAAAGCAATTATACTGGTATTAATTAAAGTAGCTTTCAAGAATGAAGCATTATTGAAAATTTTTGATGCAAATATTTTTAGTCATAGCTAGATAATACTAAAAATGTCTTTTAAATCTGTTTCTGAATCCATAACTGAGCCAGTTCCAGGCACAGAGACCCCAATCTACTTTTGTTGAAGTTGCAGGGCAGATCTGAGCCAAGCTCCCCACTCCTGGTTCAGTGTATTTACCCCCGCAGAGCATCCTCCATGAACACCAGACAGATAGATTATTTTAAAGAGTGAGGCCAGGGACCTTCACCTATGGAGAAGGATTCTTTCCATTGAACTCAAAGCATCATGGAAATTTTTATGATTTCAAATTAATGAACTCTTACAGAAACTCACAAATTAGATTGTGGTTTTAATTATGATCAAACATGTTCTTCATTTTGTTAACTAGATTTTTAAGTGCTTGAAAACAACATAATTTTTTTCCTCACTCTAGAAACATAAAATAAATTTGAAAAGCATATAGCCTTGCTCAACTGAGCTAATGAGAGTACTTCAGTGCAATGAAGCACGATTATGAAGAACAGCACAAGAAAACCATCTAGCTGAAATTGAGCTAATCTATAACCTAACTTTTCATGTAAACTTCCATCAGAATTAGCGAAGCACCAAGTATAAAATACAGTTAGCAAAAGCAAATTTTTTTTCATATTTTTAACTTGAGCTATTACTATTTAGTAACAATTTACTAACAATTTTAATAATGACACAAGTAACATTTTATAAAGATCAGTAGAATTCACTGTTTTCTTCACTGGGCATTTGATAAGGTGTATCATAGGAAATTATTAGCATGCACAACAATAGATTTGTCTCTGCAATTTAGTTCAGAGCATACAAAGTTCTGGTTCTCATGACTCACCTCACCAAGATGAGAATCTCCTAAGGGTCCCTTTGTTTCTGGATTAGCAATAATGATACGTACTCCTGGGAGGATCTATTGAAAGAAAACATGAGGCAGTAAGAAAGCAGGTACCACCTTTGCAATTGTATGCTGACACTTTGTCCCCAAAGAACCTTCATTAGGAACTACAAGAAATCCTTAAAAGTTAAGGTAGATTTATAGCGCAAAAAAAATAAAATAGTCCATAGGTGTGACAAATTCTGAGATATTTGGGAGATGTGACAAAACTGCTTCTCTTTGTGAAAGCTGTTCCGTCAATAAACCTCCTCAGAAATGAAATGTTCACCTGCAGAACAAAAGTCAGACCAAATGGTCCCTGTCTCTATGAGAATACGTAGTAGGATAGGAAAAATCCCAATGAAACTTTGGCCTGAAACAAGGAGAAAGCCAGAGGCATCATGCAATCTCCCAGGATGATGACCTGCCAAATACCTCACGTAATGGACATTCAACAACTACAGAGGTGGATGTTGACCCCCAAAATAAAAAGGGAGCATCCTCTGACCATGGGTGTCTGCAAAGGTATGGACAGAAAGCTTTAGATGAGCATCCACAGCATCAGAGCTTGCTCCCATGTCCTCACCCTGTCCCCACAGGCATGCCCCAGCAGGGACAGATCCTTTGCAGGTGAGCAGTGGCCCATGAGCACAGCATTGGTCATCTCAGAACAGCTCTCACTAGAGGTGGGTTCTACATTGATGGAACTGCCAGCACCAGCAGCACATTTGTCAGCTGCTTCAGGAAGGACATGCAGGGGATGAAATACCTTCTTTTTGCATAAAAGAAGGAATTGATTTCTGCATAAAAGAGCAAGGTACAGGTTCTGAGAGAGCAGTAATGCATCAGTTACTGCTATCATGCTGTAACCTCCACAGTAAAGGAAGGACATCAATCTGTACAGCTGATAGTGCATTCCCCAGCAGTACATTCATGTAAAAATGAACAGAAATGGATATTAACTGAAAATATTGACCATAAAAGTTACACTTAAATCTTCTTTCAGTACTTACTTTTCCAGACTCCATGAGAGGCAAACTATGTGGAGATCCTCTTTCAACTAAACGAACTCTGTAAAATAATACGTATAATACATGGTTGCATTTATTTGCTTTTCATTAACATTTATTTCTAAAAGGAATGGTTAATGGTTGCAGAGTTTAATGTTATTTTTGGAAGAGATGAAGCTTATATCCTGTTATGTAGAACATAATCAGACCCAATATTTAATATTAGTCAAAACTTATGGATGGGAAAATAATGAAAAAAGATGTGTGTGAACATTTTCTTAAATAATAAATTCTTCAAATGTAGTTGGTGCCTTTTATTTGTTTTCGATAGACTTTTGTAAATGAAATTCCATGCACAAATTTATTCATGGCAAGAGGGATCTAAAATACTGATTTCTCACAAGAACATCATAAAAACCAGGGCACAGACACAAAAGCATCTGAGCTGAGTGAGCAACCACATTCCACAAGTAGCTAACAGCTAAAATCAAAATCATATCAAAATAACTCATAACTTGGCCTCAGCTTCAAATCTGCATTTGCAATCTGTTAATTATTTTCAATGGACAGTGGCTGATAAACATTTTAATATTTTTAAAAAATCATTTAATGAGAAATGTTATTACTGCTGATATCAGATCCGTTCTCAGAGTATAACTTTCTGGCTGTCTCTCTTCTTTTTTTAGATAACTTATTTCCCCACTAAGTGAACTGGAATGTCATCTCTCCTTCAGTGGTAAAATGTTCTGGAAGGAAATGTCTCATTTAACCTTAGAAAACTACTCAACAGGTTAGAATGCAAGAGACTTTCAAGTTCCAAAATAGCTAATGATCTCAGCCAGTACATGGCAAAGAAAATTCAGTAACATCTAGTTATTCCTGTATCCTAAGGAAGTAACTTACAACCATGAAAACCTTAACCTTCCCACTCCTGAACATTATCTGTAATCCACTTAGCCAAGCTAAATCTGGACTTGTGTCCAAAGAGCTGTTCTTACCTCTTTCCTCCCCTCAGTTCTGGGTATCAGAAAGACAAAACCCCACAATACAAGATGCCTAAAAGCCAGCCATGTAAAAGGTAAAGATGAAATGTCAGAAGACAAGAAAACAGACAGGAGCAGATGGGTGGAGATGGCTGGATCCCGATAAGCTGAGCATAAAACTGAGTCTATTAGGAGCAGTCACAATAGATCTTTTTCAGACTGTTTTGTCTTTTTATAGAGTATCACAGTGCTCAGTTTGGGAAAGGAGGGATAAGACACAGAGAGACCCCAGCTAGAGGTCTCTTTGGAGGTCTCTTTGGAGAAGAACAAAGCTTTGGCAAGTTCAGACCCTAAGCATAAAGAAGATGGAAAAAGATCTTTCTCCTCTTTTTCCCTTTCCCTATTTCTTTGCTCCAAGAGTCTTCTATAAAAGCTGAGACTGTTGAGGTCAAGGCAGGCATAGTGGATAGTGTTTTATCTGCAGTTCTGGGAAGTCTCTCAACTTTGATGAATGGGGCAGGGTTAAGCACTGAGATACTGCACATCAGTGTGAACAGCTCCTCTCACTAACAGAAAGATACAACCCAAACATCTAGGAATTTCAGACTTTTTTCCAAGTCGTGTTGAGAGGAAAAGGATGTAAACTGTAAAGTACCTACGAGGGGTACTGTGTGGAGCAGGCACAGCTAGGCAGCTGCCACCCAGCCTATGAGGTGTGTAACAGGAACCACCTTTCAACACTTCTTCAGCTGCCACTAAACTCCCAGACAGAGCCTGAAGCACTGATTACCTCCTCTGTGTGTTACCTTTAATGTTATCCTGCCCTTGTTTACACTGTTGTGTTACAGGTGTTACACATGTCTGTGTTTTCTACATTTACTGCTGAGCCTCCCACCAGCTGAGGAGCAGTAGAGCCACCACTGGATTCATGGCAGAAGCAGTGAAGCTACAGCATCCATTTGTTCATCCAGGAACACAGACACAGGGCAGCAGAAAGCCAGGCCGTGGGAGCTTCTCTAAAATGAGTGTGTGCAAGGCTAAGTTAATGCTGCTCTATAAAGGGTACATCTACATCAGCCAGGCTTGTGGCAGCAAATGGCAACAAAATGGCACCCAACCACACAAACAGCAGCCAAATCATAAGTATTTAGGAGTATTCGGTAAAGGTTTTAAAAATAACTGTATGTACTGAAATGAAATTAAATATTGCAAAAACCAGTTGCTACTAGTGCCTATATATTTCTGCCTTCATATACGTATCTTTGTTCTGTAAAATCCGTATTAGTCTAGAAATAGAAAATGCCTTAACTGAGTTCTTCCAAACCATTAACATCTCCAAACTTTCGATAGGTGTTTGCAGACAGATAGCTACTCTTGGCAGAAATAGTTATCATCTCAACCACATGGTACCTCCTTTAACAGACAGAGTTATCTTACGTATTATTTATGAATGTTTTGTGAAATTGAGAAAGTCTTTAAAAAAAAAGACAATTTAGAAAACCTCAGTCACAAGCACTGTTAAGAGTGATGGTGTAACGAAGGTCAGGAAGCAATTTATGCAATTTAAGATAGGTTTAAAGAGAATTCTATTTGGATAACAATAGAAAAAACCTCTGGGGCAGGAAAAGTGTATGTCAGAACTGTCCAGCTGCCCACAGATACTGCCGGCCTTTGCTCCCTTCCTGTCACTAAGACATGCCTCCATGAAGTGTTGCTGAACTCCAGGCCTAGCAAAAATCACAAATAATAAAGCAACACGTTCAATAGTCAGTGGAATGACTACTGGAAATGAATCAACAGTTATAAATCTGACAATCTCCATCTTTGCTTTCAGCATCTGTGCTTCCCATCTTGTTGTTATTATCACTGGCATATTTTTCTAGTTCCCTTCTCCACCTATTGCATTTAACCTTGCCTGATTTTTTAGCACATGGTGATCCACAGAAGGTGCAATTTCTCACTTTCCAGCTCTGTTAAACCTCTCCCACTCTGTGCTTCCCGCCTCACATCCCCTACAGAGTTTTCACGGCACTAAACATAGAAACGGCATTTCCTGGAGGTTTTCTGTGAGGGTCCTCTTGGCACCCAAAACCTTGGATCCCTTTTTAAAAAGTTTCTGCCAAGCTCACAATCCATTTGGGAATACACTGTTAAACCTCTAACAAATTCAAAATAATAAAAAATATTTTGCCACTAAGTTATTTAAAAAAAAAAGTAAGCCAAACATGAGATTCTGATGTTACCCACTCTCATGCGCATTCTTAATTTTAAGTGCTTAATAATCTCATTAACTCTACTGGGACTAGATACTGTGAATAAATTATGGGCATTAGGCAATAATTTTTAAAGTTAGTTTTATTGTGCCTCAGCATAAAATAATTCAATTTTTCCCACTCTTCCCCAAGAGAGTTCCCTTTTTCCACTGAAAAACACAGACACAATCGAAAACTTCTTTTCTTCCCTCTTGAGTAAACAGCATCACTATCAAGGCTGCTCTGGCAAGCAAACTAAAAATGCAGAGCACAGGGCCCATCAGACCCTTAAAAACACCACCTCTGAATTACCCAGGTGATGCTGGCAGAGAAGCACTCGGCTCCTTGCAGCCTCCCTAGGACAATGACAGAAAACCCTCTCCAAATTCACAACTAATTGTAACCTGCTCCCAGGCAGCGCAGGTCCAGGAAGGGCAAGTCCTGTTTCTCAGCAGTGCTCCAGAGCTCTTTGTTGGGAATGAAAACAATCTCTTAGAAAGTGAGTACAGAGCGTTCCTGCTGTTTTCTTCTGTGTTCTAGTCTTGGTGGGAAAGGCAGAGGAGAACATGGCAGTAGAGCCAGACTGGGCTAAGAGCCTGAAAATCGAGTGGATGGGAGAAAACATGCTGCACTTGGGTGTGAAAGTTACTTTTGCACCTTCTGGTGGTTTGCAGCCAAGCTGAGAGGGAAAACATAATTGAGAGACCCAATGTAGGGCAGACACAGAGTTTCTCCCCCACCGAAATGTCTCACTGGAGGGGGGAGACAGAAGATGTTTGAGAATCGTTTCATTGTTGCAAAGCTATAACCAGGGATGATGCACAGTGAAACTGTAATATTTACACAGAATTGTACAGGAGAGTATATTTTTCATAACTTTTTTCCACTGGTTCCTAAGAACTTTTTCTTAAAAAGTTCTCTCACTGGAGTTGTACAGTTGAGAAAGCTGTTTCAGAGTCTGGCAACTGGGATTTAATGGGGAATGCAGCTACACCCCCAGTATGTGTCAAACTTCTTCTCTTGTTACAATTTAATACATTGAACAGATTTCATCTTCTTTATATCAACCACTTACTCTAGAAAAGTAGGACTGAAATCTGACTTCAGAGCAAGAACTGGCCAGATATAACTAACCAGTGACTGCCATCACTGTGCAGCGAAGCGGTATCGAAATGCAGCAACCATGTCTTTCTGCCCAACTACCTTACATGAAACTGCAAATTTTGTTTATGCTCCATTTTAGATCTGGTTCATTTGGTGATGAAAACTCTCCAAAATACACTGCACAGCTTGCTGGTGCTTTACACTAATCAGAGAGTTTGTCAGCAGAGCTATTAACTCTTGCTTTGGGAATCTGCAGGGGCTGGCACGAGCACAGTGGTACTAAGCAAGACGACGGTGCCAAACCTGGGCAATCCTTCAGAGCCGGCTGTGCTGCTGCTCTGAGAAAGAGTTTGGATTCTGTGATTCTAATGGAGATGGAAAGAAGCTATGAGGTCATCCAAGTCTTGCTCCCTGCCAAAAAAAGACTGCTCCCTGTAATGCACTTTTGAGTGCTTTGTCTACTTCTGTTAAAGTATTTCAAATGATGGGGCTTCTTTTACTTCCTTTCAGGGCTTATTTATCAGCTGAATTTATTTCAAATCCAGGAACCTTTTTTCACTCTGCGATGCTTGGCATGACCGAGTCTTAGTTTTGTCTTATTATTTCTACCTCTCCACATTCAACTCAAAGGAGATTTTCCCCAGTGCCCCCATTCCCTTTCAACATAACTCAGCTGAAGAGATTGCCTTTTACCCTACACTTGGCCAAACCTCACGTCTCAAACTTTTTTCTTTCCTTTATAGCCATTGCCTCAAGCTGAGCCATGGTAATTGCCCTCTTCCTCCTTGCCCATGTGCCAGCATCTTGTCAGTAAGGTTTGGGCACTGAACCTTCCACCATCTCCAGCTCTTATTTCCCTGCCTATCCCACCAGCCCTTCCTCCTGTCTGGAGCAGTTCTCACACCATGTCACTTTGCAGTCATGCCAGCCTGGAAGCCCAACTCTTTAATACCAGCTATTTTGCACTCTGATTTCTTTCAGCATCTGTTCTTGGATGCTGCCACTCTTGAAAATCTTCAGCAACAAAGCCTAGAGGAAACTAGACAGGATGTGATGAACATATAACCCAATGTGTAGAAGTCCCCTCCATGCCCACAGTTTCTGTGGTAGAAAGCAACAGCCAGTGGTCTCTGGTTTCATTCCAGCCCTATTTCTTAAGTGTTCCTACTGACTGTCATCTTACATTAGAAGTTAAGCTTGTGGGGGAAAAGTGGGTATTTTCTTATCCTGTAAGATCCTCCTTATTGATAGTTTAAAAATTTTTCTGTATTAAACTGGAACAAAAAGTTAAATATTACAGAAGTTGTAAATGTAATCTTAAAAAAAAAATGTAGCAGGTCAGAAAAACAGGGTTATTGATGTTTAATGTTTCGGGGCATTTTGTTTTGTTTTTAAATTAAGTTAATTAACTCTCCAAACTGAAAATGTTTTGACCACCATCATGAGCAAAAACTAAAAACTTCATGTGTTTTGACCACTTTGGAAACTCTTTTTCCTTAAGCGGAAAAGGATCTACCCAAAGTGACTCTTCTGAACTCAACACAATAGTCTTTTACAAGGAAAAAAAGGCCAACTACCTAATTCATTAGAAACTGCAATGAAAATCTAATTGCAAGGCAGAAACCTGTTATGTGGCTACATCCACAGCACAATGACTTCCCAGTTCTGACTCAAATCATTACAAACTATTGCCATCAACACTTTTCAGATATGTATCAATGTCCAGTCTGAGATGGTGCCTGGATAAGACTTTTGATGGGAAAGGGCTGATGCAGCCTCTTCTCATTTTCTATAGTTAGAAGAAGGATGGACACTGAAGGTAACAGTGGGATCCTGGACTGGGTCACGGCTCTTTGACACTCAAGCCTGTCAGTGCATTTTCTCTTTACTCAAATAATAAAATGCTTCTACATAAGCTATTCCAGAATTAACAAGTCAATGAGCTCATTCTACCAAAAAATGGAAATATGGATCGAAGAACTTAAGCTCTGCCTTCCAAAATGGCATGCAGTATTCAAACAGCAGATCAGAAAAGTAGGAAAATTGCACAGCTGAACACTTAGGCTGAAGGGAAAAGGTAGACAATGAAAAAGTTTTCCTGCATCATCCTGGTTTCCTCAGAGCAGTTTTTCTCCTATCACATGATAAATTCCAATAATAGATAAATACAACTGAGACTGAAAAAGGGACTTTGGGATTTAGGCAAACTTTAACCAACCAAATGAACAACCATTAAACTTTCTCTATGCCTAGGACATATCTTAATCCTGTTAATTTGATAATCAACAAGAATTAGTACTAAATCATTTCCTTTAATGTAAAGGAATCCTTCACTATAAACCTAAATAACACTTCATGTGCCAAATTCCCTGAGGTCAAAAGCAAACACCTTCCAACCCTTCAGATGACTGAACAAAGAAGCAGAAAAAGTTACACAATGATTTGAGGCAGTTCAGAAAGCTGCAAATGAATCAAAATGGGGCAGGAACTCTGGTTCAGGAGGAGAACACTCAAAGCTTCACAGATTAAAAAAAGCAGTAGCAATTTGATCATAAAAGATTATGAGAATATGTAAAAAAACTCATGTTTATGTTTGCTTTCAGCTTTGAAGTACTTTAAAATGTTCAACTGTCATCACACATTAAATTTGTTTAAATTAACTTTGCACATTGTTTAAAGCACAATATACAACTATTTCAAGAGAATGCAGTGAACCAGGACTCTGGAGAATTTGCTCTCCCACCTTGCACCTCGAGCACCATCAGGTACAGCATTACCTTTCTCTGTGCTTCAGGTTCAGCTTTGCAAAACCAGGCATAAAGCTGCTCAGAGCTGTTATCTTTTTACTCAGATTATAAACGTCCCAGGACATGTGTTTATCACTAATTGTTTTTACAGCACTTTTCATAATCACAGTTGTGATCTGAGAATTCTGTTTAATGCAATATGCTTTTTCTATTTTGTAACCCTTTGTCTTCCCAGTCCTAATCTCTAAAGAGGCTTCACATATAAGGAAAAATTTAATTATAATGAACTTGGGATCTGAAAATATCCCTAGATAATGGAATTAGCTTATTTGTTATTAACAAATGATGGAAATTATTTTAGCATTGCTAATGAAATATTCATATTCTAGATTCCCACAATGTAATCAAACAAGAATTTCTGAACTCAAGTAATTTTCTTTAACCTGTCCTCTTCTCTTGCTATAACCTCCAAAATTCCTACCATTAGCTGACTCACCCTGCATTTTTGGGAAAAAATCTGCAGAAAGTTCTGCTTAACAACAACCAGGGACATTTCCTGTGCATGGAACACCAACACACAGAGCTATTTTTTCAGCTCAATTAAAACTGCAGATGAGCACTCAGAAGGAAAGGTCAGCGGTGCCATGAGCAGCAGTGCCTTGTACACCTGCAGGCACTGAAAAGGGACTGCCCTGTCACAGGAGACTCACTGGGAAGCCTGGCTGGGCTGCTCGAGACTCTGCTTAAGCAAGCTCATCTTCTGCTCACAGACACTTCCAGTATATGCCATACTAAAAAGGACAAGTGAGGCTTGAAGCAACATATTAAGATCTATTGAAGGGAGCCATTTAAGAGGGTATTACATCTCTAACCAAATTAGTGATGTATCCTTATATAAATAAAGGATGCTTTTACTATTCAGAGCTCCCCTTCCCAAGCCTAACCATTCCTTCAGTTTTCCTTCAGCCAGAGACTTCACTGACAACAGGAGCCAAACGAGTGCCTGAGGCTGGCAAGCTGGAGTGGGTCCCAAAGGTGACAGAGCCCATTTCCCAGGGGTAACTGGCAGCACAGCACCCTGTGCTGAATTATTTGTCACAAAAAACTGACAGTGTGTGGGATGGCAAAGGCCCTGTCCTCCTGCAAAGGCTGGCAAGAGAAGAGGGAAATGAAAGATGGGTGGAGAGCACATAGGAAGCTCCATCTCTTATAGCACAGCACAGTCTGTGGCTAGGGCTGCAGAAGCCACAAAGGCTTGTTCCAAATCTTACATGCATTCATTATTTCCCCTTCCAAAGCAGATGCCTTGTGAAATGCCCTCTAAGGCAGCAGTATGGGAAAGCAGCACTTTTTCTTCCACTCAGCAAATGTACCCCATGTTGATCACTTGGCACTTTTAAAGAATCAGTGTTTAGCATTCCATTAACAGTATATACCAAAATGAAGGAAAGCAAACTGTTTCAGAATATATTATCTGCAAAAATCAAATATATAATACATCGTATTTGCATTAAAAAAACGGAAGAATGAAAATTCTATTTTATTAAGACATTCCTGTAACTGTACAGCTAGACTCATGGCAAAGTCTGAGACAGAGAAAGAAAGAAGTATGGCTTGTAGGGAACAAAAAAGGAAGAATTTTTAACAAATCTTCCTCAGAAATGTGAGCAGCCAGCTTGTTTCATCTATTCCCAGCTTCCAGGAGAAGCATGATTGAAAGAGAAGGACCAGTAACACCAAAGAAGCTCGGTATACCTGGAAATGGGAAATCCTTTTTTTTAACAGCGTCAGTCACTCTTCTGGAGTAAATACGTTGGTGTATTTTAATATGTTGGAAACCTAATAAGCAGTGAAATTCCCAATAATTTTACTGAAATTTTATAATTTCGGCAAAGTTATCATTAAACTTCAAAACTTGTGGGGTGTGCCCAGCCCCTGCCCTGGAGGGAGGCCTGCTGAGATAAGGAGGTTGCATAACCTCCCAGCAAGATCCCCTTGGAAAAGGCAGCACTTTGTGGTGAGGGTGAGAGAAAAATGAAACCATGATCCTCTGGGAGACCCTATGTAGACTCTTTGTAACCCATTGGCTTCTACCCTCTCACACCCACCCTTGTATCCCTATAAGAGCTACCCTGTTCTCCCTTAGAGATCGGAGAGCTCGTCCCTGGCCTCCCCTTCGCGGGGAGCGGGACAAATAAAGCTGCCCCACGCAGAACCGCCAAACGAGCCTCTTGTCTCTCTCCTCCTGGTCTGGCCTGGGGTTGCCTCACAGAACATGAGCTGAAATCACTCTCGCTGAATCACTAAAGAGCTGACAGCCTCCTGGGACAGGCACCCCTCTGCAGAGGCACCCCGGCGGCTGAGGGAACACCACAGACTTCTTTTGGGACACTCTCTCTGGGTCAGTCACGGCTCCCTGGGTCTGAGCCATAGACACCAACCCAGTTGCAATGAAAACTGGTTTGTAAAAACAAAAATGGAACCATTTTCCATCTAGTTCTTTTACTCATACTTGAAGAATGACATGAAAATGTTACTTGCAAACAGTACGACAGTAACTGCACAACTGCAGTACACCGACCTTCCTGGAAAGGTACAGGTTTTTGTTTTCCCTTTGTCTTTGTCTTACTTGGTACACAGAATAGTATTCCCTTTCCCCTAAGCCCTCCAGGGAAATACAACTGGAATTTCTTGAGTTGTAGTTAAAGTATGCTAAACCACATCCTCTCTCAAAAACCATACTTGGAGCCCACTCTTATTGTCCTGTTCCACTGAAATCATGATATGCTTATCCCTTGAAGATGACTTTATCAAGGAAGAAATGGACTTGGGTCAATGGAGGAAATACTTCAGTAATCAGTAACCTTGCCTTAGAAAGCACACAAATTACTTTGTAGGGCTCCCACTCCACTAGTTACTGGAAGTTTCTCCCTTTCTCCTGCCCTGCACAGAAGTTGTGTTATGCCTGGAAACATGAAGCATCTTTCAAAACTCTTCAAAAGGTATATTTACAAATTTGGTTATAACTCTGGATCCTTATGAGTAAACAGTACAATTTCTTCAACAGTATTTGCTCCTCTTCCATTTCCCAGGCCATCAGCTTTATTCCTAATCACTGACTATTCAGTGTACGGAGACTGAACAAGTTTGTCTCCTGATGCAGTCAGAACAGCAAGAGACAGCCTTTCCTCCTCTCTAGAGAGACTGGGAGTTCTCTAAGTCAGAACTGCAAGTGTTCACATGATGCTTATCAGCCCAAATTAACTTTTCTTTCTGAGAGATTTGTTTCCCAAAGATCAGAAACAATACCAAGAGGATTTTTGAGACAGCAGTGTTTGCATGGCAGAAAGAAAGCACAATACTGCTAAAAGGCCAAGGCTGTATCTTCTCCTGAGGAAAAACACAAAGAAGAAGGAGGGTTTTGCCAGTACCATGACAAACAGCTTATACTCATAAATAAGATTCTGAAAGCTAATAGGCAAAATGCCTAAAAGCCAGGCGGTTCTACAAAGACTCCTCAAAACCAAACTGCATCATTTCTTTTTGTACTTGAATCTTTGAGGGACTCAGGCTTTATTTTAAAGACCTCAAGCCTTTCTCTCAACTGAGCTACTTTTACTGACTCCATAGGGGTGCAAATCTTTTCACTTTCATGAAAGAACTGTTTCTGTGAAAACAGAAAAAAAAATCCAAACAGCTAAAGCAACAGACAACTATAAAACAGTATGGGTAATGTATGGAACTTGGAATTGGGGAGTGCTGTGTGAAGCTTGGAATTGGAGCCACCCATATGAAAATATCCCTGGAGCTCAGGGTGACAGGAATGGCAGTGCTGGAGGTAGCACTTGACAATTTCATTTGCTAAATGAGCTTACTGTGTCTAAAGCACTCTGAGGACAATGACATGGGAGGTCTATGTTTTGAACAGCTCACCAGGTACATGGAGCTTTACACCTCAGAACAACCCACACCCTCTGCCTACAGAGTCTCACTGCAAGGGAAATGATGGCTGGGTGTCACAGAGGGTAGTGATGGATTCTAACCCCCCCTTTGGACCCCACACAGTGAGCAACTGAGGACTGTGATTTTCTTTAACCTGTGACTGGGCTCTGTACACTGCAACCCATTCCAGGAGCTGGAAAAGCCCTGCTCCCCCCAGCATCAAGGGAGCACTCTTCCAAGTTTCTCTTTTGCTACCATTGGCAAACGGTTTTCAAATATAATTAATCAATAAAGTTTCACAAAAGGTACCTATTTCACTGTCACTTGCTATTAGCACGTGGCCTTCTGAGACTCCTCCCCTCTGTCTCTTTTTCATCTCATGTGAATATAAAATGGTTCCCCTCTACGCTGCGACTGTGCTACAGAGCACTGCTGTGGCTACAGCTCAGCTAACAACTCAGCTAAGGAGTTCTTTAATAACCCTTTAATAAGAGTATTTTTCAAGGTAGATGGAGGAGAAGGGTTTGACAATAAGGAAAAAAAGCTCCTGTGGCTTTGTTGTTTGGTGTTACCCAAAACAATGCATACACAACATGAAAGTTTCAGTAAAATGCAGAGGAGAAGGATAAACAATTGACAGCCATAATAAAAGGCTAATTTTCTGCTCCTGCATGAAGTCTGAAATGCTGGAATATATTAAAACGAAGCCAAAGCTTTACTGATTCCTTTTGACAGAGCCTGGATTTGAGACTGGGCTCAGTGTATAAGCAATCTATAAAAATAAATCCTAAGTAACAATTTTCTCATTTCTTTGAAATGCTACAAGTGTTCCCTTTTTTTCTTGAGGAATGAGATTCAGAATTTCCATCCTCTGAAAACGCCTTTGTCAGGGAGACAATGTCAGCAAGTCTGAAGGAAATTCAGAGATCTCTGAATACTCTCAGAATCCAAAGCAAAAAATAAGACTTGCTTATTACTGGTAGTACAATACACAAATGACCTCTTAAGAAATTGAGTCTGCTAATGACAGATGAAGTATATACAAGGTCATATTTTTTAAGAGCTACATTAATTTGCATCACTCCAAGGAGATGTCAGTGGCCACATGGGAAAAGACACCTATTTTGTACAGCTCCACAGACTGCTTGTTTAATATAGAGGGTAATCAGGTTAAAATAATTGTTCTGATGATGGAGCGGGAGTATTTCAGTGAAAGACTATGGATATCACAAACCACAAATTGAATAACAGCCAGACTGAAAAATTAAAAACTTGAACCCAAATACATCTTTGTGCTTCTGGTCTGTTTGACAATACTCCACACCTGGATTTGAGTCCCTCTTTGGTGCCAGCTGCCTCACCATGTCTGTCTATCCCAGCAGTTCACCATTACATGTAGCTCAAAAGAAACTCTAGTAAACCACAGAAGAGTTTAATAAATTAATTTTTCCATATCTATTACCCTACAGACCTAACTAGATGAAACTGAATAATTTAAAAGATCATTTAATGCACCTATTATTTCACCAAAGGGTATACTGGGGTTTGAAGACAGGATAAGAAGGACATGATGGGAAAGGATGCCTGCATGTATGAAATTAGAGATGGCATCAAATAGAAAACAGTGTTTACCAACACTGGCTGAAAGTCTTCATTTTTGCCCAGTCTGATACAAAATGTGGATGTAGTTCAATAAACAGGTTAAATACAATTTGTAGTAAAAATAAGGGGAAACTGTCTATAACAAATACAAAATGGCATCCCAATCTTCATCAATACATTTGTGGCTTGGTTAGTGGCTCTCTCCCCCTGGGAGCCTAAGCCTCCACTACATCAAAGCTTGTAAGTTGTCACTATCTGCTACTGAACAAGAAGACTGGTGACATTTTTATCTGCTTTTAAGGGCAGACAGATTGCAATGAATATGTTTCCTTTTACTTTTCTTATCCTTTTTAAAATAAACTTCAATATCAAAGTGGATCTTTCCTTGCTCTGCTTAGGGCAGAACAGTGTTTGTTTTTTTTTTTTTTTTCTTTTTTTAATGGGTAAGGTTTTGATATAGAAGAGAGTATTAGGATGCAAGGGGATGCTTATCTTTACAGGATTTGCATGAAGTTTCAACTTTAGGAGAAGATCAATGGTCTCAATGTCACCAGACGGATCCTTCAGCTCATTATTTAAAATTTCTGAGGAAATTCTCTATAAAACATTTAGAATATGAAAGGTACAGATACCCAGGAAAAGAAATTTCTGTGTTAAAAATTTGAGAAAACATTCAAAGCAGTTGAAATATTTCAATATTTTTAATGCCATTTTATTTCTAATTCATACCTGTTAGCTTCAAATTCAAGGTAATTTCAAAATATGCATTACCATGTTGAAACAGTAACATTTTGAAAACAGTTTTGAATGAGTCTAAAAAAATACATGGTTTTGGATGTTTACAAATATACTGAAACATTTGAGAATCCAGCCTGACCTGCTGCAGAACACCTGAAAATATTTTTGCCTTTTTGATGGAAAGAAAGATTTATTTTGGTTTATTCTCAGTTTGATGAATTGGCTTGTTTTGCCAATAAATAGTTTTTCTACCAAGAATTAAGCTGCTGTTAAGGATGAAGAAGCTGTGAAATTTTTATTCTAATTTCAGATACGTATTTTTTGTTGGACATTTTATAAACATGTGTACATATTGTTTTAGAGCAATCCAGATACAAGGGATGCTTGGGCTTTAAATTTAAATCTTTAGTGGTACAAAAGGCTGCAAATGCTGTAAATGCCACCATCTTTCAAGTATATGGTGTTTTGGCATGATGAGAAAACTCTCTCTCTCTCTCGCTCCCTCCCTTTTTTATCTTCCAAGTACTTCTCAGCTTTTAGAGTATTTAGGTATCTTGAGCTTACCCACCTGAAAAGCTTTCTGAGGAGAGCATGACTGGTCAAAAATATGACGGAACAGTCTGACAACCAGCACTTTAGACAGCAGGACAAGAATATGTATACATTTATTTGATTTATTTTCCTTTTTTGGGGGGTGGGGGGAATAAAATTGCTTTCCCAGAGGCAGAGAAATGCAGCAATGACCTGACCGGGTGCTCCCGCCCGGAGCTCTGCTGCCTGGCCCTCCCTGAGGATGCCCGTGGACACAGGGCCATGGCCTGAGCTGCTCAGGGAGGCAGCAGCCAGGAGCCTCTGTGCTATGCTGGGAAGCATTAATCCACCTACTCTGTCTTTTGGACCCAAGTTAACCTCTGTAAACTGCACTGCAGGGGCACATCACCCACTTGGTGGATAGCACACAAGTCTTCCTCATTAAAAGCCTGTGTGAGACTTGCCTGTGTTTGCTCACTCTTTCTTGGCCATCCTGAGGACACCCTGATTTTTAGAAATGGTTTAGAAAACCATTAGAATGCTGAGTACAGCAACACTGATATCCTGTCACCAACAGAAAGCCAGAGCTGTATATTCTTGCTTTTAGGGTGTTACTCAGTTTCCAAAAATAGGTGTCTAATGCCATTTGAGACAGCACAGGGTGCCTGGGACAACTCATTAGGGCTAACAAATACAACATGACTCCATGAGAGACCCTACTAGTGAGGCTGGAGCATCTAGAACTGCACTAGATGCTCACAGCCAGGCAGTCAAGCCTTTATCCAGCGTCAGAACTGATGCCAGTCACTGACCAAGTGGTTGCACCCCTTGGAACAAGTATCCTGAACCACCAGGTGAGCCCAGTACTATGGCCAGACTTCCAGTAGCTAAACCAGTGGGCTGGTAACTCAAAATCCCACAGAGACACACAAAAAGGTGTTTGAAAACCTCCACCCTGACCTAAGCAGCAAACCATCCAAATCCAGGGAGACCTGGAAGGAAAGAAACATCTAGCTTGGTCGAACAGCCACCCCTAGATCTCCACAAAGATTGTACCTAGCACAGGTATTTTGACCTAAATTCCTATAAAAAAATGACATTTTCATAAGCTGTGAAGTGCGCAAGCACATAATTACCGGATGAGCTTGAAATAGTTGTATTGAAACTGATTATTAATTTTTATGGATGTGAACAGGATTTGAATAATCTCAAAGAGATGAACTACAGCTGTTTTTTGAAGCAACTAGAGAGTGTTATCATGCCAAGAAAAAAAATATGTTCAGTCTTTTGCAGACCCTGAAAAATATCTTCTAAAATATAAATTATGAAAAATATTTTCTTACATTAAGTGTACAGTGTAAAATGTTCATATTGTTGGGGGACTGGCTGGCCTGCAAAGACTCTGTGGGTTGCTACTCTGTGGTCTCACAGCTATTTACAGGAATCTTTCAGTTACTGGTAAGTAATAGGGACATTCAGTTCCACTAAAATGGTTAGACACAGCAAGTGTGAAGAGATTATATCAAATAGAGTTGTTTTCTCCCTTAATTTATGACCCACTGATCTAATTCTAAATTCCGCAGGATTGGGTTAATGAGGCACAGCTTTAAACCATCAAATTAAAATCTACATTACCACAATATGAGAACCAGCTGTAAAGATCATCTTTCATGTTCTGTAGAACTAGTCACTAAATATAAATTAACACACTGCAAAGCCTGATCTTGATAATGATGCCTACTGCTCAATGATATGCTAAGGCAGCGAAATAGTATACCCATGGTTTATGCAACTTTTATGAATAGTAAGTCTTAATTCGTCTCTCTATAACATATTTTTTTATTACTTATAATTTTTACACTGTGAATGTTACATTCTCCTTCTATAGAAAAGGCCTTTTTTCTTTTCTGGATTTAGTACGACCACGGACTGTGTCACTACTGCAGTTGCTGGGCCAGGAACACCAAATTTCTGTGGCTGGGTTATGCAGACAGCAGTGTCCCAAAGGACAGATCAAACAAAAGTGTTTTTATTGGAATCATTGTGAAAGGAATAAAGAAATGGTGAGTCAAATATATTGCAGCTCCTTTTTTCTACCTGCCAAACTCCCTGTGCAACAAGAAAATATCTACATGTCTATCTGACCTAACTACCCAGTAAGTAATTTGGGCCTGCTGTACCCTGAGGTTTGTAGTCTGCAAGCTGAACTGGTCACTTTGACAGAGCCAAAGTTGGGGGGCAAATTCTCTGTTAAGCTTTTAAGAAGGATGAAAGAAACAGAACAAAGAAACTCCCTATTTGGATAATGATTTTTTAAGGGAACCAGGATTGTTAATTAAATGTTCACCTTTTCCAGAGTTCATAGAAAACTTTTTGGTTTGTTACAGTTCTGTAAAGAGACTCGTGACCTGAGTATTGGAAAACAGAAATATATGTGCATGGGTATTTTTTAAAATCACAACTGAGATCTCAAGCTTCCCTCCAATTGCTAAGTGGTAAATTTTATTTCTCACTTCTTGTATACACATCTAACACTCAAGATGGAACTGAAAAATACCCACAATTACAGAATGTGATCGCTCACAGTGGCTGAAGCCAATAATCCATCTCCTCATAGTCCTGCAGCATTAAGAACTGTATGAAACTCTGCCGGGGTCTTCTGACAGGAAAACAGCTGCCAACCCAGGAGAAACACCTCTGTGAAGCTAAAAGGCCCAGCAGGACTCCAGTCCCATGGGACTGGCTAGGCTGCACCACCTGAATACAAGTGTCATGAAATCCTGATGGCAATAAAGGCAAGGAATCTTGTTAGCCACTGCAGTAGTGATGTCAGATGCCTCAGTTTTATCAATGGTAAAATTAATTAACCAATTATTATAAATGTCTATGTCTGCTTGCTGGTAGGAGTCAACACAAATTATTTATGAGAATTACAAAGGTTTCCAGAATCCGTGAGGTGTGCTGTAAGCTGTTTTCTTGTTAGGAACTCTGTTAATTGTGTGTATTAGAGAAAAAGAAAAAGGTGGTTCTGACCTGTCATGCCTCAGTGCCCTCATATCAACATACACTGTGGTGGGATCTGGTCCAGATGTTCCCTGCAAACAACAACATCAGCTAATCAGAACCTGAGGGCTGGGAGGAGAAAAGAGTTTTACCCCCCAAATAACCAAACATTCATTTCAGTGCTAATTATGCTAATCAAATGACAAGTTATATTTAAGGTATTCATCAAAGATCAGCTTTACAGAATCAGAACAAGCACTGGAAACATACCTACCATCAGGTGCGTGTCACCTTGGGGTTCAGAAAAACATCAAGCAGTCAGACTACTTAACCAACACATGTCAACAGAGGTTCTATTTGCTACAAAATGCCAAGTAATCAGCACATGGATACATACAAAAAATGTTAAATACGTTTTGCCATATAAAGGAAGGCGGAAATCGCTGAGGAGACACAGTTTAATGGCAGAAGCACATGGTCAGGAATGTGAAGCATGGTTTACTGAGAGTCTTCCATACATGCAACAGAGAATATACTTGAAGCTAAAGATAGTAAAGGTAGCACGCATGACATGAACCAATCTGGACTGAAGGTCTGTTAAGCAATTATTCTGATCCTTTTCAGTCTTCCACTGCATAATTTAAATCCTTGCTTTATGTCACAATATTTAGTTACTTGAAAAGAGGCAGACTAATTTTAGTTTCCTTTCATGCAGAGATGATGCAGTCTTTAGGCCTTTCCACCCACAGCTTTTCTGCAGTTTTGCAGCCTGCTATGATCTGCCCTTATCCAAAACTTCAAACTCATCACCACTGAACATCATGTGAATTCTCAATGCTCTGGGCTAGGGCTCTTCCCTCTGCTGCAGACCTCGTGCCACTGCTAAGCACAAAGCTAGAAGAAAAGCACAACTTCATTTTGGACCACTGGAATGTCAGAAATTTTCTTTCAGCAGAGGAATTCTCCTAAACCTGGTAAACTCCAGATGTACAAACTCCTCTACATGTTATTTAGACATTTACTGCTTAAACCAGCAGGCAACATCAACTCCTAGTGATTTCTGTCCCATTTGGGTTACATTGTAGAGTATAATTCTTCACATTAGGAATCTTCACATCTAGGGCTAAGTTTTACATTTCTGCAGTGCTGGCTGGTAGTTCCACAATTTTTTGAGCACTAAAAGTTGCAATGGAGATCCACAAATACGAAATTTTTGTATCTAAGGGGGAAAAGAATTACCACTACCAATTGATACTTACTGCACAGGTACTGATCATCACCCACCACCAGAGGAGAACAGGAGTAATAGAGCTGCACATGCATGTTAGCCTCTTTAGCTTGTTATACACAATACAAGGTACAATATCCTCTCTAGCTATAAACAACACGATTTTCAGTCTACTGGTAAACTCAGCAGTGTAACAGACTAGTGCTGAGTGGAGAACTTATTTTAAATATATGCAATGTTTAAAAGAAAAAAACAAAACCAAGGAAAAATTGGTTATCTTTAAAAATAAAACTAAAGCTGATTTGATTTGTAAAATAATGGAAACAGTCAAGCTGGAAAATCAAAGACAATCACTATGGTATTTATTATTTTCAGCATGAATGAAATAGTTACAATGGACATCTAATATTTGATGAAACCTGCATCCAGATAAAGCTATAATGGACTTATTTATAATTTTATAGAAGGATCTGAAAATCCCCAAATCTCCAGACTCAATTTCTAGTCTGTCCCACTGTTGGAAGCTGATAGGTGGGTATTGAGGGAACATGAAAATCCCCTACCTGCTCGGCCAGCTTCCCCAGCCTGTGAGGCTATAGCAGCAGGAATAGCAGGGATGAGGGAGAGAAGGAAATAAGGTAACACAAGACGAAAATAACAATAAAAAATGGGAATGAAGGGTGGGAGAAAAAAAAGAGGAGAATGCAAAAAGCAGGGAGTAAAATAAAAGAAAAACAATGTCAAATACAGGAATTTTACAAATTAACCATTATACCATTAAAGGTTAAAAAAAGTAAAAAATGAGGTGTCAACATTTTAGTAGAGCAACAGAAGAGACAGCTGTAGACTGCTAACCTTGGACAAACAGACTTAAATGGTTTTAGGACACTACAGACAATGTTAGTGGAAAACACGTGTCTAGCATACTGATTTTTTTGTCGTTGTTGTTTTTGTTTTTGAAGTCATTAAACATTAAGGTCCTGCTATTTAAATGCACTTTAATCCAGTGAGAGTTCCAGGTCTGCCATTTCACTAGTAATAAAAGTTTGTAAGTGATGTACTCTGGAAATCAAAAGTAAGCTCTCTTTTAGGAAAAAAATTAAAATTAGTATACAACAGAGAAAGATACTTACACCTTCTTGCATACAGATTAACCTGATCCTACAGTGAAATAAAATCAAGGCTTGGTGCATAATCTAACTACAGGAAGATCATAAATAGAGTAACTTCAGAGCCCAATAAGTCTTCATTCATATTTGTTATGATAAACAGTTTAATACATATAAAGAACAATAAAGTTAAAAGCTGATAAAACGCCATCAGTTCTCCTTCATGACTGACAGCTCAGCAAAGAGACAAAAAATCCTCAGCAGTGCCTAGTCCTAAGCCACTACTATCACGTGGAGTACCTAACACCAGATGGCTGCTGTGGGATTTGCCCTACAACTTGTGAAAACAAACAGCTCTGAAAGCCCTGGCATCCCACGTTCCTCTCACCAGACTTCTGAATGCCAGCAGAGCTAAAGACTGCAGGAAGCTGCCACAGCAACACCTTAAGACAGGTTTATTTTGGTTGCAAAGGAAGATGAAACATTTTAACAAAATAGGATGGATCTGCTTATTACATTGGTGCCCCAAAATAGTATTACTAATAATCCAGGCTGAACACTGCAGTGTAACAGCAAGAAAGCAAGAGAATTACTGAAATCCAGCAGTTACATAATTCATTGCCTGTGACTATACTGCAGGTCCAGAAAGGATTTTGAGAGTACCAGAGTCTCATATGGCTTTTAACTACAGAACGGCTTGAGAAACAGCAGCGGAATTATCAGCACCATCCTTCTGTGGCCAGTTGCAGCTGGAATACTCAGAAAAGTATTTCAAAAGAAGCAGAGTCTAAGCCAAGACCAGAATGACTGACTCAATTTGTCTGTGCACATTTATTTTGAGAGACAGGGATAGAGAACATCTGTTATGCTGGTAACAGGGAAAAACAACTTCTGGAGTATCTGATATTTACTTAGGACATGCCTGGTAGTGTTCAAGGAAACAAAATGGGACATACAGAATTTTCTGTCTGAAAATGGTTATATCATAAATCACATCTCTTGGACTAAATAAATCTCCTGCCCATGCACAGGCTGCCACTGGTGAACCATCCCTGGTCTGAGCAAATCTCAGCAATATGGCAGGCTTTTATTCTCTGGGAAAACATTGCAGGTCACAACTGCTTAAAGGCCCACCCCAAAAAGTCGGCTGTAGGGCTGACCACGTGCCAGGACTCAGTCCATACCTAATTTCCAGTCAAGTCAAAGGCCAAGCTGCATGCTCTCCCTTCTTCCCTCCCCAGAGTGAAAAACCAGGAACTAGGCTATTAGAAGTCCTAAGAATTTAAATATAACTGGGGTTTTGGGTTTTCTTTCACTATCTAAGGATGTGGCCTCAGTGTTTACTCCGAGTCTACTTCTGCTCCAGTGATGCTCAGAAAAGGAATTTTTGGTGTGCACTTGGCGATCTCACCTCCGCAAGCACAGCGGCTGGAGCTGTGAAAAGAACTTCATGGCATGACTCACAGCAAAGGTGGGAAAGCAGAATCTGAGGGAGCTCACCCAGAGCTGTAGTACATTGCTAAGAGTGAATCATACCTCTGACACAGTGCACAGTCTCCTGCAGCACGCTCTGCAGACCTACCCTTTATTACTTTTAATATAGAAGATCCTCAGAGAGTGTGATCTATCACTAAGTAAAAAGAAATACTGACTTTAAGCCCTAAATTGAGTAACAAAGATTCCTTTGCCAGACAGTGAGGAAAGAGTTCATTTCATGTAACTTCAGCCATCAAAGAAGAAATGTGCAGTATAAGGTAGGAAGAATCTCCTGATGGTGATGGATCCCATCCCCAGATGGGTACCTGAGATGTCTCTTGAAGTATTTCTGTGATTCCACTGACTATTGATGGATATGGGATAACTCACTTAACCTTGCAGTCTCAGTTAGAGGAGATAGAAAAGAAGCAAGATGAATCCAGCTCTCCTTAGCTTGGACAGATTTGCTAGTACATTTTCAGGGTTAACTAAGGAAAATTAACAACTTCTAGAAGTTTTCCCTCAACTGAAATTGAGTAGCAGGTTGAATAAAATGAAAATATTTATTCCAAGTGTTTAAATGGAAATTAGCTAAAATCCTAGAGAACCATCTGTGCTGTTGTAAGAAACAGGCTACTTTTCATATCTATTTTTCTCTCTCTCTTGAGAATGCTAAGATGCTAGTTAATGAGAATTAAAATATGCTAGATGCAATCTTTTCATCTCACTAATCCCTGGACCATTATTTTTGACTATACAGCCATAAAAGGTCAGATATTAATAGTATTTAAGTGCCTAAAGATGGAGGGAATTATTTATTTTCAAAAGCACATCTCTAAAAATCTAGTCCAAAATGACTACATCAAAGGAAGCATACTAAATTTGCTCTCAGTTTGAAAGGAAATGAATACAAATGACAACGCATTAGTCTGTCAGTGATCACAACCTGGAAATGAAGATAATTTGGTAGACTAAGACTCTTTTGTACCAAAGGGATTATCACAATGATTTCCTTTTTAAGGTAATCTTTAATAAAATATTAAATTCTGCTATACACAGACATACAAACACACATAAATGTACATACACACCCTCCTCCTCTTCCTTTTTGAGGGGTGAACTGTAAAAGCTTTCTGGAAAAATCAGTATACTTTTCCCTTGAAACATTTGAGTCTTGGATTTGTCTACAAAATTGGAAATCAAGAAGGTATCAAAGATAACACCCGGGTTGTGTTAGAGGTACCCCTTAGAGAAGAAACCTGGATAGGCTTTTTTTGCTGGTATGGGTCAGTAGCTGAATACTGAGATATGTTTAGTAAGGTGATCAGTAGATACATATTTTAGAAACACTGCAGAACAGACTGGATCACCATTATCCCTGTGGAAGATGGTGTTCCAGGTACCATGTGCTGATCTCATAGATGACATAACTTGGAAGAAAAAAAGCAAAGGCAGATGCTATTGACTCAAATATCTTGAGAAGTAGTTTCATGCAGTGTGAAGAATCCAGAAATCATAACCCATTTCTGGAACATATTTGGGACAATACTAATTGTAGGAATATTGTTGATGGGGGATTAAAATTTATTTTGTTCCTCAGCTGAGAAAACAGAATAGCCCACAAGCTGTTCTGGAATACCACTAGCCATAAACTTCCAGACAGTTTGGAAAGAGCATTCAATCTAATTCAGTATCCAGTCCCTGGCAATGCCTACTGCCAGATGCTTCAAAACATGCAAGCCTCTATCTTTATATTCTCTACCAAAATGACATGTTTTGTGGTGATGCTTGCAAGTAAAACCTTTAGTAATTTTTCAAACACCTTTAAAACTTGCCAAACAAGGCTCAGCTCAAATGCTTCAAAAACAATTCTGCTTGGGAGGATAATGTTACTACAAATAGCCTGTCCTGAAATGGCTTTTCTCCATTCCAGCCACACTACTCTTTAGACACTGTTTGTCTTTTAGTTTATCTTATGGACTGAGATGCCACATCTTAGTAGAACTCAAGAAGCCTGACAGTAAACTGTACAATCAGCCCAGCTGTTTAACCATCTCACTCAAGGCTTACATTCCGTGCTGTTCCTAAATCCATAGGCACTATCATTAATAACATTCCTTCAGAGATTTACCCACTTTTACAGTTTGATTCAACAACTCAAGAATTTCTGTAAAGAACCATCTAAGAAGCAACCTTCAGCTAAGGAGTTAACACAATCAAAAGGCAGATGTACATAGTCAAGCCATAATCCAGTCTAACTCCATGCTGATTAGGACTTCCAGTTTCTCTAAGTGTAGTCAGCTTTCCTGCATGTTTGCAGTGGGTTGACCTAGTCAGCAGCTCAGTACCCACCCAGCTCCCTGTGGAACAGGGAAAGCACAGGAAGAGCAAAAGTGAGAAAACCCCCAGGTCAAGATGAAGACAGTTTAAAGAGTGAAGGAAAGAGAGAAACCCAAGTGATGCAAAAGCAATCACTCATCACCCCCCTTGAGCAGAACGATGCCCAGCCAGTCTCTGAGAAAAGGTGACTTTGGAAGACCAACCACCCTTTTTCTTTAATGCTGAGCATGACATTATGTGGTATGGGACATCCCAGGTCAGCTTGGGACAGCTTTCCTGGCTTTATCCCTTCCCAGCTTCTTTCTCCTCCAGCCTGCTTGCTGCAGGGCAGTGGGGTGGTCGCTCAGGGGGCACAGAGAGAAATGGGGACAGCCCTGATGCTGTGCAGGACTGCTCAGCAGGAGCCCAGCCACTGGTGTGCCCCCAACACTGTTCAGTCACAAACCAAAATAGAAAACCAAAAACTTCTAAGTGAAACAATCATCATGAACAGTCCAGAGATCAGTGCACATCTGAAATGGAGATTTTCAATACTGACAAGCAAACTTCTGCAGCTAAAAATTTTCCCTTCTAATCTACAGCATCCTTCAAGTCTGGTCCCTGCATCTACCAAAAGCCAGAAAAGTTGTCTTTCAGAAGCAGCTCCACCACAGCAGCAGGGGAGAGCTGACAGGCCCCACTCTGAACTGTTCCCAATGAAGGTATGGCATCATTTACCTCCTTCCCCTCCTTTCTAAAACTTTATTCCTGGAGAATATTTATGGTAGCAATTACAGAATGGCAAACCAAACAACTCTACCTCTGGGCCACAGAATGACTTTTAACCCTGCTCAGCTTTGCCGTGTCTTATGCTTGACAGCAATAATTAAAGACAGCCTAGGCTGTAGGGATGCTCTGCTGCAGTCAGAGAGAAAGCAAGCAGTACTGGAGGTGTGGCACACCTCCTTGTATTCATATC
The DNA here is from genome assembly GCF_017639235.1 of Corvus kubaryi. Taxonomy (NCBI): domain Eukaryota; kingdom Metazoa; phylum Chordata; class Aves; order Passeriformes; family Corvidae; genus Corvus; species Corvus kubaryi. The sequence continues at coordinate 49,114,315 of NW_024581137.1, read as the reverse complement.
CTGGTAACACTAAAAAGGGCAAGAGGCTAAAGCAGGCACAGACACACTGGTCTGTGCTGAACACATAACCTGTATTTGTCAGATTTTTTTGATAAAATAAAAAATATTTACATTTACAATCAGAAAAGGAATAGCAGATTCTTATCTGCATTGTCACTGACAAGATCTGTTGTGACTTCCACACTGAAGCAGGTACCCATGTGACCTTCATGAGAAATCCTTCATGTAAACCAGGGGTAACTGCCAGCTTTGAAATGTGGGATGGACCACTCAGAGTACAGGCAAGTCCTACTGAGGACACAGTGACTTTGAAGAGGTTAGAGACATGGTAGATGACAAATGGATATGGGACTTCCCAGCAAGAGCAGCTGCCAATGCAGAAGAAGATTCTTTTAGTATTTAAAAGGTTATTAAATTAGAAAACATATTACACCTGAGTAGGACACCTATGGTATTATTACAGGATATGTGCAACTCTGGAACCAGATTTGGAAGGACAGAAGGAGATCAAGAGTCATAAAAATGAGACTGAGATCAGGAAAGCATGTATTAAGGTTTTTTATCTATTTATCAAAATTAAGATGTGTATTAGATGCATGACAGAAATGAGATTCTTATTCTAGATTTGAAAAATGTAATAAAATAAAAAAGGCTGGATCTAATGCCAGATAAATTTAAACTAAAAATAAGGCAAAATTAATTAAAAATGGAACACCTTAAAAAAAAGCAAGTTAACATCCATCACATGAAGTCCTCAAAGAGAAAATAATATATTCCAGATCAGCCTAAAACTGTTTTCTTGGTGCATTTATCACTGGTTGAAAAACTAGACACTACTCAGAAATTCAGACCGGATAGCTACAGTTCTCCATCAGTCATTAAAATCATGACTCAATAAAGATTCCTAGCGAATGGATGTTACATCCTGTATTATTCTTGGGAATTTTCTTCTCATTAGAGGATCAAAACAGAAGAGATATCACAAAATAATTTTCCTTGTGTGCAGAAAATATCTATCTAGTTCAATAGGTAATGTTTGGGAGTATTTCACAAACAGAAGGAATCCATTTGGTAACATACTGAAGTAAACACTTGGAAACTGTAGTTTACATGACATGGTTACATACTGGCTTTGGAGGACAGAGTACACATTCTGTCACTGTCAGGTGCCTTTCTGAATTACTGTATTCATGGGCAGAATAAATGCTATGATTGCAACATGAGAGGGATGTAGTTGACAAAGTAACAGAAATTTACTACCTTTGTATGCAAGAACATTAAGTACCACATGCATTTGCTTAGTATGCCTACGACCAAACAGCCAAAGGAAATACAATGAATGCTTCTTACTGAAAACCATTTCCTTAAATAACTTTGAGCTTAAGGAGTGAAAAATCTTACCTGCAAACATATTGCCAGGTTAACTCTACAGCCAAGTGATGTGCTGACAGCCCGTGGATGGAGACCCAGGTCTTTAAATAACTTTGAAAATGACTGAGTAAGAGCTATTCGAGGTCGTTCTTCAGCCACCACTACGCATGTCCGTACACGTGAAAGGTCCAGTCCCCTTGCCTAGAAAGAAGTCAAAATGTAACAAAGGCCACTAATGGGCAGATTTAATGCAAAACAGTAGTTCTTAAGTGTATTATGCAGGTAATATGAGTCAAGAGGAATAGCAGAACACAGGCTAAGGTATCCGTACAGTTTCCATCTTTCCTGGAGGCCGGATGGCCAGATGACACTCTAATAGCTGAAGATGCACATACTTGCTTGTCATCTCAACATTAGCACATAGGAAATGATGGGCATGCTAATTCTGAAGGGAGGGGATGCTATTTCCCCAAATTAATTCAGACGACAGTGAATAACAGCAAACAGGAAGCAATGTCTAGACTTGGAAAAACTGATTAGGAAATTATTAAGCGAGAATGGTAAAGGCTGGAGACATCATAAATATCAGTATCTCAAGATTCAATTTATTTCAGTAGCACACAGGAAATTCCAGGTGATTTCAGATATTTAGCTGGCTACCTGGCTTTTAATTCTGGGGGAAAAAGGAAGATATACCCTCCTCTCCATACAATGAGGACCACCTAGTTAAAACAACACAGTACTTTCAAGCATGTGATTATTTAACTAAAGGGATGAAAAACAAACTAGTACTTCATATAACCAGGGCACTCAAAAAACACTACACTGTGTAGCACTCCTTGAGGCTCTTGGACATTTACACCTCTGTTTTCCAACACTTGCCTATCAACACAGGCTGCAACACAGATCAGAAAGCCTAGGTAAATAAAAACCTTTCCTTGATGTTTAACAGCCCTGTGATCAGAAGAATGACTGGTATTGATACACAGCCTTTGGCAAGGAGTAACGTGGCTTCTGTGGAAGCTGCCTGTGCCCTCTGATGATTTTCTCCTCACAGCAGACAGTCAGCAGAGTGTTCAAGGCTCCCAAACCCCACCATACAGGCGGCAGGGCGTGCAGGACAGCAGAACCACTCACCTTCAGTGACTCTGTTTGCGACCCGAGTCCCTTAGTACAGAGCTCCATGACTGAATAGGAACAAAAAGTGTCTCTCACTTTGTACTGACTCACGGCAAGAAGCCACAGGGCGGGATTGGTCTCCAGTTCTGAGGGAGGAATCAGAATAGACTGGTGTCCTGAATAAACGCTGCAAGACACAAGATTCATTAACACACACTAAACACCAGTGTCCATAGACAAGCCATGGGGAGCTTGAATAGACAGTTTATCACAGCACTGGATGAACCATGTGGAGCCTTACAGTGCTCCACAGCTCCAGAAGTATAACATGATGTTTAACCCTGGTTTTTTGTCATACTTTCAGAGTCTATGATGAATCATGAGAACTGCAGGCAGAATGTGCTCCTAAACTACTAATTTACTTAAAATTCCTGTGGACTTTGCTGTTAGAACTGTACCAAAGAGAGCAAAATAGCTCAGTTATAAACGGTGTGAATAAGCAGTACAATAATATTAATAAAAATTAAGCCTTGCTGACAAATACTTTGGATTGAGTAATTAGCATTTTAAGAGACCTTGACTAAAAAAGTACTTTATTGCTTAATATGGAAAAAACCTGTCTCCTGCTAAAGGAAGCAAGAGGTTTGCAATAATTTTCAAGGGAGTAAATTTGGCCCCAATTCAACAACCCTTGCGGCTTTAAATTTCTTCTGTGAAAGTTTCATGAACTTTTGAAACTTAAATATACTACATCTCTTGTATACTGGATACTCACTGAGCAAAAATACTGCTAAAATACACTTATCAGGGCCCTGATGGAAACAATTATGTCAGAGCTAATTTCTCTGGTATCTAAGATTTTCCCCAAGGGAAAAATATTCCCAGTTTGATGAGTTTATTTCCCATGGGTTCTGTGTTGTTCACTCATCTCACTCAGGCAGATTTACCATCAATTTTACAGTCCACTCACATCTCAATTTGTATTCTGTAGATATTTCCAATTTGAATGGTGACAGCGTAAAGCCTCCAAATCATAGAAGTTCTGAGAAAGGACCATAAAAGCCCCTGAGATTTATCATGCACAAAAGAATTTCATTTGTGACTTGAAAATTGAAATGCCAGCTTGGTAAAGTAAAGTCGATGTTTTCAAATCCAAGTGTCTGAGGTAAGACATGAAATGGAACTTTATTTTCAGGAAAATGAGCATCTCTCTAACACTGGACATCAGGACACCTTTGCAATTTTTGCAGATGGGCTGCACACACTCACACAGGTTCCCTCCTCGGTTAGTGAGTGCCCCCACTCCCCCAAACCCAGATGAGAGTGCTTTCAAAAGCTGTGCCATGTAGAGCAAGGTTTGTGTGACCTGGATGTCTTTACTTGGTACGATAAAGGCAAAAAAAGGTGTACAAGTCCAGCCACAACAGCAGTTAATAATGCAAATTGTTTAGGTCTCCACTGAAGTAGGAGCCTGATGATGTCATGGAATATGTATGAACTACAGTTCAAACAATTTCATTTATCATAGAGGAGAAATTTTATCTTTGACTGCTTGTCCCCATTTATGCCACTCTGGGTGATTCATGACCAGTGGCTTCCATGGAGAGATGTGCTCTGGGATGGGGCTGACACGATGACCACAGCATGGGGCAGGCAAATGAACCATTACACTTTTATGGAATCAGAGTAAGTATCACTGAACCTTGAGCATGTGCTGCATAAACATGTGAAAAGAGATCTTGGCAATGTTACCCAAGCCTGAAAGGGGAATGCCCTGAGCTCAAGTGAAAGATCACACCAGTCAGGGAGTAGTACCAGTTTTTAGAATAAATAATACCTGACTCTTTCTTTCTTAGCCAATTCTATTAAGTTTTTCAGAGACGTAAGACCAACAGACCTTTTAGCTTAGGGCTTCACAAAGAATCAAGGTGTGCAATCTGTCTGGTAAATACATAATTCTTACGAACAGGAAGCTGTAACCACTCATGTAAAAGCCTGGGATGGGCTCCAATCTGTACAAATATGGTATACAGAGATTGACTCTCAAACCCTTCCTCCTGCCCCTGAAATTCTCTAGTTGATGCAACGAGTATCAGGGGAAAAAAATTATCTGCACAATAAATACCTCAGGAAACATGATGCCAGGGTGTCAAATGTCAGAGAATTATTACTCTCAACCACATTAAGATCCCTTAAGTATCACTTATTCAACTGGGCAGACATACCAAAATCAAAACCAAATCAAAAGAACAAACTTTATCCCTGTACTGAAAAGTGTTCCCACAAACTCCACAGTAAAATGGGAAAAGAAAGCTGCATTGCTTTGGTAGGAAAACAAAAAATTGATTCCAAATGTATTTTACCAGAAAATCATTTAAAATAGCAGAATTTACACCAAAGACAAATGTTTTCCCCCTCAGCAACACTAATGTGTGGGGACGAACTGTCTACCTCTCTTGACCAACTTATGGACAAGAAAGATACTTGGGTTTGCTCCCACCAACAGTCCTGCAGCAAAGCATGAGGATTTGGATGCAAAAAAACCCATCTTCTTCAGACTGAGGGGTACAAATACTCTTATGATCAGGCTTAGACTAAAAAAATTACTCCAGTTAGACTGAAACAAATTAAGATGTTGCTTGCATGTTTTCTGAGTTTTCTAATGCCTCAAAAATACTATGGAGTTCAGGATCAAACTGCTTAGCAGAAGGAAATATCTAGCAGGCAGGAAACTTTCTGTGGTGGAAAGCCTCACATGTGCTGCTCTTGTCTGCAATACACAAACCTACAGCCAGCTGATACCATGCCTGGAAACTTCCTGCCCAACACAGGCTTTGCCTACTGAACTGTGGTTTAATAATCCATGCATATCCTCTGATTTGCTAGAGCAGTTGGTGGAGCTACAAGAAGAACTACAAAGGCATAATTGTGGGGTGATTGTGCCAGTTCCACAGCTGAAGTGGTTTATGCAGCACCTGGTCACCACGACATCAACCATAACTTGGCTCAGCTCCCTGAATCAATCTCTGAAACATTACGCAGAATCTGTGTTTCAGTCCAAGCCACAAAATGCTCCTGATAGCTACATATCTGTGCAAATTCACAGATTTATACTCCCCTGAGAAGCTATCACCTGTGTTTTGGTGAAGAGAAGCTGAGGAAAAAATACCCTGGCACAGCTGGTTGAAGCATTTCTACCATTCTGGTGGTTTCAAATCACTGTGAGATGTTAGAGGCCATTTGCTTATCATGAATGCCAAACACCACACAGAGGACCATGGGCTTGAACAAACTGCAGTTGTGCAAGGCTGCTTTGGAGATGCTGGATGAAGCTTGATATGGTTCCAAACCCATAGGAAGCTCTGTCAATGCTGCCTCCATGTAATTCTAGGTATGGTAGAGTTAATCCTGAAACTGAGGCACTGAACAAGGTGAGGCAGTTCCATCTCACCTTGAAACATCATAGTTAAGATGGTTAAGCTGTCAGCTTGGCTATTCTCATACAGGAACAAAGAAAATCACTGTGAACACTGCGGCAGCAGGGGGATCAACGGGATATTGGGAAAACTTGGGAGTTTAAATATAAACTGTTGAACCTAAATTCCCCTTTCTGAGATTGCAACAATATATGATACAATGGACTAGCTGCAAGATTTAGTTACGTAAATACTGGGAAGGAATTGTATCAAGATTGTTTCTTCCATTGGTGCAGAAAACTGCATCACAAAAGTATCCACCTCCTGATGCAAGTCTTGACAACAGGAGCAGACACAGTGCAGAGTATCCCTTGTCACAATGACTTTTGGCATGCAGATTCAGAGGGAAATGCCAGGGTGGCTGAGGTGGGAGATCACCTTTTAGAAATGTTGTCTTCCTTTAGGGAACTGCAGAGCAATCCAGGGAAAAAAAGCATTCATGTGGTGGACAAAGCCTTGGATTGTGGCAGTAAGTGAAGAGCCTTGTCTGCCTGCACTAAGCAAGGGCTGCCCAAGGACATGAATCCTCCAGGTAAAAGCACCAGGATGCATTTTGGTATGACGGCACCATCTGATCACAACACTGGCTCTGCTGCTGGCAGGCTGTTTTGGCAGCATATGGAGATTCCTGGAAGGACCTCTTGGCACTTAACTGTTCCACTGAATTGGAGCTTTATCCCATATTGTGCTGAGGCAGATTAGCAGAAAAAGCTGAGGTTTTATTATAGTTCCAAAAATTTCAGCAGGCCAATAAGTGCTGACAATGGCAAGTGCAATTTCCAATTGCATTCTGGCAGGTTACTGACCCACCACTGCCCTTACCCCTGGGTCCTTGCCAGGTGACATGAGCTGCTTTCCCACTTCACTGGAGGAGGCAGGTGGGTACTGCTGAATCCTGTCAAGCATATGCATTTGGTTTCTGCATTTCTACAGATGATATTTGGCATTTGGTGTTGAGGGACAGGTATGGGAACTGGGTGCTTGGTAGAGCAAAAGTCTTCACAATCACCTGGACCAGAGCTTGTAGGGAGGACAGTACAGGCTATAGAGGACAGTGCTTAGGCATATATCTCTCTTGGGCTTCAAAGGACTTGGGCAAAAATTAAATCTTCAGTTCTGGAGACCCACCATGTACTAAAAAAAATGGACTTTTGGAGAAAAAGTAACCACCACCTGCAGAGTCCAGAGATGACGGCTGGCACACAGCACTCTAAGAACATGACTGCACATGGTAAGCAGATAACCCATCAGTACCAGAGACAGCAAAAGGCCACTGCTCAGCCTTTAGCATCATTCTGGTTCCTTATCACCATCTCTCTTGCCCCACTTACTCCCCCATGTACGGGCATGTCTCCAGAGGTGATAACAGTAAGTCTGCCAGCTCATCTCAGAACTCACATATCAAGGTGACTCAGGGCTTTCAGCTGCCCTTGAACCTTCCAGACTTGAGGGAGGTTTAACAGTACTGTTATAATGTGGAAGGAAAGCAAATTGCCTCTTCCACAAATTGCCACTGGCAACAGACTCTGCAGGAAACTGGCACACAGCAGTATGAGGGCAGACAACACACCTTCACACTCCTCCTGGGCCAATTATGCACTTTGCAAAATACATGACAGATGTTTATGTTCATATCCTTCACTTCCCATGCCAGGGTTATCCAGTTCTGATGTGGGATTTAGGCTTCTTTATGCAGTCTTGCCTTTAGTTTGCTGCACATGGGCTGGAAATTGGGGGAAATGCTCATGCCTGCCAGTTATCTTCAAGTTAGCCTAAAAAACCTAACAATAATTAGTGATTCCTAACACAATAAACCTTCCTAAAATGCAGTTCTCCTGTTGGTGTTGCAATCCCTTGCTCACTTCTTGCACAGTTCCACCTGTCTGGTTACTAAGAAACCTTGCAGACTTTTGCAGCAGAAGCTACCTGGCAGTACCACTGTGGATTTTGGCTTCATGCTATGGAACAGAGGCAGCAGGAGCAGGATAGGAGAAAGCACCTTCCCTGGAAAGCCTTCCCTGGACCATTTCACAGCAATCATGTTATTTATTGCATGGCCACTGTGCACCAGAAAATTCAGTTCCTCTGGTCCAGTCTGAGTCTCACTGACTTCCACTATTACAAGCTCAGTGTCTGAGAATATATATAAAATTTATTTAAAATTATTAATGTACTTAATTTTAATTTGAGCAAGGACAATTCTGTCTTCCAGCAGTAAAAGTAGAACTGCAATTTGAGTTGGCTTAGCTGGGCTAAAGTAGAAGGAAAATTCTTACTCGATTGCATTACTCAGCAACTATCAATTAAGTGAATCCTCACTAATGAACTGCAGAATGCTCTATTCTGCCCCACAGTGACAATCATTAAGACAGGGACATCTTAATTTCAGGAAGCATTTCTGAACAATGGGATTTAGAATTCATTTTTTTTTACATTTGAGGTCTTTGGCTTTTTTTTTTCCTTTTAAAGAATTTAATACATTTTAAAATGTAATGCAATGCAAGTCGGAATACTAGGATCACCTTCTCAGAATGGATAAATGAGATTATTAAAGAGAAAAATGCAAAGATAATGTATTCTTTTATTGAATCATTAATAAGAACTCGTTAAAATTAGGAAGTTAGGGGGTTGTGAACTCACATGGGGCTGATGTCTGCTGCCACACCCAGGACTTGATGTTCAGTGATAAAGGTTCCAAGGAAACCCTGCTGGAGCATGAGGCCAGTTTAGAGGGAACAGTTCTTTTTAATGTATTGCTCTGCTTTGCAAGGTTTCTTTTCTTTATTATTTTATAACCTTTAGGCCATAAAATAATAAATTTTTTAAAAATAAAAAACTTTGCAAAACTATGCAATATATTCCAAACTTACCAAAGGGCTGGCTCCATGCTCCAGCAGCTTTCCTAAGTAGCTTTGACCTCACAGAATGGGGCATTCTGGGGCACCATAGTGGAGCAGGCCAGCACAACGTCTAAGCACCTACAATGGGGATAAAAGGTTAGTTTTTCTTTCAATTCCTTAGTCAATGCCTCCTTTGGTCTAGTTAATAAAGGAATTTAAATGTACTTTTAACTGCACCCAGCACAGGAGGTTTCTCTTGCTTCCTGCTGGGCTCTTAAAACAAAGAGTTCCTATTTAACTCTCAAAAGCCTCTAGCTTATAAAAAATTGAAGACCTAACTTCATTTCCATATGCCATTAGAAATATTAATTTAGTTAATGGAAGTGGTGACAAGACAATCGTAAGTTTCGAGCAGGATTCTCTGAGTTAGAAATCTGGGTTGAAATGTTGTCTGGATCCAGTTATACTGAACCACAAAGGGTAAAATGCAAAGTCACAAAATTTTAAGTTATGAGCAGTAAGAGCCTTGTAAACTCCAGGATGCGTTTTTTTCCTATGACATCAAATAATACTCATTTCTAAAATAGTAATGAAATGGAAATTAGGTTTGTAAGTGGAATTAATTAGGCTGTATCTGATGCCAGCTTTCTCCAAGTGACAATCGCAATTCTAGCAGCCCGAAGTTTTTCTGATTTAATAGGAACAGGGGATTGTGGCAAAGAAGAGATTGATGTGATGGTTCACAAGACTAGAGTGTTGCTGGCCTGATCTCAGTTCCTTCAACTCCCTTGTTTCCTTCCTCTTTTTTGAAAATGGTATATAAAATTTTCTATTCCTTCTATAAGCTACAAATGACCGCAGACTCTGATTGCTTTCTCCCAGAGGCTTGCTGCCTTAATTCACTTGCCAGTCATAAACAATCTTCTCCTTCTGAAAGGCTGAATACTATCAGTATTGGGAAGGACCTAAGGGCAGCAAATGCATACTTGTTGGAAAAATGGTTCTAGAAGAAGAAGAAAAAAATTTGTATTCAGGAGAGTCTCGGGCACCACAAATTACTTGGGTTTTAGACTAGTCAACATTTGTCTGTGTTTTATGGCTCTATTATGATGCTGCATAGAAGTTATTCTTGGATGCTGTGTGCTCCACCACTATCCTATACAATGATACATTCCTTAGCTAAACTCTCCTGTGGTGCTGTACAGTCCTTCCCTGGCCTAACAGTGCTGACATCAGTTCATGCTGGAACACTCGAGTCTTTATCAGAAATAGTCACCTGACCTTAAAAAAACCAACATTTAAAAAATTAAACTTAAAACAGAGTGATTTAATTAAAATCTCAAAATTTCTGAAGTTTTTTTCTGCAGCCTCAATAGTTTTACTTTTATGTTGGGTAAATGAAACGCTGAAAACCAAAAAGTTTTTCAAAACAAAGACAATGCTAATCTCTATGTAAAACTCAAAATATTATTAGGCAAGTATAACTTAAATCAAAAGAAACTGATCAAGAATGAATAAGATAATACTGTTAATCTTTGGCCTATTTAATATATAATAACAAATATTTTAAAAGGGCAATAAAGCATGCCAATAGCCGACTTTTAAATAACAATAATTGCTGAAAAGAAGTTGTTGCAGTTGTTATCAAATAATACTTCCTTCAGCTATTTAGTAAATTGGTACAAAGTTTATCCAAAGTATTTTTAATGCCATGGATTATCTTCATTTTAGTAACTAAAAATAGCAGAACTGCTAACACCAAAGAATTTTCTGTGGAGAGTGCAAAGATATCAGACTACTGTGACTCTGAGATGCTTTCATCAAAATGGGCTCCATCAACACTCCCACAGTTATTTTCCTTTGCCTCTGCATCAACCCAGCCAACTTAAAAAAAAAAAAAATCAATAGACCTGCTTTCAGTAGCTGAACTGTAGCTTCCCTGGAATATAGAGATAGACAGAATTGTTATTTCAAAATGTATTAACCAAAAAAGCTGATTCGCATTTCACTAGAAACATTTTGTTCTCTGATAACTTCGCTATTGCCATAAAAGTACCTGCAAAAAAACACACTTCTGTGTCTGCAAAAACCATATCCTGAAAGTCCCACAAATGAGGAAGTCCCCTGATATCTACTCCTGCTTTCAGATAAGAGAATGAAAAAGAGGACACAAGGAAACCCCTTCCTTAAGGTAATACTGGTAAAGCACTGATTTCATCAAATGAAACAAGCCAGACTCTGCAGAGACAGCAGTAAAGCGGCAGGACGTCAATGAGCAGCTGTGTTGATGCTCTCTACTTCCAAGCCTAAATACCTACGGCCATGCCCCGCTCAAACAAACCTCATCCTCCATACAGCAGGTTCTGTATAGCTTCCAGCAATTCCAACTGCCTATGGCAGTCCCAGAGGCACTGTCTGTTCTTCCCATCCTTTCATCACTCACATCATCCGTTCTGTTGTGCTACAGTGCAATGGAAACCGTGTTTCAGAAAAGGCTGAGGAGAAGCCTCACCTGCAGAGGCACCAGAGGACAAAACCAAGTCCACAGTAGGGGTCCAAGCAGATCGCGACTTCCCGGGAGGGATAAAGCTCACACTGCAGCTTAATAGAACGACAAAAGGCACTAGTGGCTGCATGAGACATCTGAAAGACAACAGCAAAGCAATTAAAATGATCAACTGTGTCATTGGAAAGCTCAATCTCAGACTGTTCCAAGTGCTTACATCAATTACAGGATAAAACCACCAAGTAAATATTGACTTTATGCTCAGTGTAAGCACACAGGTAATTTATATCTTAGAAAACATAATTTTCCTTCAAGAGGGCATCCACATAATTGTGAAAGGGGAGAGGAGACAATGAATGGTAAGTTTGAAGTGATTTAGGAAGAAAGCTGTGAGTGGTTTAAAGATGTGCTCCAAGCTGTATGCAAAGCTAATGATAACATGCTACAATTCCTGGAAGAATAAAGGAATTAATGACTGAATTAAACATTTTGTTGATCATCAGGACCATATTTTAAAGTACATATTTCTTAACAAAATAAATAAAAAATGCCAATGAACTTTTTAAATTGAAAGGAATTTTGCCAGCAAAACAGTACTAAGGACCTAATCATTCAGCCCTAAAAATCCCAATAAACTTAGCAAAGTTTCTGTAAATAAATATCTGTAAAATATCTGCATGTTATCCAGCTCCTAGTTGAGAAAAAGACTCCTAAAATTTTGGTAAGAAAGCTCTCAAAGATAAAACAAGCAGAAAGTAGAAATAAAAAACCTGATCCAAAGGAAATTATTTTGATTTTTTTCCTAGTATTAGGATGCTTTCCACACTCACCCATCCTGACTTACAAGTTGTAATGACAACAGAACAGGAAAATATCTTTTAATGTTTGTCCTCTCTACTAGTAACAAGAAAGACACCAGTGTTAGAAACACAGCCTGAATAGGATTTAACTTACCAAACCTTTGATCTCTGCCACATAGGGAGCTGGTTGCTTTATATACTGCTCAGTCAGTGGAGGAAAATGGGCACTTGGAAGGTAAAATTTATTTGATCTTAAAGTAAACAGGGGAATAAAGCTCCAGAAGTGACTTTTTCTCCATTCCAATGACAGCCATAACTGAGGCTGGATGTGTTCCAAGTGATGCAAAAGAACCAGTTCAGTATGGGTGTCTGTATGGTGATCATTTGCAGTCTGCAGATTAATTCTGCTCAAGCTGAATCAAGACCACTTTTTCACCCAGGATTAAACCGAACTCTATTGATACAGAACTGATAATCATAATTATTCTGTGAATTTTTACACCATAAAAATTGTGTGCAAGCTGTTGAAAATGTTGAGAGTGACACAAGTGGAATCTACTACTTTCAAAGTGATTACAAAACACTTACCAACTTTTCAGGAGGCACAGGAGTTATTTAGCATTTCTTTTAATTTAGTACCACCTCATTATGAATTATAAGCCTTGTGGCCTCTTTTGATCCTTTTATAATTAATTAATCACTAGTGATGATGTCGTGGATGGTAACTGTTTACATAAACCTGCTGAGTCAGTGACCTGCAGGCTCTGTGACCCAGATATTAGAAGCTAATCAAGAATTCCTTGATAGATTTATCTGTATTTCCCTCTAGCCACACTAAGAAAGGCTCATCGACTTGTCCTGCCTTTGACTATCTTTGAAGATTCCCAGATACTCACTTTGCATAGTTAGTAGTCATTTCTGCAAGTCTGATAAAGTGTAATTCAGACCTGATCTAATACAGATGACTGCATCTGAAACAATCATTTGAGGCCTCTAGAAGAAATGAAGACTTATGTGACATTCGCTCCTTTAAAAAACAGATGTTTTAGATAAATCAGATAAATTACACCCTAAAAGTCCCACTTCTCTGTGTTGGCTGGTGAGGAGCCCAATGACCACTCCACATCTGTAGGCATTGTACTATTCAAAGTTAGATGGAATGAATGTTGCAGGAGTGTCCAATATGTGACCATCAGCAAGGTCAATCATTTAACCATCAGTCAGCCTCAAGCTGGTCACTTCACCAGCCCTGTGCTTCAAATTCTTCACCTGAAAATGGGGAAAATGGTGTTTACTTTGTTTATAAAGTATGCTGACAGTTTCTGCAAAGAGATGGATAACACCAAAGAGTATGAGGAATTCAACATAGGCTCTGAGTGTGATACATCATCAGAGATTGCTAAAGTAATCATAATCCTCGGATATGCAACAAATAGGAGTAAGGAGGTAACGAGTAGGAATAACAGAGTGATTTTACTTTGTCTTGGTGAAACCAATAGTGAGATGATACATAAATCAGCAGATAGGTAAAACAGATTTGATGAATTGTGGCTAAAGGGTTCGAGAAAATGGCAGAATAGATTTCAAGAGCTCAAATGCCTGACCTTATCAAACGAATCTATCAATGAATTTTTGCAGCTTACTCTAGTACTGTACTAGGTGAATATACCAGAGAAATCATCATGTCCCGCAATTGCATGAAGAAGAGAATATTGAAAACCAATGGCTAGTAGCTGAGTTGCAACAAGAAGGGAGCAATGAATGGGCACTGGAACAAGCAGGAAAACGACGACAGTCTCATTTCCTTCACAGATCGGAAATAACAGATGCCTAAGTTGAAAAATGCTTCGGGCAGACAAACTAGTGGTCTATGCACAGGAGTAATGGAATGAAATTTTTAGTCTGAGGAGGAGGAGATGGGCTAAACCCACCACACACAGTCCCGTAGCAAGTAGAGAAGAAATAGTTTAATGTCAATGGAATCAAACAATGACTGCAAGGGAGGAAGCGCTTCAATTCCTAGCTCCAAAGATCACAAGGAGTCACAAATTAGGAGCAACCACCTGCCAGCCAGGCAGGACAGCAAGAAGGGCAGCTTTAACACAAGTCCCTACCTTTACCCCTGCCAGCATGCCAGTGGTGGAGACACTGAAGTCAAGGTAAGCAAGCGTTTCAGGGTTAGAAGGTTTGTAGATCTGTGCAGGCCGCTTCTTTGGCAAATCGTCTGGTGGAGACAGAGACAGAAAATGTGTGTATGTCACTGACAAACACGGTGACAAAAGAGTCAGAGGTCCCCTAAGCCCAGCACCCACCTGTATCTAGGACTGGAGGCCATGTCCTGATATCCACTGCTGCCGCCGCCTCCCGCGACCGTAGCAATTTACATATTAATTGCGTAGTCATTAAGCAGGCAGAGCGGCTCACCTAGAAAATCCAGAAATAAATAAAAACATGATGGGATACTAATTAACTCTCCCATGAAAATGGGCAAGACTGTGACTTATTTTCTTCCAGAACAGGACACAGGTGTATCAATTTTATGTTTCCTGATCAGCAGGTGGGAAGCTGCTCAAAAAATGCAGTTCATGAAGCAGACAAAGTCATGTGAGCTTTACAACTTACATGAAAACTGCACTTTGAGAAGAGCATTGTAATGAAATTACAGGCACCTTAATAGTGAGAACATGACCTTTCCAACTCATTGAATCAGCTCTCACCCCAAAGTGTCAGTAAAGAAGACTGTCCAAAACATTTCCTATATGATGATAATATATCTTGGTTTATAAACAATATTTTCAGATAAACAAAAACCTAGTCTGACGTTTTAATGAATAATTTTACTATCTTAAGTCAGTGTTACGTTAGCCATGTATTTCCAGTTCCTGTGCTAGTGATAAACCACTGTGAACTCTTCTGATATTGGCAACAGTAGCTCTAGAACAGAAATTGTGCAAGTGGCACTAAGAAATGAAATGGTGAGCTTACTGCAAATACCATCTGCACTGAATTTTAGATGATACATGCTGAATTCTCCTTTTAGATTTGCTATTTTTAAAAGTTCATAGGTATCAACTATAAGAATATTTCTTACTGATTATAAAAAATTAATATCCTTAAGAAATTCAGACAAACATGAATATGAACACTGAAATCACTGAAGATAAAACACAGGAAAAACTGAAAAGCAACATTCTTCTTCTTTTACCCAAACTTTGAAAATCTGTGCAAATGCTGCGAAGAGTATTTTTTTTCTTTAAGGAAAATGAAACATTTCATTGCACACTAAATTTCCAGTGTTTAACCTAATGAAATCAGTAATCATATGTACACTAAATGTTACCACTGAGCAGAAGAGAACAGCTTCTCTTGACAATAATCTCATGGAAGTCAACTTTATACAACACCAGAAATTTGGAAATTTGGACAAACATCACTGAACCAAACTCTAATCTCTTGACACTCTAATCCCATTACTTCCCTATAGATAAACAGTCTAAATATTTCAAGGTAAAAGTGGATACAAACAAAGCCACTGCAGCACCCCTCAATCCAATCATTTTTACTGTCATGGCAAGGCAAATTAATTCTTACATTTTAATCTATGCAAATCTTGATTTGGGACACTAAGGCATCAAACAAAAGGAATTTCAAGAGTTGGTGGTTAGAAGCTTTCTCAGGAATTACATAATCTGGAAGGTTTATTAAAATACAGAATATCCATGCCCAGAGAATTGCACATCAGAGGTAAACACATAGGGATTGTGGGAAGGAGAAATAACATATTTTAGGTACAGGTTAGCAATTGCTCAAGATGGGGCTCAGTTCAGTTATACCTTACAACTACTAGGTCATCACAAAAACACAATTATGTAGGCCAAATTTTACTCAGAAGTCATTCTGACTGACTTCAAAATGTGCAGTGCAGACGTACAACATGTTAGAGCAGGCATTGACCCCATCACATCAGGAAATTTGTGTGACTCCATTGGCAATGAAAGAACAGCCGCAATATTTTATTTTCTACAAGGCCATTAATCTCAAAATTGAAAGAAGTTCTTGTGTAAAACAGAGCCAAGAGGTTTATAAGTAAAACTGGCATTAATATGGCTAATAAATGTCAACATTTTATTTAAAGTTAGTCTATTGAAGGGACAATGAATACAAGTCAGCTTACATCTATCAGGGTTTATCATGAAATCAAACAGATCTCGTTTAGCTATTAAACATCAAGGGAAAAAGAAACACATTTTACATCACTTCTATATGTTAACAATTGATGTTTAAAAATACCGAGTGCCAAAATATTAAATAATGAGAATCTTGAAAAAAACAGGACAATTTCTCATACCTCTTCTGATACTTTGTGGCATCTGATGCCATAAGGAAAGCCAAAAGATACAACTATCTCTACTACTTGTTAATTGAAAAGTAACGATGGTAAAAACACGTTTGTTTCTTCAGAATTCCAATCAATATATTAGAAACTGCCAGATGTAAAGGGCTATCTAATTTCAACTATTTTTATTTCCCTCAGTAACAAGCACATTGCAGTTATTTATGTGCAACAAAGGCTAAACGTTAGATAAAGCCAAAATACTAAAAGAAAGCACTGAATGAAAAAGTCTGAGTAACACCTTCCTAGATGAAATGAAATACTGACCAACATCTTCACAACAGAACTTTGAAACTGTTTTAAATGCAGAACAATTGGATGTTCAGAGGTGAGCAAGCCATCAGGTTAGGATAAACTTCCCACTGAGGTTTTTCTCAACAGTCAGTGTGGTGCTGCCTGTGCTACCCCTTTTAGCACGTAGCTAAATATAACAAAGGACTTTAAATATATTTTTTGAAAGGAGTCGCGTAACTGGGGCAAAATGTGACAGCTCAAGTTAGCAGATTGTACGTTGTCAAGCAGTGTTGATTTTGCAACACACTGAAGTCCTGAGTCCTTGGAAGGAATACAACTCTTCAACCCAACCACCACTCAAGTTACTCAAGTTACTGCTCCTAAAGACACAAACCCATCACCCGTTTCATCTACTCGTGCAGTCTGTGGTGTCTGCTCACCTCCACAATCATCTTCACTGTGGGTAAGGTGGTGGCAATGTTCTGGGGATGTGGAGGTCGCACTGTGATTGGCACACAGCCCGCATACAGGCATCCGTAAAACGCCGCAATCAGGTCTATCCCTGCATGGAGAACAAAGCAGAAAGCCTCCCCTGAAAATCAAATCATTTCATCACAGACTCCTATGTCAGCATAAATAGTACTTGGAACTGAACCCAGAAGGTTAAATGAGTGACTAAGCCCTTGAACAGACTTCTTTTTCAGCCCCTTGTCAGTATTTGTTCAGCTTCACTGATTCCTCTCAACTGCACTGTTCTGAGCATGAAAAAGCACAGGCGACACACAGAATTGCAGCCAGATATCAACACTTAGGAGAACTCCACTTTGATGTTCAGGAAATGACCTGTTAAAAAGACTGATTTCTACAGATTAATTATCTTCCTAAATTTACATTTATAGAGTGCACAAGAAGAGAGATGTCCCCGCAAAAGGACCAAGTAGGATGATGCTTGGTCCTATCAGCTGCAGAAAAAACATCTGGAGGTTCCATAAAATACTGTCTTTCTCTTGCCATTTTTAACCTGACGTAGGCAGCCCTGACTTACCTACCTGAAATTTTACAGTAAAAAAGGGAGTAATGATTTTGAAATCCTGGCTCTAACATAAAATTAGGTCCTGTCCCATATAAATATTGACTGTAGGTAATAGACAAGGGACAGCACCCTTCAGGCTACCTAAGGAGGCTGAACAGACAACAGTAGAAAGATCCCTTGGATACTGCTGCCTGACACCTCCCTGGTGCTGTACACAGGCTGTGATGACAGTGGGGGATGGTTTATTCTTTCAGTGGAAGAAAATCTGCAGTACTGGTAGGTTATTGTTCCTTCAATAAAATGCTTCATTCATGGGAAGTGAAATACAGAAACAAACACTTAAGTTTAAAGTACTAGTCTTCTTTTGTGGAAAAGGTTTTCCCATATTAACCATTGCAAAACTGCTCCTATAACTATAGATATAACCAGTGTCTTGCAGTCCTTACAAACCAAATATCACATTACAGACCTTAAATCAGACTGTTTATTTCACCAACACACAAGAAATGTTAAAGTAGCTTGTAAGAGACATGTTTTAAAAACACATGTTAGTCTTAATCTGAACCCAAAGAAATAAAATCTGTGTGTATGCACAGAGAGAGATCCTTTTAAATATGTTTGACTAAATTCAAAGAAATGTGCATAAGGCAAATATTTTGTGTTTTGCCAATTAACAGGGTGTACATGGCAGCACCACTGATGCAGCACCATTCTGAAGGATCTTGATGAACTTCCAGGAGTACCAAGGTACAGCTACAGCAATTCTTTACCTGGTGGGTAAACCAAAGCAACATGGTCTCCATCCTGTAAATGTCCCCTCTCCATCAGCATGACAGCTATCTTCTCAGCTCGTTTATGCAGCTGGACACATGTCAGCGAGTTGGCTATTGTTCCCTGCACAGGAAGAAAGATAAATGTCACAGGACATAATGTGATGTGCTGATACTCTATTTTCCTCTTCACCTTAGAAGCCGTGGGATGAGGGGCATCCACAATACGTCATGCAGTCAACTTAAAATATGGAAACATTCAGCCTTAGGCCAAACTGTAGTTGGAAGGAAAAAAGATGTTTGTAAGGCAGAGGAATGTTCTCTGTTCCTTTCTCTGTACCTTCTGCCCTTAGTGCTTCTGCTCCAACCAAGGCAGTACAGCAGTGGGCTAATGTCCTGCCTATGTAACCTGTACTTCCCTTGCTACACAGGCAGCATTCCTGCTGCAGCCAGGGAAGTGCCTTTATGGTCTCTGTAGCAAACTGGAGCATCTGTGGACAGCAATTCTGAAAACTGCATTTTCTTGTCTGCATGCTGGAGTGGAGCCAGATGGCCCAGCAGAAATATTTTAAAGACAAGAGACAAAAGACACAGAAGAAAACAATACTTTGTGATGGAGAAAAGAATTAGTCTGGAACACAAGATAAGCACTTACATTGCATATAAATCAAAGAGAGAAGAAAGACATTTGTTTAATTTGAATAACACTGGTCAGCATGAGCTTGGCATTTTTGAAGCACTTCAAATAGTGCAAACCCAAAATTATCAGTGTTTTAAATTGAATGAGTGTTACAGTTCTTGCACTTCCTAAATATATATATATATGTGTGTGTGTGTGTGTGTGTGTGTGTACATATGTACACACACAAATACACATTTAGAAAAATATATACATCTATATCACAAAATTCACTACCACTGCAGGCAGACACCTCAGAAGTCTAAAAATGAATGTGCAGGACAGACTGGTTGCACCTAGAGTTGGTCAGGCCAGGTCTGGGCTGGAAGAAAAGGACAGGGCAGTATGGGAAGGGCTGCATCTTGGCTTGTGTACTTGTTCTGTGGAAAAAGAGGAATTCGGTCTCCGGTACTGCTTTGGCACACCTGGCACTTCTATCAGAAGCACTAAGTTCAGTTATTTTTCACTTAGCCACTTAGTCACCACTGCAATGTTTACTGACCAGGCTTCAGAGAGGAGGGAGCAGTTTGCCAAAGGGGAAGCCCTGCAAGCAGTGCCATGTTACCAGGATTGCCTGGCACTCACAGACTTCATTGCAAACTGTCAACAGAGAGCACAACCCAATGGAAAATAAAATGGGCAAAGTCAGGCTCAGCATTCCTCTTCATCAGCCTCAGCAACCACACTCACTGAATTGCACTCCAGGCAATTTTAATCAGTCTTTTGATCAATGTGGAGATCACTTCACTAAGAAACCTTCCTCTAAGGACATATGCAACTCTATGGATGCTGGACCAGAGATGACTTCCAGCTGTCCAGCCTTGAGTAGGCCAAAGCAGCCTGAGGTCTGGCTGTCCTGCCACTGCAGACCCGTCAGGAGGAACGTATTTAAACTCTCCATTTCTTCTTTCAAGAAATTGCCTGTTTCAATGGTTATGAGAAGAAGGACCCTTTATATCCCACCACAGATCAGAAGCATAGCTCCTACCAACAGATAGGGAATTGCTGCAAACCATGTGAATTTGTGCAAAGCTTGTTTACATTTAAGACTTCTGGCACTTGCTGCCAGTGAACCAGTGGGAAGTCACTGTTTATATGAACTGTAGGGAAGGAGAATCCTGTTGTTGGACAAGAAGCACTTGCAAGCATCAGACAACTGCTCCCTTTGGGCCTTTAATGAGCTATCCTGAAATGTAAAGATGTTGCAATCCTTCATGACACACACTAAAAACAATGTACTGCCCTAATTTTGAAATATTTCAAATTCTCAAAGCTTGGGTTACAGGAAAACACTAATCTCAGTAGACTTTTATGAGTCATCCACTGCAGGATGCTTGAATGTTTTCGAACAAAGTGTACAGACAATGTCCAAGAAAGATAAAATAGGAAAATTTACAAATCAGAACTAAAATTCAAGATGGGCAATAAAACTTGCAAACCCCACAAAACCTGCCATCCCTTTCTATAAAATATTAATTCTCCCCAAAAAGCATTACATCTTTTAAACAAATTTCATATGAGAAGATACTCTTCACTGAGAGTAACAGATAAACTGTATTTCAAAATCCAACTATTTTTCACTTCTATGGAATGAGAATTTGTTTTGTTAATCCTTTTTTTTGCACATTGTGTCCTTACTTCCCACTGTCTGAACCCTTCTTCCAGCATGGGAAGTTTGGCTTTATTTAAAGCTCAAAAGCAATGGTCTTGTGTGGAAGAGCTGGGATCCCATAGTACAGATCAACTCTTTCTCACAGCACCTTTGCTCCTAACTTACAGGACACAGCAATGCAATACTTCAACAGTGTAATATTGAACTTATAAATAGCATTGCCTCTCAAGATTTCTACTTTGCCATAAAAAAATACATTACTACTTCACTATTTATCTGTCAGGTTTCACATATTCACAAATATGAGATATTAATCTGAATTTTTTAGAAAATTATTTAATGATTACTGGTAGCCTCAAACTGAACGTTGTACCAGTACTGTAAAATGGAGAAGCACATTCTGTAAATACTGCAAGTAGTGATTTCACAGAGGTTCACAAATTACTGGAGGTCTAAGAACCCATTCAAGTCGCACAAAGACCACAATGGGCTGAGACAACACCAGCTACTACTCCAGGGAATAGCACTATTCCACGCCTCTCCTGGAGACTCTCACACACTATGTATGTTTCCCAGATCTGATAGATATGTGTAGATGTACTGTGATGGAATGGTTTGAAATCAGACTTTAATTCTCTCTGTGGTCTTGAGAATTATTTTTTTGTCATCTGTAATCTGTAATCATCCAGGAAGTAAAGAAGTTACACTACAGACAGCAAGGAAATCTTACTCTTAACAAAGCCAAGTTCTGCACTCATCACATTCATTAATTCAATTTTAGTAAGCAATGAAATGCTGTGCCAGCCTGGCACCCCATGTAGGTTATGCAGAGAGATTTATTAGGGATCCTCTGCAGACTTGATTGTATTCAGGACACACATTTTCTTCTCTTCACCTGCTTTCCTCATTTTCACACCTCCCCCCAGATGGTCCAATGTCAAAAACAACAGCCATTGCTTTATTTAGGGAAAATGCTTTGGTTTTGCCAAGCCTGTGCTTTTCAAATTGGAAATCAGGATGGTGAGCAGTATTAAACACTGTTATTCAGCATAGGGATGGATTTGAAACAGATTCAACAGTATTGAAACAGATCTGCAGTGTCAGCTCACACACAACATGCATGTGGTGGAAAAAGAAATGAGAAATGTGTAAGGCACACTGTCTGATACAAAAGCAATCTATATCTTGACAACTGGCAATGATTATTCTCTTTTTCTTTTTGCCTTAGTGAACATTAAATATAACAGCTGAGTATTAGTGGGAAAAGGAAGAGAAAGGTCACATCCAGCCACAGCACAAGCAGGTGCTGCTGAAATCCCAGTGTGCCTTTTCCAAACCTATTGGAGCCATGGCTTCAGCTTCTTACCCTGCAGTTGAGCAGAGTGTAGAGCACATGGTCAGGGGTGGTCTGAGCTCTCCACTGCAACACTTCTGACAGGAACAGGAACTGCAATAAAGCAGAGTGACAATCATGACACTGAACAACTTCTTGGCTTTAAAATCTAGGTCACAGTACCCAGAAGCATTAAACAGGAATTAATTCTCTTGTCGTCTCACACATTTATAGCAAGGTGCTTCTGCACGGTAGCAGCGGCCTCTCTGGAAGTGAAGCCACTGCTGGGATGATGATATATTGCTGCACATACTTCCAAAGCAATAACACAGTTCTTACTGATCCCTCTGAATTTAAGTGCTATTCAATTCTTTAGCTTCCTCTCTTTTTCTTACTATAAATATGTAAGTACTTCTATAGTTTAGAACTTACTAATTTAATTACTCACATATACTCCCAAAAGTGCTGAATTTCAACTTAATTTTCCAGGATTGAAATAACAAATAAGGTCAGGACCATATATGTAAACAAAATTCTCTGGATTCCACTTGAGCTTGTAAAAATTACATAATAGAGGGTGATTTCTGGAAGAAGCCCCACCACATTTTTTCTGTTATCCCATGGAAACTTATTTCAAAAAATCCATAAAGATGAAATGCAGTGACCTCTCCTCATGTCTATTTCATATTTATGTGTAAAGGAGGTTCTGAAATATTAAATATATCCATTAACTAAAAAGAAGCCATCAACAAATTTTGTAATAATAACAATAATCATCATCATCATCCATCATATCTCTGTACTGCTAAGTGTCCTGATGTCAACTATATGATGTTAATTCTATATATGTATGAAGTTAACTATACGATGTTAAATATAAGCTGTAACAGAAAAGTTTAGCTTACCTTTCTGGCCTGGTCATTATCTTCTATTTGCCCCAAATCTCTACCACTGGCCTGTGCAATTCTTTTTCCAGAGACCAAGTTCCCCACCATCACAGAGGCAGGGCCAATTTCTAGAATAAAGAAGAAATATGCAAAGTGCAATAAAAATACTTTCCCTGTGGATGAAAATTCATGGGGTTTTTTTTGCATTACATGATGTTTTCCTCACTGTTGTCCACAAAACCAAACCTTGAGCACATGTCTGATGATACAAACTTCGGTTGTGGACCAGAAATGGTTGTTGGAAGATACATAGGATTCATCCTCTCAAAACATATCTCATTTAGCATGGGCTCTCCACAGCCAGAGACACAGCTTGTTTTGATATGATGAATCTTTGGAAAATTTAGCTCTTACTGTAGGCACATCCATTCAAGTGCCTCAAAACAGAGGGACAACATTCCTGTTTCCCTCTTTGGTTCCCTGGGCTAAGTTGCATCTGTATTAGGACTTCTGTAATGCTATAGACATGAAGTGACAGGGATTAGGAAGGCACATGGTGCGTGTGATAAAATATATGCAAGCCCTCTAGAATAAGATCAAGAGTGAAGATAAACAGCTTCAGAAGAAAAGACGTCACAGCTGACACTTCTCCATGAGGTGGATTTCACTGATGTTTTGTTGCTGCCATTAGGGGACAATACCTGTCTCACAAATACCATTTAAGCTCATGTTGGCATTTGTTTTCTGCTTCTCCAGCATGGATTACTGATCAACTGCAATTGATACCAGGCTTTTCTTCTAGTCTATGATGTCCAAGTGATTGTTTGTAATGTAAGTAACCAGACAATGTACAATCAAAAGCACCTACAGACTACTCTGTAGTTTAAATTATTTTTAAAATTATATTTAATTAATTTTAAAATTATAAAAGCAATGCCCTCGGGGTATGTCACAACAACACTAAATGGGAGAATGTGATACTGTAAGTTTTGTTTCTGTGCTCCTGGCATTACTTTTACCATAGTAATATTTAATGTATATATAACATATCTGTAACAATCTCCATTGATTCTAATTCAGCAATTATTTTGTGGTGCAGCAATAAGGAAATACCGAAGTGAGCACTGCCGTAAAAGGCCTCATTGCTTCCATTAAGTTAGTGCAAGTCACTGTTAACCTCTGGCATTCCCAGTATCCACAAACTGAGATTATGGTTTTGATTCTGAAACATTTGTCCAAAGGTTTAAGAAAAGCTGACGGTGTAGGCAAACTTGCACTGAGTTCATGATGGATAGCCTCCATATTTGAGATCCAGAGAGCAAAGCCACTTCTAATCCCAAGGTGTTTTTCAAAGTGGAAAATAACCAACACTTAGTCTAATGTAGCTGAATTCAAGTCTTAAGCCTGAAGCTACACATCCAGAACTCCTTGAAATTAATCTGAGTACTATAATCTGCAACTGGATTCAAAGGCAAAAAAAATTTGTTAAAATTTGCTTGTACATTGGGCACAAGTAACCAGTGACTGGACTACAGCAGGCCACAGGGGCTTTCTTGGTCTCTTGAGACAGTGCCTTGCTGTATCATCCAACTCTCTTCATGAAGAGGCAGAACTTCTGAAGAATAATCTTAAAACTAGTTAGGGTTTTCCCTCTAATATACCTGCTGTAAGAGTAATATAGAATCTCCCCACTCAGGTGGGGGATTAAACCCCTCATTCTTTGGTTTCATTTATTCATGACCAGTTTTTAAGTATTTGCTCTTCCTGCACTATTTAGTGTCAACAGTCCTCTTCCTCTCTGTTTCTAGTTTACAAACTCAGCCTTCAAAATAAGCCAGGATTTTATCTTTCTCTGATTTGGTCTCAGTCCACCCTCTTCAAACATAACTGAAGAGGAATTTACAAAGAACTCCAGGTGTGGTCTCAGCAGTGCCTTGTAGAGTGATAAAAATGTTATCTTTATTGAATTAGCAGCATTTTCCCTTGCACTCTCTGTGAAGGTGCTTCTACCTTCTGGCAACACCAGTGATGTCCTTGACACACACGGAGAATTTCAGAGGAAAGCCAATCAAGCTGATTCTCACCTGCGTCAGAATTACTCGACTTTGCTCCATTTCAGTACCATAAACACACAGCATGAAGTCAGAGTCCCTTTGCCTTCTCTCCTCTTACCTGGTTGCTTTTGCCGGGGTTTAGGCAGGTTTGTGACACAGGTGTGGGGACACATCAGCACGTTACAAGGATGCAGAGATCCTTCCAGGAAGAGCTGTTTGGTTTCTGACAGGTGTATCCCTCCCAGCGGCGTCTTGGGAAGTGTGTTTGCTGGGACAAGTGCCAGGCAATAGACTCCCACTTGATGAATACTGTCTATTGCCTAAAAAACCACGCAGGAAGTCGATTTTAATGAAAGGCTAATTTTTCATCATTCTAATTCTGTTCTGAATTACTGCATAAAACAGCCCTAATAATGAACTGGCAATGGAAAGACACTTCAGCTATGCCAGTGATAAGGAGGTTCTTTTCACTAGGAACAGGTGGACGGAAATGTTGTTACACTCATTCCAGCAGATAAAGAAGCAACCAAAAACCTGGTGATAAATACACACAAATCTATTAGGAAATGTTACCTTGTTATCCCTCTTAAGCACACATTAGTAGCAGGTATTGTGGAGATTTATTACAAAGATGGGTTGGCAGGCCATGTGAAATTGCTTTAAATTGGTGCACTCCTTAGAGCTAAAGTTCAAAGGATTTCTATCAACTTAATATCCAGTCCATCTTCCTGAGCAAGGCAAAATTTCAAATAACCCCTATACCTAACGATGTATGTAGCTTGTGAATTTTTTTTACTTTTTTATAAGGTAATAACTATTTCATTCCCTGATCACAGTGCAAAAGATTTTCAGGCAGGAATGGGAAATATATAAGGGAAAACTATGAAACTATCCACTTGAAAAAAATCTGTTGGACAAAAACCTGAAAAAGAAGCATCTTTGAATCTTATAGCAATCATGTTCACTGCCTGACAAGTTAATTAAATTGCATCACTTTCAAGAAAATTGTAGCATACAGTATCTATGTAATTTATTGAGTTAAATATGAATATCATGAATATCCACACACTTAGATTTTAATTCCATACAAATTTGAAGGAGTTATTTTCCTTATAAGGGTAATAAAAATTGCAGCATTAGTGTTAGAAAACCAACTTCAGACATTAATGCAAACTGAGAAACAAATTAAATAGCAGCTCTAATGAGTAGTTAAATGTTCAAAAATATAATTTACTTATCTTGCTTTTTAATTTTAAACTGTGAGAAAAGTGAATTGATATGTGTGCTGCCTTGAAGATACAATCTATACTCTGAGCATCAAATAATCACTTACAGTTATATATGTACTAAAGTGTAGACCAATAAATTACTGATTACTTCTACAGACGAAGCAATGCTTTGCTTTTGGCTTCCGTTTGCTCCATTTCTTATTGATTTGACTTCAAAATTTCATAAGAAAGAATAATAAAACGGTGACTCATTTAAAAACATTGGAATTTTAGCAGCAGTAGTTCTCACACCAGAATTGGAAGACCTTGCTGCTGGTCTACAGACACCACCCGGAAGATCAGCAAGAGTGAAATATTTATGGCAGCCAACATACAATTCTGGCAGAAACCATCATAACCTACTAATCATAACGTTATTTGTAGGTTCTGAAAAGCAGTGATAAATCATGGGATCCTCGCCTGACATGAGTTTGAAGGAAAACCATCGCAGGGCAAGTAACCACTTTTACTCAAACATTTAACTCCATGGGTCCTACAGCTGGTGAGCGGAAAGCAATACCCAGCTGGGGTGGGATGAGGGGTGCATGCAATGATTCCCCAGTAACTTCTGAACTGTCTCTGAGAGCAACATCTGCTACACAAGGCCACATAAAATATCATGTGTCATTCAAACCCATCACCTTTGAGTTTGGCACATTTCTGAAGCAGGGAATGACTTTGTCACAAGGATGACAACTGGTGAACTGAGTCTTAAAATTTTGAGGGAGAAGAGTACCAGTCAATTTTAATACTGCTGGCATTTATGCCTCTTGATGAGATGGCTTGGTTTTTGAAATGACTCTGTCCAGCCAGAGACGAACAGTATCTGAAATCTCTGTCCCTCTCTTTCATCATGAAAACGGACAAGATATACCCAAACTTGTGCAGAGTCCACAGTGCTGTGTTGTTTGAGCTGAGAAAACCTCTCATTCTGACACAATTCTCTGGGTAAACACTCTCCAGTGCTGCAGTAGATCTCCTGGCTTTACTTAGTCCTGTCAAGTCCTGGCACTGGTAAAATGAACATCCAGCCTGCCAACACAGGAACTACAGCACTGCCTGAAGGGTCAGATCAGTCTGCAGCAGATGAGTATCTAGGATCTATCTGACTGAACTGCTGGGTGATCTGGGATCTTCACCCTTCTACTCTCAAGAAGCTCCATCCCCAGCCTGACCACTCCCTCCCAACCATCCTTCTGCTAAAGCCCACAGTCCAGCACACACCCATAGGTAGAGTAGCTCTACCATCCTTCAGCTCCCTGCCAAGAGGCAGAATGGGTCAGGAGAGTCAGAATATGTGCAAACCACTGGAAGAAAGGGTTCTGCAAATCAAGACAGCTCAACTGCAGGGAAGAGACAGCAAGGTGCAGCAGAAGCAGGCAGTGCAGGGCAGGGCTGGCACAGGGTAGCCCTCACAGGGTGTCAGACAACTCACAAATAGCCTTAGAATCAAGTAGCAATTTGATAGAGTTTGTTATCATGGACTTCACTGAGAGTCATGACACAGACTGTTATGTTGTGCCTCACTATCAGATGATTCAGATACAGCTGGTTACCACTTCCTGACATCTGTCATTAAAACTCTGATTGGGAAGAGGCACGAAATATCCCACTTGTTCCTGGCTTCTGTCCTTCATCTCTGCTCTCAGCTGTGGTGGAAACAGAAACTTCTTGTTCACATAGTGGTGCATGCCAGAGTTGCAGGCTTCACACGTGGGTGATGAAAGCAGCCACACATGTGTGTACTTTGATACATGGCCTACTATTCTCAGACACTGCTGGGACTTGATCAGACTCAGAATAACGCGGCCGACTCCTGGCAGGAGTATTGGGACACAGGATTCCTGCAGTTTTCAGTACAGAATTCTACTGGCTATGACTGTGTAAGACGTTAGTTCTGTAGAAGTCACAAAGATGCTCAGCTGACTAAACAGGACAAGTGCTAAGTCCAGAGTTTCAACCTTTTTAGGAGCCTGCTACTTGACAAAAATAATCGAAGCATGGGAAACCCAAAGCTTTTTCTTCTACAATAGTTGCCCTAGGTGCTACTAGGTGTTTCAAAGGCTTTCTGTGCGATGGACAAGCTAGAGGTTCTATCTTTTCTTGGTATTGATTTAGATCTACTGTGAATATGAGATGCCTCTAACTGTATGAAATGTAGCTGTCTTTTGAATCAAGAGAGCAGATAAGCCTGTCTTGAGATGGATGAAAGTTTATTTGTTCAGTTTCTTGAACAAATAGTACAGTAGATAGATTCCCTTTCTTATTCAGTACAATGCAATAATGAATAAAAACATCTCTGAATTGTGTGGGATCTTTTTCTTTGGCTCTTGGGTAAAGCAAATATATGTTTGCAATACATTTACTGAGAAGAGTCCTCGCAGAAGAACAGAAAGGAAGTTAGGAAAGGGAAGTAGAAGTAACAGGACACCAACTGTAGACAGAGTTGAGACCACTTCACAAGGTAGCAACAGACTTAATATGACTACATCTCCATTAAATCTATTGCTTTTGAGTGTGAATTGGTTTAACCACAGAAATGGAGGAGATGGAAGATGACCCTGTCTAAAGTATCTAAATTTTTTATGTGGAGACATTAGAGTCGAAAAAAACTGAGTATAGTATTGATATTGCTGTAACTTGGGCTTCCTAATGCTTTGAGAAGATCAGAATGCTTTAGTATACAGTAACATTCATCTTCTGGTCAAACCGTCAGACACCACCACCAAAGTGGGATCATCACAGTGCCCTGCATGATTCACCAGACTGCTGGAATGGGATTCTTTGCAATAGGTATCCCTCTGAGAAGATATCCTCCCTGTAAATACCTAGATCTGAGCTAATCAATCACTTCCCTTCATTTCAGTGGAGGGAAATTGGGATTTTTAGGCTGAGTTTCATCCAGTTTATTTTAGCTATCAACATAATACGCTAGAAACACGTAATTCTCTCCCACCCATTAAAAAATATAAATCTGGGTGAGGCCAACTCTGTATCCATGCTTATAACTGTTTAGTAAGAGACTCTGGTAGCTTTTGACAGTAAGAGTATATAATGCATTCATTCATTCATTCCCCTTTCAAAGTAATGAATATCCCTATAAACCATATGCTACTCTCTCATTGCTATTATTTACTTCAATTCATTCCTGTTTTCTTATAGCAGGTGTGTGCAGACCAGATAGGAACTGTCACTCAGAAGAATCTCATTTTGTGCTCATTAAGAGCAAGTGCAACTGAAGATGGATTCACAATTAGTCAAAGACAAATGTCAGTTACCTTAGGGATCTGAAAGATCAATAAAAAGAATATAAAGCAAGAAAAAAATAGCTTCCAAACGTACATACAGAGCATTACCTGGAGAACTCTACTCATCCACTGAAAACTGTCTTCTTCTGTGGAATCTGGCCTTTGCTCAGCAACAATAACTATCCTTTCATCGTGTAGCACGCTCACGGAAAACACTGCTATTCTATAGAAGGAGAGAAGAGTGTTTAGTGCCAGGACAGAGGGAAAAACCTGTCTTCTACATTAATCTTCTACAAGTATGACTTCTTTATTTATTAGACTCCTGGTGTGTCAATTACGAATATATGTATGGGGAAAAAGCTACAAGAACAGTTTTGGATAAGTTCTGGAGTAGAAACAGCAGGCTTTGTTCTACAGTCATGTATATACAAGCATGATGTCAGAGCAGGATTGAGAAGTGAACATTCTTGGAATAAGAAAAGCACTAAACTTGGGTCACACCAAGGTTGTTGCTAAGCTGTTATATAACAGCCAGCATAAGCACCTTCCTTGGCCCCAACTTAGAAGAAAGTAATTGCAACGTCATTTTGTGAGAGGTCTGACATGCAATGGAGTGTGAGCACGTGCTACTGCATGAGGCTCTTCAGAAGTTTTAGATGTCTCCTGCTCAGTTTCAGCACATGAGACAGGTCACACAAAGAACCACTTTCACATTCAAAAACTTCAGTGTGAGGCATATTGGAAATATTCAGCTCACACAGAAAGGGTACTGTTGAGCCAACACCCTCAGAATTAATCAGCTGTTCAAATGGAAATTTCAGTAATCATAGTTTCAAGACCTTGGTATCCAAATTCTGCCTCAACATTGCCTTGGGCTTCCCTCAGCTGTCTCCTGGTTCAGGCAATATGAACAGAACTGGAGAGAAACCACAGTGCAGATCAGGCACTGCTTTCTGAAAGCACCTGGATCATTTACACTCCGTCTAAGCAAAATAAAGATTTCTACATAAGATAAGAAAGAATCAAACCTCCCCCTGTAGACAAATTTCATGGGTTCCACGGCCAGTGCTGTTGCTACAATGTCATCAGCATTATGTCTTCTTCCACTGACAACCATCAAACCATCCATTTTGCCAATAACAAAGACAAGTCCACCTGGTCCTATGAAGCCTAGAAGTCCAGTCCTTATAAAAGGATATTCGGTGATAGGGCCGCCAGAACTGGTCATAGGAAACACCTGCAAAACAGAAACAGGGGTCTTCAGTTCCATACATAGAGATCAGGCTGCAAAGTATTTCAGGCATTTTCTCTCAGATGGCTATTCTGAAAAAAGTAAATAGGTCACTGGTGATGCTCTTTATCCTTCACTGACCATGAAGGGAGTGTCAGGAAACTCCTACACTCGTGTGTACCTAAGTTCCAGCAAATTCAATCCCACTCTGTTTACCATACATATTTTCCGTGACTGTGACTCCATAAATCATTTATGGCCTTAAAAAAAATATACAAATCAACATCAACAGTATAAAATAAAAACCCATGCTGAGCAGACTGCCAACCTGAAGTGGTGTGTATAGGTTAACTGAGAGCTTAACTCACAAACATTTCAGTAGAGGTTTTTCTCAGTACCTCATGCCCATTTCCAGCACAGTGTAAGAAATAGGCAGGCTAGAAGAGAAGCTATTTTAAGGTACAGCACATTAATGACTCTTCCAGCTGATCACATTTTTATTTAGGGTCAATTAAGTTCTCGGAATACTAGTGATAAAGTCTTCTGTGGCCCACCTGAAAGTGAAAATACAGCCCTATAGAGCACCTCTCTAAAGGTCTGAACACCAGACATGCGTGACTTCCACAGATAGATTCCTATGGGTTTTTCTCTCCTAATTAGTACAGTGTTATCCTTTTGGCATGTAAGCTACTCTGAGCTGCTTTCTGACACAACCACACTTTCCTGCAGTCATTTCTTTAAACTTTAATAGTCTAAAGGCAAAAAGACAATTGCAATTAGAAGGCCATGGCTAATCGTGTTCTTGAAGGCTCATCTAAAAAGTAAGGTCAATTCTGGCAAATTCTGCTGCCAGATGCCCATGGGTGACTCTTACTGAACAGATTTAATGCTTATACATCCTTGGCCATAATTCATTTCAGCAACACAAACCTCTTTGACTCTCTAATACCTGCAACATGAATTACACAGTAAAACAGAATAGAGATCCACTTGGAGAGGACTCTTAAGAACATGCTTAACTTTAAAATTGAGTGGTCCTGCTCACTCAATGGCAGTTTATTTGCTTAGCATAAAGTATGTCTAAATCAGTCTAAATAGGCTGTTAAACAGCTGACAGTTATGAATTATGAATGATATCACAATTAGAGCAAGTACTTGTGAGTACCTTTCTACCCTGAAGTGTGTAAAATCCAGGACTATCACTCACACTGGGTATTGCCAATTGTACTTGCAGCACAAAAATCAACTATCAACAAATTTCCGATCACATTTGCATAGTAGGATTCCTGACTTCAACAGCAGGATGTAGAATCATAACCATTTGTCTGCATTAATTATATAATGTGCAGGGTTTACAACATTCAGCTCTGCATTTTGCAGAAGATATTAGTCACATTAGTCTATTAAAAGTGGTAATAACAGAAAATTTGTTAAGGGAAACCTAAATGTATCTGTGTTAATTTTTGCCTTAAATATTAAATGAGAAAAGGATTGTAGCTTAAAAAGCAATTTTTTTTTACTTTTTCTCTAATTTGTTCAGCCTTTTGCACTGTCTTCAGCAGAAGTTAATGATAACAAGTGAGCAGGTACTACAGAGCTATCAGTACAGCTGTGTGCATTGGAGTCAGGAAACAGATTCCACAAAGCCAAAAGGCTTTCACCTAAGGCAATTCAAACAAAAGCAGGTGGAGACTCATCAGGAAAAGGTTTCTTTGCTCTTCAGATACCTCTCTTGAAGACTACATCTGTCAGGATTCTGTATAAATACAAGCCTTAATGTTGGAAGTGCTGTGGAAACGTTGAAAATTGCTTTCTAGAGATACCCAGCAGCTTTCTTAGTGTTTGCCATAATCAAATTCTGCACATAAACTCGTACAATATTACCTTTTGAACTTGGTCTTTCTTATTCCTTTCCTTCTGATTTTTTCAGCTCCTGGTATCTTATTTGAAAATTAAAGTTAAAACTCTTCAGAGCCAAAACTAAACTCCCATAAAGATCTACTACTGCACTTAATGAAATGGGCTTCAGTGCAGATTATCTGGCTGGAATACAGGTCCCAAGCCACAAGCACCATTGATTAATATTGCTATTCTTATATTGTTACTATCAATATTTTATGACAAATATTGCCTTGAAACAGAAAAGGTTCAAAAGGAAGGAATTTGTATAGCACTTTTTGATCAACTTACCTCAAAAGTATTTTTGGTCATGCCCGAGAGTCCATAATATGATGTACCCGTTGCAATAGCACATACACAAAGTTCTCCTATTTCATCTGTTTTACAGAGCTGAGGAATTCCATCTGGCTTCACTGAACACATTATAGCTAGAGGGAGAAGAAAGGAATTCAAAAATATTATAAAATGAACCACAGAATAACATAGCTGTGGGAAAGACGTCATGGTGGAGCCGACATAAACAAATTAATTACATGTAGGCTAATGTCTAACAATCAGTTTCTTGAACATTACGGTGTTCAACATTACAAGTGGTTTTATATTATAAATAATATCTATATAAAGAATGCAAGGACCTTTATGTAAACTCAGTCCTTACATTGATAACAATGCCTATTTGCTTTGCTCTCTGAAACTGCAGCTCATCTGTAATATTGCTGTGAAATGTGATTGTGTTCCCAGCTTTGCATCCTGAAAACCAGATTTGCCTCAGTCAGTGCAAAATGAAATACCCTAATGGAGCCCTTGATAATTACTATACAGCCAGGGAGGCAGGCAACCACGAAATCCACCTCTCAGAAAGTAGCAACTAATGCCATATGAAAGATCAAGATATTCCAGCAGACTAATATGGTTGTTTTACAGAGAATTTATCAGAGCTCAGACTCCCTCTGTCTGGTCTTACAGGCCTGCAGAGACAGCAGGAGCTAAACAGGAGGGATTAGAAAGCACTGGTCTGAGAAAGAAGCACTATTTCATGTCAACCATTTGAGCAAGAATCAGGAATGCTGCTTTAGCTATAATCTGCGGAGTTGGAGTACAGCATTGGTAGGTTTTGTAGTTGCAAAGAGGATATGATGATCAAGGGAAAGCAGAAAGGAATCAACACATCTTTTAAGTACAAGTGTACAGAATCTTTAATGACCTTTCTCTCAGAGGATAAACAAGAGCATGCATTTTCATTAAAACTATCAGAACATAATATGAAGTGCAAGATGGCACATCTATTATAATATCTTGTATGACAACTATTAAACAACAACCAATCGTATCTTCCTTTAAGTTGTTCAACTGAAATTTTATAAGGTGCATCATTATGTTTTATTGCTTTGGTCCATAACAAGCATTCTCTTATGAAAAATTACAGTATATAGCCTTTTCTAGTATCCACAGCATCTCATTTAAATGTAGCTGTCTTATGAAAACTGTAATCTTCCTCTTCTGAAGCACTGGTTTCAGTTTAAATTTATCAACATGAACTTTTCAGTCATACCCCCTCCATATAATAACTGGGTGATAGCACAAGACCTTGGGAAAAACATTCTGCAAGCTTTCAGATAGCAACTTTGTTGATCCTTAGCACGGGCTATGAAAACTTTCCCTACTGAAATCTTTTGTCTTGGTTGGACTTATGGATATTTATAGCCACAGTACTTTAACTTCCTTATTTTCTCTACCAACATCTCGCAGCTAAGGAACAGATGTTCTGATGTGGTGGCAGGTTGCTTAATACATGCTGCTAATGCAAGCATAGACAGACACTGAGGTAAATGCAGACAAGAAATCTTGGGATTTCCAAACCATGAAGTTTTGTAAGGTAATGCTTTTCGACTGAAATGTTTTCAAGGAGCTTGTAGTCCCAAAGTTTGTAGTCTGGCAACAAAGTACGCTCACCTGTGACTTTCTACTGCCAATTACTTAAATTGATGACACATACTCAGTTTCAAAGGAAGTTTCTCACCTCCTGGCATCACTAAGCCAACATCCTGGACAGTCAGGACGGACAGCTTTTCTTCAGAGTCCACTCGAATCACACCGTAAGTGAGACCATGCATGGACAGAACTCCTCTTCCCGGTGGCTGGTTGCTGTCATCTGTTGGCCTACAAACACGAGTTAGAGCATCAGTGCACCATCAGGCAGGTGTAAACATTTACTTGTGCTTAATGGACTACTATTGCAAATACTCCTCTGTTTCAGAGTTTGAAATTTCACCTTCTTTTCCCCTGCTATTAGGCCCGATAAAATCCTGGTTTTCCATCATTTCTAAGTAATTACATCTGTTCTCTCTCTCATTCAGTACCCACCCACATATATGGGGCTGCTGAGATGCAAGTAACACCTAACATTTACCCAAAACAGCTTGTATTTAATTTTCATTTTTTATAAAGATTGCTTTACCATCCAAGTAAAGACCTTTTACCTCATTTTTAAAAGACTGAAAGATGGTGGAGACAATTTGTAAGGAAACTGCACTACACATATTTGGAACTGATCAGTAAATAACTTGATAAATTCTACCTGTTATCTATTTTGAGGCAACCTGGCATAGATTTACTGTCAAGTATCTGGAGAAGAGACAAGGACTTTACCATCTTCATTTTAGTGCATATAATTGAATTCTTCCTATTCTAATTTACCACATGAATATTAAAACAAATTATGCCTTCATCAGTCATGGTCAAAATGTTGTGGATGCAGCTTCTTGGTAACGCCTCAGTTTGCTCGGATTCATTATCTATGTGCTGTAAAATTCCACAGCATAAACACAAGATGCCTGTCAGCTTGTTTCAGTATAAAACCACCTGCTGCACCAGTGGATACAATTATACCTATGGAGAGTGGGGCTTGAGTAAACCAGTGTTGACGTATGCAAGTTACCAAGTCAGGGGAATGTCAGAGCTTTTCATGTCCGGAAGGACTCACGCACTGTCCTGCATTTTAAAATGCAAAACTGGAAGGTGACATGGTGCTGATTTGGGTTCAGATAATGCATCCATGAAGAGCAGACTCCAGCTCTTTTCAGGATGGATAAAATAGCTAATATTTAATTCACAGTTCTGCATTTTCCCCAAATACTCCATCACAACACAACTATTTTTTAACAGATAATGTCCTTTGATACGACATTTCTCCTCTGCTGTGCTTAAAATACTAGATGGGCCTAAGCCAGTCCTGCTCACGTAAGCCTTGCCCTGATGGGCTCCATAAATTTCAATTAATAGGTTTTATGAGACATATTTCTCAAGTGACATTGTCAACAAAGAAGGATGTGAGCACGCTTGAAAATGCATTAGAGCATAACAAATGGCCCTAGTAAACAAGCACCTGTGATAAATAACACTCCCATCATGTAAAAGGAACTTTCAGTGACATTATTGATCAACTTTCTCTCATGCCTGCTCCCCAAAACACACATTTTGTGCTTATGAGAAGAAAGGTCTCCTGCAGGCACACACAGCTTCTCACAGACTTCCAGAAGTAGAGGCCATCTGGACTTTCATCACATCCATTTTCCTGCACTACTTATCACACAAAGCATTTTGAGAGCAGCTCCTACTACCATTTACAGATACAATCTATTTGACCACTGCTTTTTGCCAGCCATTTAAACAGGAAAAAAACCTGTCCTTAAACTTTTGCATTCCCTTAAGCAAGTGGGTTCAGACTAACATGCAATAAACCAAAGGGGAATAACATGAATTATTTGCATGACACATCCCTTTGAATATTAGGCTTTGTGATTCAGCTCTAAGGCTGAAGTACCTCGAGTCTATTACTGTCTTTCTCTAAACTGTAAGGGTATTTCAACTGAGAACTGGTTTTGTTAGTCTTCCTCGTAGGAAGTTCAGTAAAAATACACCATAGATTCTGAAAGCCAGAACATTAACAGGGAGCTCTCTGGATCTCTGCTCTGCAGGGAATCATTTTAATGCATACTTCAGTAGTAACTCTTTGGAGCTTGTATGATAATGTCTTTACTGTCAGTGGAGATGGCTTGAACGAAATGAAAAATGCTACATCTCCCAAGTTCATCTAGCATTATCCTACCATTAAATAGACTTCAAAAAAAAAAAGGAGATATGTGTTCAGTAACATACACTGCAGTAAGAACTGCTCGGTAATTACACAGCAACGCACTGAAGATAAAAATGCCTTCTTTTTATTTTGAATTATCCACAATGTTATGTGCTAATAATTTTTTTTTGTAAACTCTCAATGCTAGTTAATTCAGAAATGAATTTTTAGTGCTTCAGAGGGCTACAGGCTTACATCTAGAAAGGGCACACCACCCACGCCATTATGAAGTTC
Organism: Corvus kubaryi; assembly: GCF_017639235.1. NCBI lineage: Eukaryota > Metazoa > Chordata > Aves > Passeriformes > Corvidae > Corvus > Corvus kubaryi. Next base: position 49,077,193 of record NW_024581137.1, on the reverse strand, counting down.
TCCCACTTTATAACCTATGATTTGGGCCAAATTTTCCAGGACTAACCCAGGAAATTCAAAACCTGCTCAGTGCTCAGCACAAGCAATGTCTGCTACTCATTCACCTCCTCCCTGAACTTAAAAGCAAGAGCTTGTTCCAAGAGAGCAAAGGCCGGCACAGCCTATGGCAGGGAAACTCATCTAAGAGAAAGACACTTCTTGGTATAAAGCTGAGAACTTCTTGGTATAAAGCTGAGAACAGGCTGATGCAGCTGAATGAAGGGCTCTCTGAAGTCCTGTAGTTCACACAAAGACAACTAACCTGAACAGGGTAAGTCTCTGATGGATTGCTTTCAGATGTTTTAAACTAATAATGAAGTGGCTGAAAGTCAACCACATTCTTGGCCTCATCCCCTTCTTCCTGTAATGTTCTGTTGGAAAGCTAATTGAAAATCTAGTTAAATTTCACTTGGACAGTGTATTTAAGAATTTGTGGCAGGAAGTATTTTACTTAATGTTATTTTAGTGCTTTACACATTTATACTGCATGTTCTAACATGTGAAACAATTACAGTTGGCTGCAGAAGTATGAACTTAAAAACAAAGTGCTTACTGTCCAAGGTACAATTTTTGGAGAACTCTGCCAAAACAGACAATACCTACACCATTTACTGTGTGCTACAGCACTCCTGACAGGAGTCTGCTGGTTAAGTCTTATGAGAGGCTGAGGGTGCTGTGGTGGCTCAGCCTGGAGAAAATGGGGGCTCAGAGGGAACTTATCGCTCCCTACAACTCCCTAAAAGGAGGGCGTACCCAGGTCCATCTCTTCCCCCAAGTGACAAGTGACAGGGTGAGAGGAAATGGCCTCAAGTTGTGCCAGGGGAGGTTTAGATAGGATATTAGGAAAAAATTCTTCATCCAAAGGGTCATGATGCATTGGAAGAGGCTGCCCAGGGAAGAGGCTGAGACACCATGCTTGGGTATTTAGAAGAGGTGTGGAAGTGGCACAGGGACACAGTTTAGTGAAGACTTGGAAGTGCTGGATTAATGTTGCGATTCAATGATCTTAAAGGTCTTTTCCAACCTGAACAACCCTGTGATTGTATATACATAAGGCTTAACAGTTTTAGTAGCATTCAGCAGTTTTAGTGGAATTTATCTGTTTTATTTCTAGGCACAAATCCTTCAGATTCAAAGAGCATTTCCAGATGATTACTGAGAGTCGATGAATGGTTAAAAAGTGCCTGTCAGCCAAAAACAACCTGCAGAATGTCATAATTCTCTTTAAACAGACTACTTAAGAATATGATTTTCCTTGATGGCAATTCCACTTAATTCTCACATTTTAATTAATTTTACACTTACAGTGGCATTTTTACATTTTTATTTACAGAATTTGCTTTTGCATTTCCATTTATTTAATTTAAAGTTAGATAAAATTAGAGCAATGAGAACCATAAAGCATTCCGACGTTAAATCATTACTCTAAAAATTCTTCTTATATGTCTTCCTTGGACATAAACAAATTGCAAACTATACATATCATGTAGAAGTTAAATATGCAGATTCATACTTGAATAATTTTCTCTCTTTTTTTTTTTTTTTTCAAATTACCATATATACACATTCAGGGGGTCTATTTCCACTGGAATAACACGTACCTTCGAATAGCAACAGTGAGAGCTTCTGGTGAACTAGCACAGGGACAAATGACCTCCTGCCTTAGACCCTTACTTTGGAAGACATTGAGAAATGCATCACAGGAAGAAATGGACCCTGGGGTAAAGAAAAAAAATAACAAAAAATCAGAGGAGAAAAATAATTTGATTCCTGAAGTGATGCTATTCAAGCTGCAAATTTACTATTAATATATAGGCTTTTCAGGAGAAATAATTTTTAAAGGATCCATGTCCACAGGGAAATACATCATAGCTGCTACAACTACATATATGTATGTATATGCAATTGTACATATGCATACAGGGAATAAAGACTAAATTTTGAACATGATGTCTTTTCATTATGCTTACATAGAAAAGCCATTACTGCTAGATTTACAGTACCAATTTCATTCCAGTGTTCTTTTTTAGGATGAGGGAAATTAAAGATTTAATTCAGAAATTCCAACCAAACTACTAAACTACTACAAACAAGTAGAACACCTGTACACGTGTATCTTAAATAATACAGAGAAATAGCTCATGCTGTTAATTGTCATGAAGTGATTCAGATGTGTTTCTCTAGAGTAGCGCAAGTATTCCCCTAAAATTCTGTTACTTCTGCATGTGAGAATTATCATTCAGAGCAAATGTTCTGATCTTTTCTATAGCTTAAGGTCTTCATTGCTTCAACTTTTATAGCTTCAGTCTCTTTACATGACTATGATGTTGAAAACACCTGTATTTACTGCAACTTGCATTATATGGAATATCAAGTTTGTTTCAGGATGAGCTAATGAAAAACATATTTTGAAAAAAATCCCAAATTAATTACTGTTTCCATAAATGTCACACAGTTTGTAGTAGACAAACTGTGTATTTTGCAAATATTTTAGCTAAGACAGCTGAAGATTGAAACTTTAAAGGCAAAACAGAAACCGCTTCCTGTTCTCTCCTGAAGTGCAGCAGCAGAGCTTACATGGGTTTGCACCATCAGCCACTATCAGCATCCGCAGCGAGGAGAGGTTGATGTCCCTCTGGTCTCGATGTGCCACCAACGCCCAGTGCATGTCTCTGGACTTCACACAGGCAACTTTTGCTGCAATAACAATGACAAAATTACTAACACACCATATGAAAGCTAGACAGACGGGATGTGTTATCAATTTGCACTTTGGATTTTGACTATCAAGCAAACTTTTGTATATTCTTGTTCCTTACCTTTGTATTGACAGACTTTTTGTATCCATGACAGTGGATTCACTTTCATTAAGGAGTATGGAATACTTATAACATGCATCATGTTCATGACACTCTGAAATCAAAAAAATAAAAGGGTTTCAGACAAAAATTGTGGTAACTTATATTGTGTTATGGGCAGGGGCATCTATGCAAATTGCTCTGTGCTTATTTTATTGTCAGTGCTGGCATTCATCTTTTCCTATCTAGCTACCTACATTAAGATGAAAAAGACACCCATTTTCCAGTGCTTTAATTAAGGATTAACAATTTAGACAAATCAGACCATAACTTTTAAGCAGTACTGAAAAGAAACATTTTCTTTCTATTCATACTTAAACTCTAAATACAAAAAAATCTAATAAACCATTGGGTGAAGAATGTCTGCATGTTTGCTCTGTAGGTAAATATTATCCCTAAGCCTGATAAACTGCCATATATATGAACACTGCACTAAAAAACTCAAGCAGCAAGATATCTGTCTACAGAAATCCATCTCTGGGAAGACTAAAAGCTACCAATAGTAGTGGGGCACAAATTATTTAAAAGCCAGTAGACAAAGAAATTGAAGTCCTAGACTAAGCAGAGATCAATTTATTTTAACAGAAAATAAATGAAGGAGGTTTTAGTCCCTCTCTGGGTGAGCTAATTCCAGTATTTTCAACAAGGTCATGAAAAGTTCCAGGAAGTTTAGAAAAAGCAGCTGAGTGAAACCAATGACAAATCCAAAACTGATCTCTCAGTCTGAGCCCACCAATTGCATTGGTGATTTCTCAGTGTTAAACAAACAGCCTGTAAATGAGCTGCTGCTTTACTTCTGTTACCATTTAGAAATATCTCCTGAGGGCAACACGCCTCCCCTCATAGCAGCTCAGGTTAAATACAGTATTTGTTTTGGAAAACCTAGGTCTAAGAAAGGTTAAGTGTCCCAGTGAATTAGTCATTTAAACACTTGGAAACGGCAAAAGATAGTTCTCCTTTCAGTCTGGCATAAGCACAGGTACAGGAAAAGCACTTACAGGCAAGTACTGAAAAAAATGAAGTTCAGAACAAGATCAATAGCAAAGGAAGGCACAGAAAAGCTCTATTAGACACTTGCTTTCAACCAGTGATAAAGATGAGATACTTATGGGTGTTAAGCCTAATTGTTTCTGCTTCAGAACTGTTATTACTGCACTTTGATAGTAAGAAGAGTATAACACTGCATGGGAAAAACAGATCACTGGGAATCATAGGGACCCCCAAAATCATGGGAACCCCAAACAATGACCCTTCAACACTTGACATCTGTTCTTAAAGTGATCAGTGAATAGTAAACATTTTGTCAGTCACTGATTGCAACAGCACCTTCAGAAGCAATCCTTAAAAATATGTCACTTGTCTCCCATGTCAATTGAGGAAGACATTCCAACATTAAGTAGAAAATTAATGCAATTTAAAGTATTGGGAATGCTTCAATGTTAGCAAAAACATCTGTTGGTGGGAGTTTTGATAGGGGAGCTAGTCAGGAGCAATAGAACTATGCCATTGGATCATATCCCTATAGAAGCAAGTACTAATTTGATTTGTTTCTGCTATAAAGTTTGATCTCAAAATCACATATTGGTGAGATAACATGATAAGAATGGGACCACAGTACTTGACATGATACATAAAAATACTCTGACGTCTTTACCATGCTCATTATGGGTAAGTGCACTAGGAGAAGATCACGGGTTTAAATCACATTTATTTTGCTTTCAAAGCAGAAAAGATTGTATTAGAAGAAACTGTAGGACATCCCAGTTTGTGACAGCAATAAGCATATTAGGATAATTTCTTTTCAAATATTCAGAGAGAATAAAAACACATACTTACTGTAAGAATTCCATGCCATAAACCAACATCCTTCTTGAAATCTAGTACATTCACAATTGTTTCAGCTGTCCAATGAAAACAAAGCAGAATTTATTTTTTAGAGCATGGCATTGACCCAAGGCAAACCCACTCAAAGGAAGGAAGCTTCAGTATAACATGACTGATGACCTCAAAGGTTAAGTTTCAAAGTAAATCTCCGCTGCGGGATTTATATTGGTTAAGACATTATTTGTACCTCTCCTATAGATATTTTAAACATGAACATATTTCCTGAAATAAATTAAAAAAGAATCATGTTTTTAAACCTAGAAGCCTTTGGCACCGAACAGTGTAAAACATAAGATAGGAGACTGATGAGAAGTGAATTACAATTCCCACTTGATTTTAAGGATGATGCAAGGGGAGTGCACTCCTTACCTTCTGTGTATCCACATGCCTGGGTCAGAGCTTGGCAGTGTGTCAGCAGTGCAATCCTTGTCACAGTTACCCCAAGCACACTTCCATCTTTACATGTTTTGTACTAAAATGAAATAAGTAGGGAAAGTCAATGTGAAATAATTGCCCTATTTCCATTATTTAATAGCTATGTTTAAAGTGTTTCCTCTGCAGGTGTATGATGGACACATCTAATGACTCTATTTTAAGAAGGCAGCAGTACTGGGGAGTTTTGGAGGCATCTCTTTGTTAAAAAGGAATTTTTTTTCAGATAGGCTTTCTCTTTTGACTGAAGCTTCCCAGGCTTGATATCTGAAATCCATGTGTTGTTTAGAAACAGGCATAATTCTAACAATTCTGATCATGTCAATGACTAATGGACTGGCTAGATTTAGCAGAGAATAACCTAGTTCAGTCTGTTCAGTGTTTACATGTTAGATTTTATAGGCCAACCACTAAACCCAAGCTTCTCCCTTCTGCATCTTGGAAGGCATATGATAAGAGCTGACTGCAGAATCCTTGCTGGGTGCTGTGATAATAATCTATATGTATGCAGTCTGAAAGACACAAATTCTTTGATCAGAAGAATATGAGACTCGTGAGAAAGCAGCAGAAAAGAGGCAGGAGGCCATTGGTGATTACTGAAATAATTTTTGTAACTTTATGCAAGAGTCTGAGAACTATCAGTGGCAGATAATAAATTAAACATTTATCTTTCTCCATGATAAAGATAATCAGCAAGATTGAGAATGAAGACATCTCTGCTTCTCTAGCCCAGTATCCTGACTGCACAAAGACAGGAAACACCTTTGGTCCATTCACTTGCACTTAGTCCCATTGAAGAATCATTTAAATTCAATACTAACACCACTGAATTCAAAGCATTTGAGTCTATGCAGAAGGGGGAGAAAATTATGGGGGAAAAAAAAAGAGGAAAATTAAATTCAAAAGCATTGCTAACTTTGCCTTCCTGATGCTGTTCTGTTGTGGGGAGCGTGACTCATAAAGCAGTTAGTGACAAGCAAGCATTTGAACAAGAAATTCTTTCTCTTTCAAAGGGTCTGAAGGTTGTGATATGAGAACTGAAGCTTCACTGTGAATCTTGTCTTCTATCCATCCCAAGGCTAGTGGGCAAGCCCACACTGAACAGGACCAAGATTGGTCAAGGCAAGTGTAATATAATACTGCAGCAGCCACATAAAAACAGTAATGTTAGAAACACCCAAAATGCAATTTAACATTCCATTGACTTTTCTGAACTCAGTACTGGTCAAATTTATTAGAAAACATTACTTATTAACAGGCTAAACCAGGATGTTCTTTGCGTCTGTCACTATGGAATGAATAATGATGTTTACCTAACCCAGAAGTGCCATATGTAATGATTTGAGGAGAAGATGCATCTTCATTAACTCACCTCAATGTAAGCTGTGTCATTGTTGGCATCCTTGATGTGGGGGAACCAGTCACGAGGAGGCTTGGAGAGGTGTTTAGACTCTGTGACAAACCACAGCAGCTTTGGCCAGCCTGAGATACAAACAAAAGCCAGCTTTTGTTGAGTTTCTGCTGGATAAGACAAGACAGAAGTCTTCCTTGCCAGAGTTTTATTCTTGAAAGGTCTGTGTCACCATTACCTAAACATTGCTTCCTTTGAACCTCAGTGAAGTCTGAGAAAGAAGATTTTGCAGAACTGCTGTCTTAACACAGCTATTGAGGTCTTTTTAGGCAGACCCTGAGGGAATGGCTGGGCAGTTTAAGCTGTTAGTGACCCAAGCAGTTTCATTACCATTCCCCTGTCAGAAGTTACTGTCCCTACACTTCACTAAAGGAGTGAATCATATGAATAATTCTCATCTACTACAGTCCTAAGTCTGTTGGCTTAATTTTTGTGGCCACAGATGGTCTCAGCAGCCTGGCTGAGCCAGCAGAGAACTGGATTGGGAATACTGGTACCGCTCTCCATCCATGAGGCTGGCACAGCCATCACTGCCAGCAGTGACATGCCAGGACAGTGGTGTCCCAGCAGCCACAGCTGTTCCCGTGGCAAGTGTTTCATCATGGGCCTGACCCTCACCCACAGCCACTAAACAAGTGCAATTACTTGTAGTAAATGACCAGCAAGAGCCATGATAAACTAGGGTTAGATTACCTTTAAACTGTGGTATCTCCCCTGTGGGGCTTTTAGGCAGTCCTTTATGGCATGCGTCGCTGGTCAAGGCCACAGTAACTCCACAGCTTCCAAGCAAAAAGCCTATTTGTTGACTTCCGGCATCCTAAGAGATGACAAAATGCACAGAATTGATTAGAAGTGATTGCAGGCTGAAATAATTTTTGTCTTTGGGCACATTATCTTGAGAGGAAAACAGTCTCTTTCCATTAAATTGATTTCCTTTTAGGTGACTATCAAAACTCATCTGTACATTGACAAAGGAATTTCACAAGCTACATATCCCCTTGTCTGTAGCAGCATAAATCATAAAGAGAGCAGAAGCCATCAGATGGCATCTGCTCTTGCATCTCTTCAGAAATGACGAGTGGCTGGGAGGAATGTCTGATCTGACTGATCAGAGAGGATGCCAGGAGAAATGGCCAGACAGGGCCCTCATAAAGTTCACCAAAGGCAAATTCAAAGTCCTGCACCTGTGGAGGAACAACCTCCTGTACCAGAATGGTCTGGAGACCAACTTTTCGGTAAAGGACCTGGAGGTCCTGGTGGACACCAAACTGAGTGTGAAGCAGCAACGTGCCCTGGCACGAGGAAGGCAAATGGCATCCTGAGCTGTGCGAGGCAAAGCATTGCCAGCAGGCTGAGGAAGGTGATCCTTCCCCTCAGCACCAGTGAGGCACATCTCCAGCACTGGGACCAGTTCTGGGCTTCCAAGTAGAAGACATAGAGCTACTGGAGAGAGTCAGCAAAGGACCACTAGAATAATTAAGGGACTGGAGCATCTCTCCTATGAGGAAAGAGTGAGAGCTAGGACTGCTCAGCCTCAAGAAGAGAATGCTTAGCAGGGGATCTAATCAATGTGAACAAACACCTGAAGGGAGAGTGTGAAGAAGATGGAGTCAGGTTTATTCCTTTCTTTGCCCAGTGACAGGCCCAGAGGCAATGGACACAAACCAAAACAGAGGAGATTCCCTCTGACTATCAGGAAACACTTTTTTACTGGGAGGGTGACTGGCACTAGGTGCCCATAGAGGTGGTGGAGTTTCCATACTTGGAGATATCCAACAGCTACCATGGATATAGTCCTGGGCACCCTGTTCTAGGTGGCCCTGTTTGAGCAGGGGCGCTGGATTAGGTCATCTTAACACATCTCTGCCAACCTCAACCATTCTGTGATTTTGTGACAATTCTAGGAAATAATATGGACTACAGATGCTTCCACCTGGAGAAAGCTTTCAACCTTTAAGATGTTAGGATGGGTGTACAGTGGTGAGAGTTTCCCTATTAATGCTGACCTAAGCTGATCTGTCAACAACCATTTCATTCAGTAGTTACAGGCATGTTTCAGGAGCACTACATACAGTCAAGTGCCCATTAGAGTATGCTCAATACATTTTACTTTCCTCAAGGGGATAGAAGCAGTGAGATTAAGAAGTCATGTAATGATTTCCAAGTCTAGGCCATAGCTGTTCTTTAGGAGATGCTGTGCTCCTACAGCATTATGTCTGCTTTATGTGTAGTGTCTTGTCATTACTCTTTTATGAACTTTACATCTATCCACTCAGCTCTTCAACAGAGCAAAGCCCAAGATGTAAATGCACATTGAAGTATTAACCCTTTCTTCACAGAATGGTTCTACTGAAAACCGCCTAAAGAGACTTAAAAGATCAAATTATAATATCTTTCAAATCAACCATAGAGCACACTCAACCATGGAAACAACCAGAAATACAGAACAGTTGCCTTAATCTATTGATTTATTCAAAGCAAAATTGTATGATGGAAAGAAAGCCCCAGAGCCTAACTGACTAATTCTTAATGCAATTTTTATGTAGTCAAATAAAACTATCTAAAATGGAGAAGCAATGAGAACAGAGGAAAAGCAAAAGCTTACTTTTCCATACCACCTCAAAATATGTATATAGCAGCAATTATCCCACCTTTGACAGCTGAGTAAGCAATGTGGGACAATTAACTGATCTGTCAAGTCTATGCTATATAACTCCTTCCATCCAGAATTACTGCATTTGCTTTTGCTTACTGTAGCCAGAATGCTTATAAAAACAGGAAAAAAAAGAAAAGGTATTTTTTCAGCAAGGCTTTTTAAACTTAAGCTTGTGTATCATCTGTCCCCATATAAAACCAGACAATGAGAGTATCCTTTGAACAACAGAGAATAATACTGGTGTCTCCATGAACAACACTTTGGGGAGCATGTTGTTTGCTCTACCACACCTGCACCAGTGGGACTTCCAGAACTTAATGGGTTTTGTCAAGCATTAATTACTGTCCTCACTGACTCTCATGTCAGCTCGTCCACATCTGTGTTGTCAAACCTACGGGACAAGCACTTAGCCAGATCTAATCCTGGTTCCACATGAGGATGAGACCTTCTGTCTCCACTCTTGGAGTCTGCTCAGAGGAAGGAAATGTGGGTGCCTGAACAGTGCAGGAGCTGAGGGTCCCTCAGAAGGAATGTCAGGAAGAGGAAGGCTGGAGTGTTCCACAGAGAACACCACTCCTTGGTCAAGACACAGCTTCTGAGACCTGCTACTCTATCATCTATAAAGGGAGGTCATGAGTTCCTTAAAATATCAGATTCATACTACCATTGCTCAAAATTTCCCATTAAATTTAATCTAATAAATATTTACTAATATATGTATGACTTTCTAACTACCAATTTAAAAAAGGCATATAAATTTTATAATTGAATGGAGACTGCATTGATCTCAATTTTAAATTGCAATATTGTTGTAACTGTATATCCTATAAAAGACTGCTACAGTTTCACTACTATATCAAGAAAATGCCAATTCTCAACCAAGGAAATTCCATTTAATGCAGAACTTTGTAAGCAGAAATTAACCTAACAAATTCCATTAAGAAATTTAACATAAGGAAACCCAGTAGAAAGTGCGGACCTTAGAGCATCGGCATACCATGTCCCTGGGTATCATCTGTCAAACTCTTCTTACACCAAAACAAAACAACGGGGAAAAGAAACTTGCATTAATAGCGTAGAGTTCTTCAGATAACACAAGAAAGAATGACTATGCTTTCACTTAGTGCAGTATCAACTGTCTTAGAGTATGTCCACATAAATATTAATCATTCATTTGTAGCAGTTCACACACATACATAGATTTCTTAATACAATCTATGCATGCCACAGTTTGTAATAGCAGACTGCTTTACATCAGAACAACCCACCTCAAACAGCACTAAAATCTTCACCCCATTCTTTTCTGCACAGATATTCTTTCAATTGTAAGGAAAACATGACTGAACAATCACATGATGTAACACTGCCACAAGAGATTGGAAGAATTTCATCAGGCATGGGCAGTGTGTTTTACAGACTTTCAAATCCCATGCCATGCTTTGGTGGCCACACTAAATCCTGCCTTGCAAGAAAAAGGCAAATCAAGATGCTGAAGCAGAAGTGCTGTGACAGACACTGTCAAGAGCCATAGAAGCTCCAGTTGAGGATTTTGAACACAATGAAGCTTTCTGGAACTCTCCTACTCAGTGTCCATCGATTCCACCTTCAGTCTCAGTCTCTCACACCCTGTAACTAGTTATCCTCACCTTCTGCCTGCTTCTGGTGGCTCCATCCTAACCCAGAATCTAAAAGTACTGCAGAGAACAGAGACATAAAGAAGGGGTCAACATCCCTTGCCCCATGCCAGTGCTTCTGTGATAACTGCTGCCCCACAGAACTTGTTTCTAACTACTCAAGTGGTGTTGAGATGCTGGAGTGACAGCTAGGAGGTGGAAGATCTGAAACCTTTATACACCCCCCAGACACACCACAATGTTACCTACATACTCAACCATGCAAGCACAACAGTCTTTGCTGTTCCTTACGCCTCAGCATGACAGGCCCAGAACAGTGAGGACCTTGGGCAAAACTTGTTTTTGAAAAATGAAATTTGAGTTAAAAGTGCAGTCCTTTGCCTGAAGCAGTCAAAGCTTCCATGTGGGCCACAAAAAAGGCTACTCGCTTTAAAGGGAATGATTATTTCAGATTTCACAGACAAGCTATCGGCCTGCCTTTTGAGTAACGTGAAATGAATGGGTGCAAAGGTGAAAACTACTTTTTAAGTAGCAAAAAGACACAAACAAATAATCTTCCACAAAAAAAGCCAACCAAATCCTCTTCCCCTCTTAAATAGAATCACTCTCCTACCTGAGAAGAGAATAGATTTTCAGGACACACTGGTTTGTCAGAAGTGTTACTTGCTATTTTGGTAATTTATGCTGATCTGCTACTTGGCAACCCCCCACTTGCCATGAATGCTTTATTTTGCTGAATCTTGTGGGGGTAGGAAAAAGCTCAGGAAGCCAGTGGAGACCAGGTGATACAACTCAACACAGCCCCAACTGCAGACAGGGGCTCACTGACTTGCCAGAGATGCTTATTGTCAAATCCTCTACAATTCACAGTTTGAAATGACACATAATGCAGGCAGAAGGCAAAACACAGAGCTGAGGTATTGTAGCGTGAGGTCTGAGACCAATAGCTGACTTTGGAACTATCATTTTACATTTCTTGAAGGCACAGCACTTGCTGCGGTATGAAAAATGAGGTGTGCACAGCTTTAGACTATGTCTGCACACACCTAGAGAGATCAATCTTTCAGATGAAGTGAGCCAGAAATCCTCTCTGCTGTAGGCAGCCATTCAAAGTTCTCTAAAGACTTTTATTAAAGGTTCCCTAAAGGTTTTCACCAGTACCTGGAGGCAAATTGTCTTCTTCCTGCTGCAGAGAGTGATAATTCATTGTCTGGATAAAAAAATCCCACGTGTGGTTGCATTTCAGCATGCTGTTAATGTCATTTCTAGAATGCTTTGTGAGAGTATCTATGTGAAGGAAAACAATTATGATCCTGTCTCCGTGAGTGAGAGTGCATGTCCTTATCTAATAAGGAAGGAAGGAAGAGACAGCCTGTGCAAAGGTTGGTCTGATAAAGGTTACTTCTGTTCACTTGCAAATCCCAGACTGCTTTCAAAATGAGAATTATGTGGTGGAGCATCACAGACTGAACTAATCTTGTTTTCTGTTACAATGCTTATTTGAGCTCCAGTGCCCTCACCCTAACAAAAATTTGCTGGTAAAGAACAAATAGGGCAATGATCAGATGTAAAGGCCAAGCATCACCAGTTCTGAGCCAAAAGTTAAAAGGCATTGAGGAAACCCTCTTTTTTAAAAAACACAAAGACCTTAGTAAAAATTAAACACAGTGCAGACAAAAATCTTTATAACCAGCTTTAAGATGAAGAAATTAGTTGTCCCTTCAGACAACAGCTTTGGTATCTGCCTGCAATTTGCATGTGAAATCTGCAACTATGAGCATCTTAATCTCCAGAAATCTTAATAAAAGCAAGACAGTAGTTATTTTTGGCAGGGGACACTGCATGAAATATGGTATCCTCTATAGGAAACGATCATTTCCTAAACTTGAAAATATAATAAGGAAACACAAACTTTAAAGGATGTGAGATTCACTGTGGCAAACTGAGCAAGGACTTCTTACTGCTCCACTGCTGAAGCGTATGAAGAGGGATGGACAGGCGCAAGGCTTACAGGGTCCAGCAGTGTGCACATGGGGCTCAGGTGCAGCTCAGGGAACTTAGATTCTTTGGAAGGACTGGAAGACTACGCCACTGAAAAGAATATATAAAACATTTTATACATATTTTAAATCCAGGGGAGAAAGAGATGCATTGTCAAAAGATGTTCAAAAGCATGTAGAGCTCCAGTGTTTCTGGCACACTACAGCCCTACAATGAGTAAAGCTGAGAGAAAGCAAAGCTCATTTTATCCCTGAAACACTAGGAAAGATGTCAAGGTGTATCTCCTTCAGACTAGAACTCTTCTTTTAAAGAAATATATGACTGGGACAATTTACTGTCTCAGAAGAGATCTACCTCCCTAGCTATGTCGAAGCTTTAATAACCTTTCAGGATTAAATAAAAAGAGCTCCTGAAAAACAGTTTTACCCTATATGAAGCATCCTTTAAAAAAAACCCTAAATGTCCTGGAATGGATATCTCCAGATTTCCTATGACAATACACAGGCACAATTCTTCCAATCATACAGTGAGAGCCAGCATCCAGAAGAGCACAGAAATGCCTGCTGAAAGCACACACAGCATTAAATCTAACGGGCTACAAAATAGCATTTTAAGTGAGAAACTAATTTTTACATGCTTTCATGTCACACACACTCTGCTACAAATTCTGCCTGTGATAAGGAGGCCATGAAGATCTGTGAGGGACAGCTTTCTTCCTATGTTCACAGCATATGACTGAGCATAACTACGAATGTGCTTGGAGGACAAAAATGTTATTTTTAGATTAAAACTGAATAGCTCCCCTGACTGTGTCAGAGCAGAATAATAATATTTTTCATGGTGCCAATCAAATGGAAAAAAACATTGACCTAAAAAACATAAAGAAAAATAAATCCAAACCATATTTTAAAATTGTTTCATAAGGGACATAGTAAATCACTGTTTGAACTAGAACTTGACATGTTGAAACTCCCATCTCATCTACTTTGATGGCACATTCTATGACATACAGTTTGCAATTCACATCATATCACACATACAATGAAAGACTTTGTAATACTCCAGCTTCAGACAAGATTAACAAAAGTGGCAGTTCTGAAGGAAGAGATGTTGTATAGGACATATTATTTGCTAATGTTTGGGAAACATAAGCAAATTTGGAGAAAGGGACACTATTCTGAGAGAACAGAGCCTGTAAGACAAGGGATGAGGATTAGCTACAACAATTTTGGGGAGTGTTGATGATAAAGGCATTGCAATGGTATTAAATGCAGGGAAAGGAGGAGAAATAAAAATACTGCTTGTTCTATTGTTACAATGAGTGCAGAACCCCTGACTGGTGCTTTTTAGAATGAAAAGTTGGTTTGGGATTTCAGTTTTTAATTTTAGACCTGATGTCCCAAGTCTAAAGAGGCAAAACCATGCTCCATGAACTCCAATTTCCAATTTTTCTTTGCCAAACACTAGGAAGCATTTGAGAATAAAATTGGAAAATGCTGCATGGTTGCTGGATGTTCAGACAATCCATCCCAGATGCCAGGTCAAACGTGCCCTGCAGTCCTGGGGATATTCTAGGTATTCTGTCAACACAAAGGTGGGATACAGAAGGAAAGAGCAAGGCAAGATGGACCTTCACCTAACAATGAACTGGGAAGAAAATCCTGTCAAAATCCTAAAAAAATAACAGTTATGCTACAAAGAAAAGGGAATGCAGACAAAATCTAAGTGCTGGTAAAGCAAAAGCCCTTGCTTCCATATGGGTATAGATGTCTGCAGAGTAATCTGTAAGCCAAAAGTCTACCTGGCTGCAAATATTACTGCCAGTTTTAAAATGCCAGGGACAAAATTCTGCACAGAGCTGTGAAAAACTCTTCTTCATGAAAATGTAGAACACTATTAAAGCTGCTAATACAAACTTTTAATATTAGAAATGGCTGCTAATATAACTACCTGAAATAGCTCATCCTGTATCAGTTTATTATTCTGTAAGCCTATAGTATAATACAATATAAAATGTAATAGAATTGCTGGTCTATTTGCCAGCTCACATCTCTGTCTTCCAGAAAGCAACCCAAAGGATGTCCACTGCCAGAATGTACTGAAGCATGCAGAAAACAGAACAAATAATGGGAAAGCATAACAGAACAGTCTAGGCCATTGTGTGATGACAGGAATGACATCTTCCCACGGATGCCAGAAGCAATCCACTGCCATTTGACCAGGCAGAGGTATTCCTTCTGGGACTACTCAGAACACGATTTTCATCTCATTGTTTCCACTCCAGTTGCCTTTCCATATAAACAAATGCAAAGATATTTGCAATAGTATATGCTGTGAGATTGCATAGTTTTATTTATAGAGTATAGATCATGTTGCTTTTTTAACTGACATCTCTGTTATTGTGTTATTAATTTGATATTTAAACTTTGTGGCAAAAGATAAACAGTCTGAGTCTGTATATATTCCTTTATATAAATATATATATATATACATGTGTAAGTGTATATTATATATCCATATATAGACACATATTTTAAAAAAAACAAACACCCAAGAGGTTCAGCCAAATTAGGGTAAGTTATTCATTTGACACAGAGTATTTACTTGGACAGCTGGATTTTATAGTTTACTGGATGGATGTGGTATCAGATGTTCCAAAATAAATCAAATTTACGCCTATCTATGTGCTTTAAAATGTCATTAAACCTCAGAAAATAGTAACAGGGAAAGACAGATTTTTTAACCCTCAAAACCATGTTGCTTTTTTTTCATGGAATGAAAGCAGATTTACCCATTTGAGCACTCTGCAAGATCTTAAAATGTACATATTCTGCCAGCCTTATTTTGTTGATGCACATAAAATCTCTGGTTTTTATCAAAATAATGCACCATGTTATGCAACTGCCTCAGACTACAGGTACTGCCCTCAGATGTGAAGGCACAATGAGAGCCCAATGCAAATGAAATGTGTTTCTACTAAAATCATCCTCGTTCTACAGCCATGTCCACCTCTCAGTGCTCTCAAATACAACATTTTAGAAATGGAACAGCATAACCCTACTCCCCAAAACAGGTATGGTGGTTGAGGTCCCATCCTCTCCCCTTGCATGGCCTTTCCAGCTCACCTGCATCTTTCCTCCAGTCTCAGTTTAAGCTGGGGCACATCCTGTCTCCTCTTTCCCTTGGTCCTTCCTTCTGCTCAGTGGCCCTCAAATCTGCTCAGCTGGATCATGGCCTCTTGTTGTCTGATCCACTCCCTCCCTCCATCTCTCTCTCCTCCTTCCCCAGTTTATCAACCTGCCCCTTCCTGCGGCTCCCACCCCTTCTGTCCCTGCCACCTTCTGGTTTCACCATGGCAGGAGCCCACCACAGATGTTGGCTGGGACATGCATGATTGAAATCAAGAAATTTTGAGGTCAGCTCAGCTTCCCAGAGGTGAGGAAGGCTCAAGCAGGTTCATTCAGGAAGGAATCTCCAGTTATTTCGAGCTGTTAATTTGCTGTGTGAGATGTGCAAACTGCAAAGCCTTCGTGAGGGCTCACAATCTTGTTTTCAGGGCTTTCTTTTGAAAGGCAGGGCTCCTGTCCATGAAACAAAGATTTGAGCTTCTGCTCCAGGGTGCTCTAACACTGGAACGTTTCAAAGAAAAGCCCTTGACACCTGAAACATTGAAAATGTTTGACCAAAGCAATACATTTGCTCAGCCCTTTCCTTGGAAATGTCTCATGGCTTCAGTCAACATTTTCCAAAACAATTTACTTTAAAAAAGAAAGCCTGTAAGGATTTAAAAACACTCTTTGTATGGCCAAGTCCAGACCAAATAATTAAAGCAAGGCATTATTAGTGCTAGCTAATAAAAAAGTGATCATACAAGGGGTACGTAGGAGAAGCCAAACATGGTAAATTAAGGGGATACAACAAAAAAACCCTTGTAATGAATAAATACATTTTGCTGTACTTACAGCCTTCAAGGCACACATCCTCAGAAAAAAATGCAAGTTCTGCAGAATCTATGTAAGTGACCCAGCTGTCATTCACCTCCACCACTGATCCTCCCCTCACTACCCCCAGACACTCTTTCCAGCTGGAACTGCTCTATCTGCCTCCTAACACTTCTCTGGGATACGTGGTAGAATCTTTGAACCAACACTGGATGTGAAAGGCTTTTGATTAGAAGTGGTCAGTTTTCTCTATGAATGTATGTTCTGTGGCGAGAATTCCTGAGCTGAATTTGTTCCAGTGCCACCCTTGGCAGAGGTGACCATGGTGACAGAAGCTTTGGAATACATATGCACATACAGACAGAGGAGAAGGCATTTCCATAAGTGCTTTGAAGTAGCACACACAGCATCAGTGGCATTATAACATAGCTTGGGTTGCAGGGACAGGTGGAAAATCAGCAGTTGTTGCCAATGATTCTTTGTCAGTGGCCAACACCAGAAGGCTTTAAAAGGCAACAAAGATAATCTATCTATGACTGGCAGAGCTGTCCTCTTGAAAAATTTTCCTCTCATTTTCCATGCAGACCTGCCTTTGCTGAAACTGCAAGCACATCTTCAGATTTTCCATCACAAAAAAGAAGAAACTATATATAATTCACCACACAGAACTATCTTGGTATCCTCAGATTCAGAGCTAGCTAACCACAAAAATGTACTCAAAAGCTGTGTTCAGTTGTGATTTATTCTGATGTAAGTTCTAAAATGGAGCATAGAGAAGAAACTCAGTTCCCCACCTTTCTTGTAAGTGGCACTTCAATTGGGACGGGCACAACTTCCGCAAGCAGGCAGCCATAAAACGCCACCATGAAAGCAGCAGGATCATTGTTAGGAAACACGAGTGTTACCTGAAAGAGAGAGATGTGCATTAATAATGTTTCATCCTAGGTGTCAGATAATGATAATTGGAGTTTCCATGCTTCCTTTTGGATGGAGATGATACTGGAGCACTTCTAAGACAGCTATTCAAATGCCTAATGACAGAGAATGAGGAATCAGAAGGAATTTATTTTGATAAATATTCCTTTTATGAGTATTTTCACTTAGGATGTAGTTAAATATTTTCATGCCGCATTGTTTCCTACATTGACAACACCTTTCATCTGGTTCTGAATTAACTGATTGTTTTACCGGTGTTAAATAACCAAGCAAATGGAATTAAAAGAATTTCAGATTCTAATGTAGTAATTTGCTTGAGGTTACTAAAACTGAAGTGTACATGTGACCAAATCAGATTACCCAGACTTAAGATGCCATTATGTCAATCATTAACACAGTTTTGTTTCACTATACTTTGCCTCATGCAATAGTTTTGTTTTAGGACTATCCTGTTGTCCAAGTGTAAAGTTTCTGTGTGCTGTGTGCACACACAAAAACTGGTATCTAGAAGTAAACGTCACATCCAGAGCTGGCCCTATCACATGCCAGCCTAGGTGTGGATTTGTTGAACTTCACAGCTTCAGGGCTAGGGCTGGGGAATTATTTAGATAAAAGAATGCCAAAACCAATCACAGATCACCGGAATGCTCAGTAGGTGTTGAACTGTGCCGCTTAACTCCTGCAGGCCCCGTGGACAATGCCTGAGATCCTCCACAGACAAAGGGGAAGGAGACAGGAGGGCTCACAGCCTTGCTGAGGATCCAGCAGCTTCAGAGAGCCCAGAGCTCTCCTTGCAAGGGCAGGCAACAGTACTGTTCTCACTGGTGAATGACCTTAGTGGCTGGATCCTCTCTGCGATTTTGTTCCGGTTCAGTCAGATGGGCGTTCTCAGCTCAAGTCCTAAACAGCTGTAACACAGGTGGTTACTCCTGCACAGTCAACTGCAGTGGCACGCAAAGGCATGGCAAATGATTTCAAACCTCATTCCCATGGGCTCACACACAGGACAAGGCTGTACTATCACAGCACCTTGAAACTTGCTAAAACTATTTGGTAGCTCTTGAGTTTTGACTGCTTCGACATGCACAGCAGTTTTGTTGAAGCAAAATCATGATGTATGCTCCAAGGTTCAGTTACTGGGAGTTTCCAGAATTTTCACATGGCTTCAAAGCCTTCCATACTATGTATGGATACCTTCCATATGTATGTACCTTCCATATGTACCCATGTATGGATAACCTTCCATACATCAACTTGATTTCTTCAAACTAGAAGAAATCTAACCAGCCTTGTCCAAGTGGGTCCAAAATATCTGGTTTTTAAGCTGAAGATTTAACTCATAATTCTTTAGAGTCAGAGCAAATACACTGCTACTTTATCTACACACTTGCACGTTAAACAATCCAAGTGCTGGAGATGGCTGTGCAGAGCTTACTGTATGCAAATGGAAATAGAGGGATTTTGCCAGGTGCACAGAGGGGATGGTAGAGATTGCTGAGCCCAGCAAACATCTGAAATATCCCAAAATATACTTTGAGGGTTGTTGGGTTTTGCACTGGTCTCTGCTTACACAAAGGCAGTGAAGGTTTGGCTGGGAATCTTTGAAAAGGAGCTGACAGAGGTGAAAAAAAAAAAAATCACTGAAGTCCAGTGGGAATGAGGCACTAACTTCCTCTTCAAAAAACATTAATCACTAACAGACTTTACCAAATAAATAAATAACGTGTGTAAAAGCAAAAAGGGATAAAGTTGAAGAAAAACAAATCATACAGTGTATATTAACAGAGAATCTGGTTAGCTAGTAGGTATTTCAGAGAGCAAGATTAATTTCCAGGCAGCTGTCTGGGGTGATGCAAGGTTAAATTTCTGAAGCTACTATAGAAGGCAAATGCAGTTTGCCACGTACAAGACCAGAAACACGGAAGGAGATGCAGGCACGTTCATTTATTTTATGGCTCAGACAAAAAACCTAAGAGGTGAGGTAATGGTAGTCATTAGGTAGTAATGGTAATGAAAAACAGAGATTGTATTGACAGAAGGTGTTTTCAAAGGAAAATATAAACTATTTTATATCTATCAAAATAAGGAAACAAATACATTCTCATTTGGAAAAGACCAAAGATATGTGCCTGTATTTCATTTAGTATTTAAAAACTACCTTTAAGTGTTGTCACACAAGACACATTATGTAGAATAAAGTCACCTTCAAAGAGGTCAGAAAGCTTTTATGTTATTACGACAGGGGTGTAACCGCCAGAATCACAGCCTAGAGCATCAGAAGTGCTGTAACACCTCATCTTCAATGTGAAGTTGCCTCAAATGATCACGTTCCTGTTACACAGGGATGCCAGGCAAGATGTTTTTACAACACAAAGCATATGCTTTCAGCACTCAGCTATAAACATTTGTTTCATTTTAATCTAGGTGGACTTATTTTAGAAGAGCTGCAATTTGTTCCTTACGTGTCCTGTGCTAGTTAAACTTCCAGCTTTAGCCTGAACTATCCACAAATCCTTTCTAAATGTTAGGAGATGCCAGTGACTACTGCAGAAAATGACTACAAAGATGGGCAGGCAGCACACAATAGATACACAGAAATGCACATTGCCTGTATGTGAACTTTATTCCTTTGGAGCTTTCTGGGTGGACTGTTTTGATGTGTACACTTGAACAACTTGCTGCTTCTGCTGTTGCTTAGAGACACTCTTGTAAGTCAAGTAAAAGAGAGTCTTCAGATCCTAGTCCTAGCTGAACGCCATCGTAGGAAGCAATTTAGATTAAGGATCCAGAGATCCTTTAGTTAATTTCTTTATGATTTATTTCAAAAAGAAACACAGGAAGGACTGTCACTATTTTTTTTCCTCTTTTTTCCTTCTGGGAAGCATTACTGCATGCTCTCATTTTTGAAGCCCTAAGACGTGTAATGCAAGCAGACATGTTTCTCACATGTGGCACAAGAGGATCAAGTGAACCAACAGTTTGAGAATTGCTGTCAGACCCTGGAGGGGGGAAACTTAATCTCATGCTCAGAACACTAAGCACTAGGGCAGGACTAAAATTTGCATTTCTGACAAATTTTTTCTGGAATATCCATTCCACAGCTTAGATCCAAACTGGAATGGGACCTGTGGAATTTTCTATACACACTCTGGCAGAGAAAATGAGCAGCAGGCTCAGTCAGCCTTGGCAGACAAAGGGATAGGTTTGTAAGTACATTGTTAGCAAAACCATAGGATGTTCTTGTCTTCATTTAACATCTTCAAGTGCTACCTCTGCAACTCTTGCTCTCTGTGGGCTTTATCCATTTACTTAGATGCAGCCTCTAGCAGTAGCTGCATCAGAGTCAGAACCAGGAATGGAAATATTCTCTGTTACCAGTCAGCGTCATTTATTTACTCAACTGGCTGCCAAAATGTGCTGACATTGCTTGTCTTTGTCCTCCACAACGCTCCTCTTGTTTCTACCATCTCAACAACTACAAAGTCCTTAGTAAGTAAGTTTTTTATCCACATGACACCTCCAGGCTCCATGAGCAAGCTTTTACTAAACAGACTGTTGTTCAATGTCCAAAAATCACTTTCCATGGGAATGTTTATTGCTGATGTTGCCACAACTTCAAGTTACTATTCAGGGAGTACCAGCTCATGTTACTTATTATGCAGTCCAAAACATCTGTCTGAATGATCAGTCTTAGGCAGTAAACAGCAGATTTCAGCACCCCATCCCACACCCCATTATTTCACTGATTTCTTCTGAGCACCCCAAATACCTCATTCTCTCTTTGTCAGCATTGGATTTGAACTATTACAAAAAATCATTGAGATACTCACCCTGTCTCCAGGTCGTACCATTGGTTCTTGTTTTGTGCCTAATTTATGTAGTATATTGTAAGCAACCTTCATACTTCTGGTCCAAAGTTTGCCTATTAACACAAAATTTTTGAAATTAATATAAAAATTCTTATGCTTTACAAGATTATTAAAGAGAAAGAATACCTGAGAAGTGGAAAACACACAGCAGGAACATTTATATTAGTTTTCCAGCTAAATATGACACCACTACTGGGACTTGTGGAAATACTTAAATACTTATCAGAAGTTTTCTTTGAACTTCTTTTTTCAAGACAGCAGTACTTAAAAAAAAGAGAAAAGTGAGAATAGTTTTCCTTCTGGCAGAAGTTTCTTACTTTGGAGAAAATTGGATCTTGACTCTGAAATTAACTGTCAGAAGGGGCTGGTACATCATCAAGTCCAGACATCACCCTAACACCTCAGATGTAGCAAGCTGGACACGGCGCATTTCAGCACAGACTGACCTTGAGGTGATGTTCAGTTTCACCATGGCAATTCTCTCACCAAGGAAAAAGAAAAGGACTCCCAAGAAGCAGAGGCAAAGAGAAGAAAACCCCAACAAACAGAAAACACCCCACAGCTAAAGGGGCACACTGAAGCAGCAGGGACCCTCTGAACCTTAGCACATCCATATGGCTGTTTCACTTTTAATCCTGGGCCTTCTTCCATTTAACTTGGCTTTTCCTTCTCACCTGCTCCCATATCCTCCCTTCTCTGATTCATTTCACTTTCCCCAGGTATCCCCTCCTTACTGTCTCTCTTCTCCCTTGCTTCACCTTTCCAGCACCACTCTTAGCTAATCCTTATCAAGTCGTCACCCCAACATTCAATAACGAAAAATTCTCTCACCACGACCTCTTTTTTCACATTACAGGCCTTTCATTTATCCTTCAAGTGATTGGCATCTTTGCTCTTCCAGATGCCCTTTGTTTAGAGGCCTTGTTACTTCCATGTGAACAATACCAAGTTTAACAGCCCTTGTGCTTGGCTGGCCCCCAGGTACTGTCTTTAAGCACTATTCAGTCTGACAGTAACAAATCTTTAATTCATGCTCACCAATAACTGAAACGATAATAGGTTCTGACAACAGATTACCTATGGATTTCAGCAGTTCAGCCCCCCAAACATGCAGTATTGCTATTTATAACTAAGCCAAGCAGTTGCTATAATAAGTTCCTCCACATCCTGGTTAGAAAATGCAATACTACTGAATAATTTTTAAGTGCAAATCCAATGTAAATATAAAGTATGATGAGAAGGCCAGATTTTCTTTTTTTCTCACTTAAGGAAAATTGGAAGAGTCACTGCTGCTTGTTACAGAGAAAGTACTAAATGCAATATTTCTTATGAAAACAGTAATATTGTATCATCAAACTATGCTTTGCGAAGTTTTTAATTTATTAAAATTATGCCAGTATTTGCATGTTGAACTGTCTTGCTGCTCAGAAAGGAACACAATTCTGTTTCACTGGAAACTCAGCACAGATACAGGAGTATGTCTGCAGGATTAACTCTCACAGGACTATGACAGAACTACCTGCATTTGATGGAAAGAAAGTCTTCAAAAGCCTCCGTGCTGCTACAGTTAATGCTTGAACTTGACAAGTGAGGAGGATAAAAAAAAAAGGATGCCTTAAGAAAGCAAATACTCTTTCTCCTAAAGTTTTAAGCTTCAGTGGCAACAAACTTAAAAGAGCAATTAGTAATGATACAGAATATTGGAGAATGGAAATCAAAAGCCTGGCAAAAGTTCTGAATTGCAAAAGAGAACCATCTTTACAAAAAACACTTTTAAGCTTGAAATGAACATTGAAGGAGCTGCTGTGAAAAGTTATGTCTGAGCTATAAAGATTAAATCTGTTACAAATCTTAAATTTACATTTGTGACACATTCACACTAATTTTTCATCTATCAAATGTGCCATTGAATATTTTCTTTAAAATCTAAGGGCTATAATATTACAGTATCTAGATGCATTCTTTCAGAGGTACCCAGGTATGCAGTACAATCATCTCCACCTAAGAGACCTGGATAAATGCTGAAATTAAGTTCTCTCAAAGACTAAGAAAACTTGAAGGAGTACTTTCTGGTAAAGCTTTAAATAAGTTTAAACATGTTTTGTCTTGATGCTCTTTTGTTGCCAAAATTTTATTTCATCTTCTAAGACACAGATAATGTAAGGCTCCCTTCCTAATTCTTCACCTTTCTGTTTGAATACACTTTGAACTGCACAAAAAATGGCCATATTTTCTAGTGGCTAGAAAAGACTCGAATTTTCTGTCACCACAGCCCTTTCCTTCTCTATTTACTGGTGTGATACCAACTTGTGTTAAGTATCTGAGGCATCGTGTATCACGTGCCTCTGAGTGTGAAACTGTGGAAAACTGGAGTGAAGCAGCTTGCTTGCATTCAGCTGGGAAGGGGCTGGAACACAAAGACCTTATAAACTCTATAATGTGACTCCAACCCTTGCAGGCTCTGCCTGCCCTCAGCTGCTGCCAACTCTGTTCCAGTGTGGGCTGTCACGGGCAGGCAGGGACCCCCAGGCACCCACATGAGCAAACAGAGCAGAGTCCACGCGGATCTTGAACTAAATTGTGTTCAACAGGAAGTCTGTAATTTCTCTAGCAGGGTATATAGCTGTGTTCCAAAAAAGTAAATTAAACAAGGGCCACAAAAGGAGCAGTAACGCAGAAGCTGGAGCTAGGAATGTATGGATGATCAGGGCCAGATCAGCGGCTGCTGGATGGGGCACGAACTTCTGACCAGATGTGGACTGAACCATGGGTTTGTTTTGTCACCTTGGCTGTTTGCCCTCTCCGACCCGACACCACTGAGAAACACAAAGGACTCAACGTCTGCAGGATAACAGCCCTGAGGAACGGAGGATGTTATAAAGAAGGAAATCTTTGAAGTGTTTCCTTCCTTGGTTCTGTCTAGGCTGCAAATCAGAGTAATTCTTCCTTTGCAAACTTGAGAGATTAGATGCTGCTGGGAAAAAAGCTGATTGCTAAAACCTCTCCCACAAATCCTGATGCTGCGACCTTGCCGTGACCTCCACGCAGTGCCACATCTGTGCTGTGGGAGTGGGAGGCCTGGCGAGGAGGCCAGCTGTGCTCCATCCAAGGCTTTGGCTCTGAGACAGGGTTTAGGGCCCATCCTCATGTGGGTTAAATCACTTCATTACATGGGCTCCAGAGGAAATCTGTTTGCGGCCACTGGGGATACGTCCCATTGTCCTCATCCCGAGTTCAGTGAAGCACCAGGCCTCCTCAGATAAACACACTGCCATTAATCTTTTGAGCTGGCTTGAAGACAGGGGGCAGATGCAGGAAACTCAAGCAACAGCTTCATTTGGTAGTGAGTGGAGCAGCCCGTATCCCAGCTCCGTGCCAGAGCTCCTCTTTCCCAGCCATGCTGCTGCTGCAGGGAGCTGCCCTCGGCCCTTTCTACAGCTGGCAGAGCATGGGTGCAGGAGCCTGGAGCTGAACTGCTGCTTCCCTGCTCTAAACACCAGACCCTGTGAGCCCTCCTGCTCCTGATATTCTTGCCCCCATCCCCACTGCAGCAGGGTCCTTGCAAACAACATTCCTACTCACCACACCAGGACAGGATTTGTGCCTGTCAGGCCCCAATCTCACTAGACAAACATTAACAGCTACTTTCTTGCATCTAAAAATGAAGGACTGTTATGCCATCTACAGAAGTGTTCAGTGGTGTTTAAGGGACAAGGGTTCCCTCTGGAAGAGGCCCTGGCTCTGCAGACCCAGTGCTGGGACTGCCAGTCACACACACATCTCACGGGTAACATAAGGCACTACATGTTTAAGAACACGAATCACTCCTCAGTTTTCAGGTCACAGAACTATTTCCCATACAAAGCAGACTGGTAGAGTTCCCCTAGCTGATTTTGGAAAACAAAACCCCAACAACAGGCAGTTGATGCATACTATGTCACTACTACAATTTATTAACCTTGTTTCTACCTCCCATTGAGCTAATTGTGGTGCTGCTTTCCAAAATCTTGTATAACTCCACAAGATGGTAAGAAACTGAGCTTTTCTCTCCATCTATCACTGCCTAACTTATAATTGCTTATTTACTGAAATATATCTTCTTCTAAAGTTGATCACATCTCCCTTAGCCACTTCTGTCACTTTGCCAGAGTGCTGCTGCCAGACTCTCATGCCCTAGCAGCATGCTCGTGCAGGGAGGCCTTTCAGGTTCTTCACACACTTGCAAACTGAGCGGAGAGCTCCCACCATCCAGTGAGTAACAGCAAGTAGCACTCTGCCTCTGAATCTGAGCCATATCTGGCAGACATCACATGTGCAGGAATGCTCGGCAGGACAGAATGGAAAATGGCATCTCGCCTTCTGGCAGCTGTGACAAACACTTAGCACCCATGTGGAGCTAGTCCCTTTTCTCTTGCCACTGGAGTTTTGATTTAGTTAAGCAGTAGCAACTCCACATCAACAATTACATATTTTGTATTCAGTCATCTTCTTTTTTTTAAGTCTACTCAGATGGCAATAAAATTTAGCAAGCAAAAGTAGTTAATACCCAGTCCCATCTGGTTAAGCAACACATTATGAAGGTAAAGAAAACCACAAGGTGTTAAAAACCACACCAAAAGGGATCTGTTAAGAAAAATTAGATGTTTTCCACATGACACTGAAGTAAGTCCCCTTCCTCTTCCTTTCCAAATCTGTATAAGTACTAAATATTTGTGTTGAATGTAAAGAAGGTTTTAATAGAAAAGCTGTATCAGGGAGAAAATACAGAGAGAAAACAAACCACAACGAAATTTCCTGATCATCTTCAGGACGCTTTTCAGAACCACACAGCACTAATTCAACAAAGCCAAACCAGTGGTTGCTTACCAATCTCCGTGCACAGCAACTGCGAGACTGCCAAAGTTTAACTGCAAATAATTTTGTCAAATATTCATTTTCTCAATACCACAGTATGACATTCTTTGTATTAAACAGAAACAAGAGCATTTATTAAATCTAGTGTAAATGGCAAACTTCCTAATGCTATGCAGGTAAAGGGGCTTTTTTTCTGCTTTGCAAAATAATAGTCGCAGCTTTACTACTCTGGTAATCCTTTCTTCGTGAGTTCTTTAGATCCAGCCTGAACAGCAAACGGAGTTGTTGCTCTTTGGGATAAAAAATCCAAAGAAAAAGAACAGAAATGTTCTGTTGCAGAGAATGAAGGACACCAGACATACTCAGAATAGAGGTAACCTTGCAATTACAGTCTTGATACTGCAGTCTGAACCATATAATCAGTAATTTTCAGTCTATTTATTAAAGAAACAAAGGTTTAAAATACCAAACAACCATAAGATTGATACCTGTCTGGGGATTTAAACCCATATGGACGACTATCCATACCTCTGTGAGTCTTGCATTATTTCCGAGGTAAGGGCAGTCTGGTTATGCAGCTGCTTGGTCAGAAGCATCTCGAATCTGTCTCTCTCCTGCTGATAATTGTGAAATTCCTGGCCTAGGAGATTCTCACAGAAAGGTATGGGAGGGTGTCCTAGGTTACAGTGTAAGATGTAACCAAAAATAGGTATTCTATTATCATCTTCACAAGCTGTTAGAGCAGGTGGGGTAGTGTTCGTTATCTCCTACCATGACTCATCCCTGATAACTCCCTCCGGGACTATCTTTCTTTGATGGGCCATCAAGGACCCACTGCACAACTCATAGAATTACATCAGCCAGGGGAGAGGAGCCAAGGGGAGAGGACTCATAGAATTACATCAGCCAGGGGAGAGGAGCCAAGTATTCCCACCTGGATATAATCTGGGGTTTGGAACAGCATGAGCAGGCTTACCTACTGGATTCCCAAAGAATAAGTGCTACTACTGGACCTTCAGGTGAAGACCAGATCCGTGTACAGGATCACTGCTCCAACAGAACCACTTCATCTGGACTGCTACCACCACCCTGACTAACAGGGTGTCAGGTTGTATCCTGACTCTGTCACTGTTCTTGTACTATTGCATTTATTTTAATTTTCCTATTAAATTATAGTTCTGACTTGCGATCTCCCACCAGTTTGTTTTCAAACTAGTACAGGGGTGCAGGTTGCACACCAGGTGCAGAACGGCTTGGGTTGGCTATTTCTGGCCTGTTGTTACCTTTCAGGCATGCCAGGATACCTCCAGTAGGAGCAACATCACCCCTGATGAGTCAGAATTACTTTGGCCCCAAAGTGTTTACAGTTGCTTTAGAGCTATTTTTAAAATCAGCAATTCATTTGAAAAAAATTGCCATTTTCCAAGCATTTCCTTCTCCATGGAATCCAAATGGAAAAAACAGTCTTCTGCCCAGAGAGCCACCTCTGCTCTTTTTTGAGAGCCTTGCTGTCTCTAGTGGGCCTCCGATGTTGGAAACACTACATCGGAGATACTGAAAGTATGTTTTAAAAAATCTGATTACAGAAAGTGTTAGATAAAGGAAATGAGATTCTTTGAATCAGACAAAGTTTACTGGTACTCATTTTGTTGTTTTTAATAATGGTTACAATAAGAAAGCTCAAAACTTGTTACTGATAAATTACTTTCAACCCTTTACTTTTTCCCCACCTTTTCTGGTTCTCCTTAGAATAATCATTTTAAGTAAGAAAAGTAGCTCTGATACCATAAGAACTATATAGGATTTAATTGTCCTTTATTCAAGTTTCTTCTCTAAGAAACCACTAAGTGCTTCATTATTAATACTAAAACCAGATGCCTCACTACCCTGATTAACTTTGTCTGAGCCAGAAATTGTTTTCCTTTTCCTCAAAGCACACATTACATTTCTAGTCAGAGTTCAGACTCCCATAAAACCTGATAAAGACATATTTCCTTCCCATATCTCAGACATTTCAATTTATGCATATTCAGTGATTTGATTTATAAAGGGATTGAGAATAACTTAACTAAGATGTTCTCCACTTAAACAACTTCCCAGAGGAACAAAATATTTGAGAAATAAGTAATATTCATAGTGTTTCATTCACTAGAAAGAATTTAAGAATTTTGAGTACATTAAATAAAGATTACAACTGGGGCACTGACAAGAACAAGAACTGAGGCAAATCACTTCCAACACTTGCTTGAAAAAAAGGATCAAGTCTGCAAGTGCATTTATACATTTATTCTATCTAAAGTAATCTGAGACATGTGGACAAAACCAGTCCTGACATGCTACGAAGACAAGAAGCTCAAAAAACATGCTGAAAAAGACACAGGAGATACAAAGCATTACAAAGTTGATGAACTCCTGCAGAGAAATGGGAGAGCAGCAGTGATTTTAAGCAACAGCTGGAAGTGCAACTTCTTTAAACTAGTTCCCCTTTTGGCCCAGAAGCCCTTCATAATCTAGAGCTCTCACCACCCAAAGCCACACTAACACATATCCACATCAGCACCGTTAGGGGGAGAAATTAATTCCAGTAAACCACACAAGGTGGTCCCTGCAACACTCATCCACCCCTGTCTGCCACAGCAGATCATAGCTTGACCTCTGGTCTGAGCCCTCAAAGGTGTCTCTGGAAGGGACAGCAAAGGAGTTGTGAGAAAGACTTTGGAGAAGCAGAATTTTGTGGATTCTCAGAGCTCCTTTCCAGCATGCAAGGCCACCAATGGCAAATAAGAAAGCATCCTGGATAGATGCAAGAGGTCAGCACTATGTTTTTCAGGGCCAGAAGAGAGCCTGATGTAAGAATCGAGACCAAGGTCACAGATGGGATGAGATATCACCATGCAGATGCAGCAAAAGGTCTCAATTTGAAAAGATTTCCTCCTAAAATAACCTGCAAGGTTTGGACACAGAATGGCTGTAAAATAAACAAAGAAGCAAATGTCTGGGTTGTGTATGGTACTCTAGTTACAGCCCAAGAGATGGATGGGAAGGCAATATTGTCTACAACAACCCATGAAAGAGGGGGTAAATATGCATGGTGTTGAGGGAATTAGAACTCCTACTCAAGATGGGTAGTTGATGTAGCTGATAGCTACAGAGACACTCCTGGAAACCATCTTGGAAAGATGGAAGAAAGTGGCAAGGCAAACCTGCAATTCATCCATGCAGGAACAGAAAACTGGAGAAGATACTGAGAACAATATCAAAAGACATCAAAGAGAAGCCTCCCCTTAACTGGAAAGTTGGAGGATAAAGGAAGAGGATTTCCAGGAAGACAAGGGGGTGTGAGAAGAGACTGAAGCAAAAACAGTAAATAAAGGTTAAATATTCAAAAGGAGGTGCAAGTGATGACAACGTCTCAAAAACCAAACCTCTGGAAAATTAAAATTATTCTTAAAACTCATGAACATTTGTGAAATATATGAAAATTCCTGGTAATGGTATTGCTTTAAATTAACAAAAAACTTGAAAATAACTGTGAAGTACAAACTAGAGGCTACTGAAAATTGTCAGGGTTGATAATTAAAATTTTAGCCACCTGATCATAGCATGCACATGAGGAAATTCAGTGTCACATAAATACCATGTGGTAGGATTGCAGCTAAGCTCATCTTTCAAAATTTTATTACTACCATGGCCAGTGGAACTATGCACAAGGATAAAAACTCATGAGTAGGAGTGTCTTTAATGATTTCGAGGCTTAATGTCTATTAATGTTCGAGTTCAAAAAATGTCATACCTGCCATTGCTAGAAAATATTGCAGGCACAGAAGGTGGACTAGCTCCAGCAAAATCATTCATAAAGTCACCAGTGAAACGGCAGGTGGCTGTATTGTTAATGACATTTCCAAAGCAGTTTTCATTTAAGAAAACTACTACGGCATAGTGAATGAACATTTCCCATGAAAGAGAGTGTCAGCACGAAATGCACCTAGCAGAGAATTCAGTAAATCTAGGAAATGTTTTGGTTTGTAATTTATTTTATCTATAAAAAGAAAAAGAAGAAAAAAAAAAAGAACTGATTTTTTTTCTGACCTCAAGAAACTACTGAAAGGCAACAGGAAAACCACATCCCAAAGTGCTGCCAAATGAAAGGTGCGAAAACATGAATTTTAGTCCTACTTTTCTCAAGATTCAGACAATGTAGAAGGGGGAGAGAGTTATTTTAGAACAGAGAAGCAGGCTAGGTGGCTCCATGAGCCATGCAAATATGTTCCTTGGGTTGATCTGCTCACCCTAGAGCCTCAGGCAAAGCAGGACATATGCTCAGACTCTCTGGACAGAATCTCAAATTCAGAAAAATGGTCTGATTCTCAGTAACAGCTTAATTTCCTTTCCTGTCCAATTTATTTAGGGCATTCAGTAGATGACATGACTTCTGCAAACATGTAATTGCAAACTTTAAAATTCTTCCCTAGTTCCAAGTAAATGTCCTTAAGGAAGAAAAACATTTATCAATGGTGAATCATATGTTTGCCCCTGAAATTAAGTCACTTCTTAACTCTAAGGTACCTGAAGGGAAAGTGTTTCATGCGTGACCCTCAGTTGCAAAGGTGCTCTTATGCTTTAAAAGCCTTTAACTATATTTGCAGTGCCAAACTTGCAGCAGACAACTTTTTGGCCAGGGACCATCACTGAGTCTGACTCCTGAACGGAAATGAATGCTCAGCACTGAACAAAACAGACAGACCTCTGTATCACAGCATGTAACAACATTCTCTGCACAGAACTCCAAGTCCCTGAGAAGGTAGAAATAAAAAAAGAAAAAACAATTTTTTATATCCATATCAGTAGCATACGGAAATGTTCCAACTCACTTTCAAAGTCTGACAGTTATTCATAATAATTCCTTTGAACAGCTCCCAAATGTTCCCAGAACATCTCAAAATTAGAAGCAATATGGGAGTTACTTTTCAGAGGTACCCTTATGTTTATTTTTATTTGGCCTTTCTTGGTTGCAATACACTGTCAGGCAGTACACATTGGACTACATCAACATACCAAAGGTCACACTGAAATATATCCTGGTAAATCTCTTTCTAGGGGGTATACTTGCTAGTTGTACAACTACCCATCAGGAGAAATAATTCAAATCACACTTACTACAATGTCAGAAAACAAGGGAAAAAATCCTATTTAACTTCTTCAGGAAGCTGATGAATTTTGTACACCAGGTTAGGCTTTTGCAGAACAAAGCCTGGGCGAGATCCAAGAGCAATGGATTTAGACATTAATCTTCAGGAAAATCTGCCCTAGGACGCATTTCTATTTGAAAAGTGGTTTTAATTTATAATCTGTTATTCCATGGGTGTATCTACTCAGCTCTTTTCCTCTGTCTGAAATAAATCATACTACAACATCTCAGCAACCCATACTCAGACATCAACAGCTTCAGAGTTCTTCACAAACAGAACAGATGCATCATTACAAGGCTTTTTTCACTATATGTTTATGCATTTACTATACACAGACACTGCACAGAATATATAAAAGCACAAATAGTTGGAAGAGTGCTCACCATAAGTGAGAATATACAGTGGTTTTCCATTGGTATCCATAGTGGTTAGGCAAGGAGCTTTTGGTGAGATGGTCCCCCATCGCTGCAAGGCTGCTTCCAGGGAAGGCGGCCAGTTTGTAACCACACCTAATTGTTCCCCACGCATAGCCAACATCTGAGCTCCTTCTGGCTTTGGCTGGTTTGGATCTG
Organism: Corvus kubaryi; assembly: GCF_017639235.1. NCBI lineage: Eukaryota > Metazoa > Chordata > Aves > Passeriformes > Corvidae > Corvus > Corvus kubaryi. The sequence continues at coordinate 49,044,917 of NW_024581137.1, read as the reverse complement.
GCTGTTGAACTTATGATTATGAAAAGATATACAGTTACCATGTGAATTCTATACCTTGTGTACACCTGTGTAATCAAGAGAATAAGTTACCTTTGCAAAATATTCTGAAAACAGTAACATGTAAGAAGGTATTGAGAAGTAACAGAGAAATATAACAGAATAATTTACTTTTAACTTTAACACAGATCAAGCAACTGAAGCACCTCAGGAATGAAAAGTCCTTGTTCTTACAGGAGTTCTACAAGCAGGGAAAGAAACTGCTGAGGCAGCACGCATATATTTATCTTCAAAATAATCAACATTTCTTTATTCCTAAAGAGAGATGGAGAATACTTTTTCCTGGGAAAAATGCAGTAATGAGATGAACTGCAGGACTACTGACAAAAATGTACTTTAACAAGTAACAGATTGATTTAACTCATGTTCTGTTACATGTTTTCTTATAAATTCCTGTGAAGACTATTTAAATTTCCACATTCTGGCAAATCTTAATCCTCAAAGCACCGGTCTTTTTTAAAAAAAGTTCCATTTATTGACTGCATCTTTTTTTCTATTTTACATTTAGTTCATTTTTCATACTTCACTGTTACACAAAGGATGTGTAAAACATTTAACATGCTCCCTCACTAATAGATTTTCTCATATTGGTGTTCAAAAGCAATGGCTGCAAGCCACAGAAGAACGTTCTCAAAACAAAGCTTCCCTGTATTCTCTTCTATCATTTCTTTGCAAGCAGAACCAGGAGCTGAGCAAACAAGAGAGACTTTTGACTCCACAGCACTATGTCTAAGCGTACTACAAGCAGTTTCCACTGAATACCAATGGTTTTTTTGGTACTTGCCAGTACAGGGAGGGCTTACTTGGCTTACTAGAAAGTCAACGTAGGAGACAAACATTTTACAGAGTTTTAATAAGCGATCCCCAAACATTTTGAAAAACAGTCATTTTACCTTCTAACAATTCCTCAAAGTCATCTACAAAGAACTCTCGTAATGGTGGTCGTTTGGGCCGTTTTAGTGTATTGACCAGCTGCTGAATCTTTGCTGACACTCTGCTGCTCACTGGTACTCCTGCAGGACAGGGATCAATGGAGACATCAGTCGACAGCTACGCTGCACCCACCAGACATCAGGTGGGCTAAGAAAAAGTCCAGGACTGCAAGGCCACCACAACTACAGTTTCATGCCATACCGTGACTCAAGTATTTAACATTAAAACATACACGCAAAAAGGAACAATGATGCCTAATGTGAATAAAACCAGTACAACAATGTCAGAGCGAGGTTGCAGAATTAGAGGGGAAACAGCACACAGACTGAGGGAGAGAAGCACAGTGGAAAAAATGTCCCTACACCAAATGTCAGTACCCTGAGGGAATTCCCTCAGCAATGGTCAGTGAGAAAACTGGCACTTGCCCTCCCCATGATCATGGGCCATACCAACGTTGTCTGACTAGACTGCAGCCTGGTGAGAAGTGTGGGTCATAGGCTCTGCCCTGTCATTTATTCTGGGTTATTTTTACACTGCAGGGGACATCCATCCAGTACCCATCTTAAACATGGTTCACGTCTTTGTATTATTTCAGCATGACCCTGTATTCTCTGAACATCCCTGCAGTCAATCCCACCAGCCAGCAATCTCCAAGGGGAGCATGCTTGCCCATACAGCACTTCGGAAAACACTGCTCCGAGCAGCAGCCTGGGGCAAGGGACATTTTTATAATATAGTCCCATCAATCACCTCCCCCTTCCCTTTCTCTAGTCGAGTGCAAAGCCTCTCCAATGTCATCTGTTCCTGAACTAATAGCTTTCTGTCACTGCATTGTAGGAATTTCAACTTCTTACCCTTCCATAAGGTTGGCTCCAAAACTTTTACCAAGTGGTGTTTAGAGCTGAAGCTACTAAGTTTAGATGCAGTACACTTGGTCAACAACTCCATGCTGTGCTGAAATATTGTTTGGTAAGTTTTAGAAAAGAGGAGCGGTAAATAAGGAAGGGTTTACAAATAACTGTTTTTCAAAAAAAAAAAAAAAATTCAAGAGAATGAAACATCAAACATGTTAATTTTCAAGATCCATCCTAGCATGTCACATTCTCTGCCATTTAAAAAAACAGACTAGCTGTAACCAGACAGCATGATAATAGCAAATCTAAAGAGATTCTCTGGGGTTTTTGCCAAACTTCTATTGGGAGTCAGCTCTGCTGATTAAGAAATATTTCTCTATGTTATCTTCATTGATATCAGCTTATTTTAGAACTGTAAAGGGCCTGCAGCTTTGTGTTTACAAGTGAAAAGTGCCCAGAAAAAATCACAAAGAACACCCAAAAAACAAGAGCAGATGCATACAGTAACCACTAAAAAGTCCAGGATACTCAAAATAACCCCAGTTCTGCTTTGTGACATACCATCACCAGTCTCCATAAGCTCAGCGTTGCCATACTTTGGTGCCACCCGTGCTGTGGATCCTTGTGGTCTTTCTACTTGTATTGAGTGTTCTGAGGTGTAAGTGGTAACATCTGGAGGGGCAGAATGATTTTCTGTGAAAAGTAAGTTAAAAGGTTTAACCATGTACCTCTAGTGTCAAAAGGCAGAAAAGCAAAGGGCAGAGGAAAGGTGAGAATTTGATTTTGTTTTTTCCCCAACATCTGAACAGGCGTTAAAGTTAATGCATAAAATGATGGTACTGAACTACAATGTGTAGCATGATTTTAATAAATAAAGTTTGCACTGATTAAAACAGGGCTATATATCTGCAATCACATAAGCGATAGGCTAAGAAAATGATACAATTAGGTTGTAGGTTCTCCACTGACATCTGATTTTACTTAAAGCTTGTGGACATCTGCAAACAGAAAAGACCCAGAGAAATACACTTCTGTTGCATTATTGTGTTGATTTTTCTAAGTAAAAAGAACACAGCACATTGTCAATCACTTGCAAGTGCCAATGCATATCACTTTCATAACCTCTGTATTTTGAATATGTCAATTTTAGTTAAGAAAGGAAAAAAGTCAGTCATAGCAGGTTTGGAAACTAGAGGCAAGAAATAAAATGTAAAGAAACATGAACTTTGCATTCTTCATGGACACTTGCTTGTCTACTATTTTTAGACAGAGATATTTCAATTCTTCCGCATAACAAAGCCTTGCCTTCCAGAAGGCAAACACGATTTGGTCTGACTCATGCCAGCACTGCTGAACAATTCCACAGAGCTAATCTTTCTCTTTCATGGCCTGATAACTCAGCATGCTACCACAGTTCGTCTTCCCATGTTTTCAAGTTTGAGTCTTTATTTCCTACGTATTTGTACTATTTTTATAGGTTGTCTCATAAATTTTTTGCAGGTTTTTATCCGCATTAGATTAGATGGAGATAAACGCCACAAGCAAATAACAACTTTTATTTCAATTGACATAAATGATCCCCAGCAGCCTCTGAGTTACAAAAGAAGGCAGGTTGTCATTCTGCTGCCACAGAAGTGAAGAGAAATGCATTCTATTTTACAACAGGGTAAGAGTCTTTCAAAACGAAAAAATTCTGGAAAAATGTCATCATGTTCCAGTACTGTTTTCAAGATGTGCTTTTTATTAAACCTTTTCTTTAAGTATTATGATGTCATAAGTACTAGAACACCAACCTCTACAGTAAATTTAATTTCAAACATAATTATAAAGCATTTTCATTTTTATGAGTTTTGAACTTTGAAACACTGTGATTCTTGTGCATTCAATCCCAAATTTATGCACCATCGACACAGAAAACTAATTTTTTTTGCTACACATACATGAATAGGATGCTATAATAGATACTTATTTTGCATAGTTCTCATGTGAATTCTATACCTTGGTAGCATTTGACAGAGAATCATCATGAAAATTTAAGACGTGACATTAATGTCTGCAGCTGTTATTTAATGTTTATATTCATAACATCATAAGGGCTCAATCCTATCACCCAATCATATTATCTGGTTGAGGACAATGAAATGGCTTTTTTTGACCAACTCAAAATGTCGTGCATTCTACAAATGTCCAGTTGGAGCTTTTGCTTCTGATCATGTCCATTGTTACAATTTTACTGAACAAACACCTTATATTGTGCTATAAGTGACAGTTGAAATACAATAGATTGAACAATGAAGCTTATGCTGGTAATGGCTTGAATAATGTCTTCCTTTTAAATTTCTTGTCATTATCAACTATTTTAGACTCAGCACAATTTTTTGCCCTTTCCTGTTAAGTGGCAAGAGCTTTTTATAGATCATGATTGTATTACTCAATAACTAAGTGAATTAAAAAATGCTGATGTTTATCTTTCTCTTTACTTATAATGCAGTTTTGCTATGCATATGGGAGATCATGACTAAGAAAATAATTGTACTTAGTCAGCTATCAATAACATGAGAAGGTATTTTTAAAGTGAGCTGTATTTGCTTACATCTTTCCAGTGAAGTATTTCCATCTTTCAGACTTTACAGGGCAAAGTGAATTGGAGTTAAAGATTAAATTTTTTTTAATGCATGGGGCAGAAGATACATGAGCAGGGATGTTCTCCCTTCAGAACTCTGCGCTTAAACCAAGTTCTTCTTTGTTACACATGGTGCTGAGGAGGGGGAAAGAACATAACAAGAGTCCTGCTCTTTTGTAAAAGGGTTTCCTTTTGAACAGACAGCACTTGCACATGAAGTTGCCTAAAAGAAGCTCTCTACCCGAGGCTGCCACCACAGGTCAGTCAAAGAGTTCTAGTGCCCAGCTGCTATTTACTTTTATCCCGAAGAAGAGGAATATTAAGGTTTGTCTTGACGTGTTCCTTTATAGTATCTGCTTTACAGATGTCTTATCATGGCAGTATCTACCTCTAAGTTTCATCCATTAGATTTACAAATATTTGGTCAGTTCATGTCTCAGAGTCAGGCTTGGAGAAATGAAAATCATACAGACAAAATTTTGGTCTGAATGAGTTCTAAAGAAAAAGATAATTGTTATGTTATGTGAAATGTACCCTTTTTTAATATAGAACATTCAATCCAAGCTTTGGCTATGGACACGATCTGTAGAGAGTTGCTTGGTCTTATGTCAGGTAACTCAAAGAACTGTCTGAGCTTTCATTAAGAATCATGATCCTGACACATCTGTTCACTAAAAAGTAGAAACTGTGACAGCTGCATGACTTCAAAGTACTTCCTCCATCAAAGATACATATTCACCTCCTATTCCCATCTCTTCCAATATCCTTGCATTAGAGGATCACAGACAGAACAGCTGTTTCCAGTTAAGGCTCTCTTCATTTCTTCCACTGGAGTGACATCATTTACCCCATTTCATGAAGATCAGAAAGGCCCAACAAAGCAGAGCATGCTCATGTAGGGATAGAGCCCATGCACTGACAAAGCCCCACGTCTGAGGAGAGGCAAAGAAGTGGAGGAATACTTTCAGTGGAGGTTTGGAAGCTCACATAAGCAGCAGGTATTTGAAAAGTCTCAGGGAACTCAAAAAGCATTCCTGCAACACTGTGCTTGAAGAAAATGCAGCTTTTACTCCCAAATGAGCTGGCTCTTCTGGTTGTCAGGGAAGGGAAATCCAGGGTCAGAGATGCAGCTCTTGTAGCTGGGTTTTTCTTGTACTGATGTCCAGGTGACAGATTGTATTTTAAACTAGTCTCCTGTATAAGTTAACATTCCCCACAGAACACAAGAATTTTCAGTTGTTTGAAAACTATCAGCCATGCTTATGGCACATGTTTTTATATTTATTTGATTAGCAATCTATGTAGCCTTTAATGTGGATAGAAGCCTTTGATTTTCAAACAGAAACATATTTGAAGCATATAAAAGAAACATTAAATGCACCTATAGGATCAACACTTTGAAATGACATGATTAACTATAAAGATTTACAGTCATAGGCAAGCACTGTGTAATTTTCATTGCATGAACCTTGTGAGCTCTGGGCTGTGCTTTCTGTCCCTGATTTTTATATACACAGAAATCCAAACCATGTAATACCAACAAAAGAAAGGTTAAAGATCTTAGAAATATGCACAGTACTGACCCAAAGAAGGGTCAGAACATTAGATTTTTTTTACAGATTTCACTGGTTTGACCTCTAAATTCAAGAATTACTGAACCCAACTGTGACACCTATGCCAAACTGAAGACTTTCCCTGTAGCTTAATGCAGACAGCTGAGCATCTTAAAGCTGAGAATAAATATTAAAATTATATCTATCCCAAACTAAAACTTTGGCCACAATAAAGCAGCGGCAATCAAATTAAATGAACAGTATAACATTAAAAGCATATCATATCTTATGCAAATTATCGAAATGAGTCACAAAGATAACTCTGATTATATTGTAGCCAAAGCTTTTTATCAAATCCCTTTTCAGGCCTGCATTAGTATACTTAAATTGGAAAAAATCTCCCTTTCATTCTGTGATGCACTCTGGAGGTAAAATCCTAGTGGATATCAGAATGGAGGGCTTTTTTGGGTTATCATTAAGGTCTTCCCTGTTGCACTTTGAATTTGTATTTTTAAAATTGGCACCTTCAGAGTAAAATTGGCACCTTCTCTCTTGCAGGCTGGCCTGTCTCTGGAGAACAATTCCCTGGACCAAACATCAAGCCATGGTAACATATGTTCTTTGTGACCAAGAACAAACTGTCTCTGGTAGCTGAGGAACTTTAAGGAACAGGATTACTCTTCTCTCTCATCTACTCTCCTGCCAAAGACATGTATTCATTCACCATCACTGGCCCACTGCCCTGCAAAGAGCCAGGCTTTCTGTAGGAATACTTCAAATCTATTACCTCTTAGAATACATTTAAATGCAAAATTTACCTTCTTGGATGGGAAAGAAACAAAATAGCAATTTAATTTCAAATTCTTAAAGGATGCAGCTCACCCATGAAGAAATACATCTTAGAGTTATCAACTGTGCAGCTTCTCTTACATTTCCAGTGACTTTAGCAACAATGACTGATGGCAACCATAAGACCCCAGTCTCATCACTCATATTTTGTGCCCAAACAACCTTCACATTACTACACCTCAACTACTGTCCAAGAAGAGTTGCAATTTAAGGTATCCCATTGTCAGAACAAATGAAAATATGCATACACTGAGGTAAGCTCAGCTGCTTCCTTCAAAGGCAAGATCTTTCTAGTCAACAACAAGGCACAATAAAACAAGTATAAAAAATAGTAGTTTCCCTCTTCTGCAGAATAGTGCCATCTTAATTTAGCTCTATAAATGCTGTATTATTTACCACAAACTTAGTGATTATAAAAGAAGATTTACTGTGCCAGATTTAAAATTACCAAAATGTCAAATTATAAAGAAGCTATTTTTAAAGACACATTAAGACTTGGTGAGTGAGTAATGCAACCTTTCAGAGTTTGGATAAATTTAATTCTCTATGCTATAATTTCCTGTAGCATTTCAAGATGAAGTCACAGAAAATAATCAAATGCAATGATTAATGTGTTTCCAAGTGTATGTGTTTCTAAAACAAGTTTCTAAGCATTCATTTAGCATGAATTTATGAATACAATACAAGTTCTTCCCCTGACTGCAATTCAGCAGTTCCAGATCGCGATGAGAGGATTACTGAAAATACAGGTGTTACATCAAGCTATACTGATAGCAAAAACCAAGGGATATGTACTCTTGTTCCAGCACATAAAACCAGGAATACTGAAGAAGCTTTCATGTATCTCATTACATACACTTGAAAAGGTTGAGAACAGTCACATAAACTGTAGTAAGACAGTAGTAAGATTGCTTTATCTGTTCCAACACAGACTTCAACAGATTTTCAGTGAGAACCCAAAATACACACCCCAGCAAGAACACACCCAAAGCAAGTGCCTTGTATGATAAGCAGCTGAAGAGTGAAAGGAAATCAAGCCTTGCTTTCCACATATCCAATCAAATAGCTGCCTCATGTCAATAAAGACTAGGGTCAATGGCACAGTATTCAGGAATTATGTCTGTGAAGCTTAGTCCTAATGCAAAGAAAGCTTTGACTTCCTAGGATCTTTCCAAAGGAAATAAACAAGCTATTAATAACAACAGCTCCCTTTTCTGAAGCTATATAATGGTCTCTCCCATGGAGTATAATCGCTAGATATCCCAGTTCAAGTATTCTAAATTCAATTAAGGGCAGAAAAAAATATGTTTAAGAGGACTACTGTTAACAGAATTATCAAAAATCACTCAAGCTATGTAATTAAAGTGGTGCAGCAGTGGGGGAAACTCATATGCAAGCAATCCCTAATGATGCATGCACTGATTTTCCTTACTGATGAATCCTACAGAGGATCCTTTATAGCGCTAAGTAATGGAAGTCACAGAACTGTACATTTTAAGGTATTTGGTAACCAATAGCTAGACCCTGTTTGCCACAACATAAGTTTACCCCCAAATCCAAACTGCTATGTTTTTCCCCTCCTGAAATAGGAACGTAGGACTATCTCTCCATATAATACATGTAAATATTAAAAAGCAAAGAAGAAAGGAAAGGCTTCTGTAAGACTTCATGTAGCAGCATCAGCTGAACCTGAGAGTCAAAATTCATGTTAAACTGGACACACTCAACACATCTCTATACTGACCTATATGAGTTTGAGCCATAACATCAGCTAGTCTGTGTGCAGCACCACTGCCTCCACTTTGTGTCGAGGAGGAGGAAGTGGTTGATGTGGTAGAGCCGTGGATCGCTTGACTGATCCAATGTTCCATGTTTATACTCCCCTGGCTTGAGGTGGGAGTTCCCTGGGAGTCGCCCTGTACAGAGCCTTCGTCTTCTGAACCAGAAGAAGTATCTAGTAATTAAAAACAGCCTGTTAGCTTGCAGTCCTTTGGGGTTTTCTTAATAGAAATAACTCATATTCACATCACAAATCTAAAGAAAGTGCCATTAAGAAAATCTCAGGAAGGCAGGCAAACATAATGAGAAAACTGCACTACTGAAAACCCTGAAATTAAGTCAGTTGCTAACCGTGCACATCTCCTGCTCTAAGGTCATGGCGTGTGTATTATTGTACACAAAAAAAAAAAAAAAAAAGGATAATTAAAGTCTTCCTTTGTAATGTTAAACACAGAATTTTCTGAAGATTTCCAGCCAGGAGAGAATAAAAAAAAAAACTTTCCCAAGCTCACTCCACAAAGTCTGTGAGACACTTATACAATTGTACAAAGTCCAATCCTCAGTGAAATGGGAGTCCCAGCTGGATTCAGTGAGTATGAGAAGCATGAGATATGAGGTATTTTCACAATCTAGTAGGTAAAAAGAGCAGATAAACTTGAAAAGGAACGGCACAACTAGTTGCTAAGACAATGTTAGATTACATTGTTAGGGAATAAACCAGAAACGTGAAGGGAACTTAGACTATCATAAAGAATGACAAGCTGGCCATAGTTAGGTTCTTGTAAGCCTAAAAGGACTGGTGCAAGCTAAGGTATCACCAAGGGCAAAGCAATCATGTGAACTGTCCCTGTTGACTTTTCCACTACTCAGTTCACCTTCTCTTCAAACATACCTCAATGAAGATTGGTGTGCATTAAATTACATTTCCATTTCTATCTATGCTGACAGATTAGCAGCTCATAGCAGCACAAAGAACCATTTTAAAAATTCTCATTCAATTTAATATTTAAAAATAGAGAGATACTCACCTGGAGGTGTGTAGGCATCCATTGATGTTTGCACCACCAATGAACGTCGTTTTGAGGGCATGGGGACTGCCATTTTCCTTTCTTTATGTTTAGCAAGGGCTGCCTGCACTGCTTCTGTGTGGACATCTAGAAGGAAAGAGGTTTGAAGCCAGAGTTAGACAGAAAGGAGCTGTTCTTTGCCCATCCAGCACACCTGTTGCAGGTTCATGTGTGTGCCAGCTGGGCTGACAACGCACATCCCATGATGGAAGGCCAGGAACACATGGGATCTCAGAGGAACTGCAGGAGTTCTCCTCACTGTAGAAAAAGCAGCTACAGTGAAAAGTGCTGTACCAACAAACAAGCCCTTTGTGCTGTATGATATTCCCAGAACAGTGTTGCAGTATTTGAAGAGCAGGAACATCACTTCCCGAGAGCAAACCTTTGTTTAACCAGGAGCTGTTACTTCAGTGACCATTGCCATTTTCAGTGGAACTGTGGTGTATTATTGTTGTCCATTTTTTAAATAAATAAGGTTTCCAATTTACACAAAAGTCACACAGAGTAAGTGAACAAGAACATTTGCTTGAAGGGTAAGAGGTATGTTAAATGCCACAACAGAAATGGCAACAGGTCCCTCATTCCCAAATACTTCTCCTGACCCTGTCACTTGGCATTATTCACAGAAAAATAAGTACTACGTAAGGTTGGCCTGAGGTGGAATGAGGAAAAAACCACTCTAAGCACAGACCTGGTGCTTTTCAGGCAGGTGCTGCACACAGCTCACACCAGCCCACTCCACAGTATCCAACAGATCCCTTCACCTTGGGGATATAGCCAGTGGACAGCTTCTCTACTTTTCACATGTATTTATAGCTGCCTGCCTCCCAAAGTTTGAAAAAGGCTATTTACCGTGTCAAAAAGATGCGAGTGCCTTTTTGATAATGACTTTGTTTTAAGCACCATTTTTGAATTACTACTATAACTACACATTGACATAAGTCTGCCTTTAGTTTACTACCTTGCACTGTTTGTCTGCATATTTCTATGGATTTGGGACAAGACTCACACGAGGAGAATGTATGCAAAAGACATGGCAGCCAACAGAAGTTTCTTGTGGCTAAAGAAGTTGCCACATACATTGACCATCTGATATCTTGCCTCTTAACCAGTTACCACTGGTCAGCTGTAGAAAATACAGCAATTTGGGTGCATAATTTAGCTATTTCCATTTGTGAAGCAGGAGCACAGTGAATCAGGTCTAATCCAGAGTGATCCCACTTCAGCTGCTGCTGAATCTGCTTGAAGACCACCCCCACAGGCTGGGTTGGCAGCACGCAGTCATTATCCTACTCCTGTATGGATGTGGTGGCAGCTCTGAATGGGCAGTGTGACCCAAGAAAAGCAACAGGAAACAGAAGAGCATATATATATATATATCTCTATATATATATATATCTATATATATATCTATATATCTCCTTATTTAAAGAAGCATTGGTTGAATCACACCTCTGTAACAATCTGGAAGGATGATTAGAAGCATTAGATGATAAGCGCTGCAGTGCCTTATTTCCAATAATGGTGTTTCCTATCTTCAGCCAGGGTTTAAGCACCTCTTACTAGAAGTACAACAAGGAAGAGTAAGAAAAATAACATTACCAGCTGCTTCTGTGAGTCACTTTCTTTTGTTTTAAATCATGAAGAGGATGAGCATAGCAGCAAAGCAAAGCAAGAAAAGTAACAGCAAAGCTGGAAAACCATTCTCAAAAGATGAAAGAGTCGTGCTGCCGATGGACCAAAATGAAGGAAGACCAATGTTATCATCAACCCAGAGAATAATTTCCCTCCTGTCATTATTTTAAAGCAGAAAGTTTTCTTATAATTAATTATAATTAAAAACTGATGAAAAGTTTATGTGAAAACTATAAGAAAATTTATGTGAAAAGTATCAGGCTATGAAAATAAACAATCTAAGACTTTACCTAACAGCATGACCCCAAGATAAATTCCTACCTGCTCATTTCACACCAATGTCAATAAGGTACACAGGACTGAACATGCTCCCTAATAGTTTCTTATCTGTTAAAGAGGGAAAATTCTTGATTTTCCTTCAAAGGATAGCAATTAGATATCTAGCAGTAAAAAAAAAGAAAAAAAAAGCTTTCCCTTTAAAAAAGCTCAACAAACCAACACTGCACAGCAATTTTTGGAAAAAAGAATTTTTGGAAGAAAATAAATTTTGCTGATCAACACATGAGGAACTATTTGTATATTATTGTATATAGGATTGTTTTTTAACTTTGTCAGGAGGGAGAAGAAATTCTTCCAAAGTTTTTTAAAGGAGGACAGCTGACAGAAAATCATTAAAATGCTTAGTGACAGCTGGACACTGAATCATAACTTGTCAATTTTTGACTTCTTTTTTGATGGTGTTTTGATATAAGAAGGTAGACTCATCAGCTTAATTAAAAACACTCTGCAGGGTTTTAATTTTCAAATGAGTCCACAGGAGTCCAGGAATTGAACTGTTTTCTCAATAAGACACATTCTTGATATGTTTATTTGTAATGGGCTACCATGGAATAAACCACACTATAGATTGCTAAAAAAACCAAACCCAAAGCCTCACAGGAAAGCAAAAACAATGTCAAAGATAAGAAACTCTGAATAAACAAGAGGGAAGCTGACTGGGAAGAAGGAACATGCACACCTGTTCCCAGCCAGGCCTGCAAGTTCAAATATTTAGAAGGCATTACTCTATGGAGGCTACCAAAAAAACCCAGGACACGTGTCCAGAAAATGCTGAGGACAGATAGTCCAGAGATGGTCCAGGGAGCATCAACAAGAGTTTCCAGGGTTTTAGGGTGAGAAGAATAAAATGCAGCATAAACAGTCAAGCTTGGGTAAAAAACTTTTCACAATGTTCTCTCTCAGGAATAAAACTCTTGGCTAAACAAAGTGCCTTTATGCATATAAAGAATGGCTAAGGATTAGGTAAAGAATGAATAACTATATAATTAGGCATATAATGAATATATAGATTGTATGGTCTTCCTTTGGAACAAAAGCCTATTGGCGGGTTCTAAAAATGCTCTTAACCTGTCTGGACAGTCTTGTACAGAGTGGAACTTGAATAAGCTAATGAACAGCATTCAAGCCATTCATGCCCAGAGACCAAGACCTAAAGTACAGAGAAATCAGAGAGGTGAGGGAAAGCCAGACTGATACTTCAGAATTACACTTGAGAACAACTCATGGCTTACAATATCCTGTAACCACAGCAAGACAAAAACAGTAAGGAGGTTTGTTCCCAGCAAATACCAGCTTCAGATATACACGTTGCACACGCTTTGCTTTTCTCTAGGCTTTAGCTCTGCATTTCTGATCTACGAGCCAACTTTCTTATGTAGCACAGGTAATGTTAACCAAAATGCAACTAACAATCTCTTCTTGTACTTTCATGCATCATGGATTTAAATCCAAGTTGAAATGTACGTTCTCCACCAGTGTCCCTGGTGATCTGCTTCTCATGAATTTGAACAGGAGTGTGGTAGCTCTTTCCCTTCACCTTGGTGAAAGATGGGCTGTGGTGTCCATCATTTTGTATGTAACTCACTGCTTCCTCAAATCTGTCCCTAACAGCTACTGAAAAAATACGAGGAGACTTGCCGTAGGAATTTATACAATAGTAGCTGGATGCTCCTTGTTCTTTAAAGGAAGCCACATTTTCGATGCTCATTGGGACAAAGTGCGAAGATGTATCCAAGTTCCTTTGGGACAGGAAACTGCTATTCCCCCCGAATCCCATCATCACAAAGCAGTTTGTATTCTCCACATATCACACACAGTATCAGCAGGAACATCATATTAGAATTTCAAACCATCTCGGGTAGGGTGATGCCCCTGTCTTGCAGGTCTGACAAAAGTGTCTGAATTCCTTCTCAATCTATCCTAGCATGCTCAGACTAACTAAATTCATCATACTGTGATTGAGTATTGCTATAAAACACAGATTTCTCATTAATTTTTCCTGAAAAAAATTGTTCAAGTATGAAAACCTAGTCCAAAAACAACACACAAAAAAAAAACCCATAAAAAGAACACTTCTCTGTATTTCCTTATAAGGTTGCTTGCTGTAATTTCTCACCTACTATAAACTTCTGATACAGTTTCAAACACAAATATACCTTGATGTAATTGCACTCAAGTCTTCTGAGAAAGTCCTGTATCTAAGTGGAAAAAACACACTTTTAGGTGAAATATTCTTTCATGCAACATTCTAACTACACAGTTACAGCTGATTAAACTACTCCAGATCCTGACCCTTCAAAGCTCTCCTGTAGGTAAAAAATCATTTTACTCTTCCCACCTGGCTTTTCCACAAGAATGTCTTAACAGAAAATCTAGAACACAGAGTAAAATATCATCACCTCTGTCTACAGTAGTAGGAACTAACGCACAGTGACTTATCTGTTGTTGTCTTCCACTGTTTTAGCTTGGCCAGCCACACATTGAATCCAATTTGTGTGTTTGTACTCAAAGAATCAATAAATGGGAAATGCTTGGGAAAACTCACTGTTCAACTTGTGCTTCCTGCTTAACACCAATCAACCTGGTGTTCAGCATTCAACCTGACGTATTTCTTATAGGCTGTAAACTGCAGACAAAAGAGCTCTGTCCCCAGTCTTTTCCCTGTTGTATTCAAGCATTTTTACTTGTTTATTCTCTCCCTTTACTTTCTGTGACAGGATAGAAAGGGCAAGCATACTTTTGGGAGTGAAGTCAGTAAGTGAAATGGAAAGGAAGTAGAACTGTAAAAACAAGCAGTTGGTAAAGAGAAAGTTTCCTTTCAAAGAACTAATGATCTGTTATTATGCAAGAGATGAGGTCTCAAAACAAAGGGGAGAGAAATTAAAACTGGCACAGAGAATGCGGGTCCGCAAGCTCAGGCTCCCAGAGTGATGATGACCTATGGCTTTGGCCAATGAGCTCCATAACCAGAAACTCTCATCTATTGCAAATTCCTCATGCCGTCAGCAGGATGAATTGCCCAGCTTTCCTGGGAGGTGCTCTGCTTAGTGCAGTCACTCTTCATCTGGTTTATCTCATAACTTGGCACAATGGTGTGCTCCTGACTTAACTGGAAAGGCTTAGGAAAAAAGCCAAACCCACTAAAACAGACATTACTGCACAGCACCAGCTTAATACGGACACCTTTCTCAAAAGGGGTGACTAGATGTCAGAAGATGTTTGGGAGATAGCTGTATTAACTGCTGATAGGTGGGCAGTGGTCAAAGGTCAAATAGTAATGCCCAGAAATACAGAAATAAATACTGTTAATTTCAGACTCCTGATATTTTTGACTCCTTGTTCACAGTGTTCTTGAACCATTTATTCCATATGTTGTCGATGACCCGAAATCTTTTTTGGGTGATGCCATGAAGATTTTTTGCCTTTTCTTTTATACCCCTGTTATACCTTTTTACAACTTCTGTATTCCCAGTGCTTTTTCCCTACATTCTTGGACTTGTTTGTCAAGCTAAGAGACTAAACATCTTAGAAGCTTCGTAGTTAGGGATCAGTGTGCCCCAGATCCCAAGGTTCTCTCCAGAACACATTCTGTAAACTAAGATAGAACCATCCAGGGGAAGGTTCCTTGGGGAGGGGGGCTCACTCGAGCCTCTCATTGGGGAATCTTTGATAGATATGCTAATTAGTAAAACCTATAATATTATACCCGATCTTTTGAGGCATATTGGGCGGGGTGCATCTCGATGCATATAACCTGGACATGTGCACCTAAGGATCCTTAAAATAAATACCAAAGTAAAATCCCTTTTCCTCTTCTAACCATGTATGACTCTTGATTTTAAGACCAGGATAAGGCATCATGGGCAGAACACTACAAATTTTTATTTAGTCAGAAGTTGAGCTGGGTGGTTTTAACTGGCTCTGGGATAATATAAATCTCTTTGGAACTTTTCATGATGCTTTTTTTGGGGAACATATTTTCTCTCATTCTTGCACAAATATATGCATACTTAGAACAAGTGGTGACTTCCCTCTATGACAAGCTGCACTCTCCTAGTCATTTCCTTTGGGGAAGACAGTATGTATGATCCTTCTAGGCTCAGCTGTCTCCACAAGCAAATCAGTCTTCCTTTCCTGAAGCAAAAACCAGTTGTTGTGTGATGAACAAGGTCAGCCATTTCCTGCTCCACATATGGAGCCCTGCTGCAGTATCTCGTGTTTCTCTACAGCTGCTAGAAGAGCACTCTTCCAAAGAGTGCATCCTCGTTTGGCACCAAGCATAATCCTGACTCACCCTACCCCTTACACCCCATGGACAGGGATGCCCATCCCTTACTTGGGCCAGAGAGAGTGTCCTTTAAAGCCCTGAACTGGAACTGAGATATTTGAAATATGCTGCAAATTCCTAGTCCTCCTACAGACCTTTGTAGATTTTAGCAGAATGAACTTGCTCCTTTTTCTTCAGATCTTCTTTTTTAAAAGAACAAAAACCTATTCAACAAATTACAGTTGCATTCTTCCTCGAGGTGGAGGGGTGGTTACTTTTTTTCCCCCTATATAAGTTTAACATGCCTCAGCAGCTTCCTTTATTCAACATTAGCTGCATTTTCTCCATAGGTATGTCAAACACTCAAAATACTGTAAGCAAAGCAGTACCTTGTCACAGATCAGGGATCTGGGTATGAGTTCTGCATGGATCAGAGAACAGGGTGCTCCTCCCACGGCAAGCAACAGCTTCATTAAAAAATTCCACATCATAAAACTTTTCCTCACAGCCCTTCCATAAAATGCCTCAGCACACAAAAGAAAAACATTATCTTCTTTTGTACTTAAATCAGGTCTTGCAGTTGTGTGTCAAGTAGTTCTCCTGTATCTCATTTGCCACGCAGCCCTGTCTCTTTTTAAGACAAGAAATTAGACTGGCTGTAGACGGGAGTCATGCACTGCTAGAATCGAGACTGTACAATCTGCTCCTGCCTCTGTTTATGACAAAATATATTCCTTCTGCTGGTTTTGCTCACGTTTTCAGTTTTGCTGGAATTATAAAGCCTTCATATGCAATCACCAGCTGTTTAAGAAACACAAATATGAAAAAAAGCTGTTGACTAATTTTTTCTGTACAGATGCCGAATTACCTAACAGAGTCCCTACCATCTTCTGCAGCCTGGTTTGCCTGTTGTGAGGTAATGGTACTACTACCACCCCTCCTTTCAGAGGACTTACCCCTGGAAGAATAAAACTGCCTGGAGACAAACCTAGTTGTGGTCTGAATTCATCCATCTCTTCTGTTTCTTCATTTTGGCTCACGTAATTCCTCTCATTCTTCTCCCCTGAGCTCTTTTGTCATCTTCTTTTTTTTTGTGTTTTGAGCTAGCCATTGGAAACAATCTTTATTCCTTTGCATTAGTAGCCAATTCCTGGTAACATGATGGATGACACAACTGGGAGTAAGACAGGCCTAAGGACTGAGAAGGTTCAGACTCCTTGCTTGTTACAGGATAGTCCTCAAACACAACTAACTCACTCAGAGAATGGCAGATTATTAAGATCAAGAAGGCCGATGCTTTGTTCTAATGAGTTGAGAATGCCAAAGGATTTTTAATTAGAGGTTATTTATGTACATATAATACATAGTTATGTCTTATTTATATTGCAGTAGAGGATCAGCCCTGAAGTCAGACATTTAACAAATAAGTAAAACCACAAATAAATCTCTGTCATAGGGAAGCAAGCATCTGGGATGGCAACAAGGAAAACAGCTGGAAGAACAGACAGAAGAGGCAATGGGAGCAAGGGCATTTTCTGCTGCATCAACACAGAGTGCAACAGAATAATCAAAACACTTTCTAGTTATTACAGGGAGACAGCTGATATTTTAGGAAAATAGCATTATCAAAGGTGGATTTTGGCTGAAAATTCTGGATAAGACAATGCTAAGTATAGGAATTGTATGCTAAGTAATTATACAGGGAGAAGGTTGGTAATTGCAGTCTTACAGGAAACCAGTAGTTGAAAGCACGAAAGTTGCTTATGAGTTTAATCAGACCTTTGTTAGAGCTACCATGGAAACAAAGGATACACTGAGAATTCATTTCCTAATAAGTGGCTTGTAAATACTCTGAATAGAGATAACTTGGTAGCTACATTTATTGGAAATGCAATCAGGACATACTAAATAGGGTGAAACATGGTAAATGTGGTATCATCAGAACAGATTACAGTTGGGTTTTGTCTTTTAGTTGTCCTGGGTTGACAGCACTGAGTTATTTTCAGGCAGATACGGGGCAAGTGATTTCATAAAAGTTGCTGTGTTCACCCAACACAGATCAGTCCCTGGGAAATCATCTCACCCCTGGGAATGTGAAAGTGAGTCCATATAATAACAGATCTTTGCTGTGGGTGATGCTATAATGAAGCAGTCTCAGAACACTTTCACAATCTCTCTGGGTTTTAAGATAGGAAAGCACATGGCCCAAACAGTGTGACACCTAATTTCTCTCCATCTGGAAGCAGGTGTGCTATTAATTCTGAAATATGGCATTCACAACAGTCAACACACGACTGAAAGCAAGAACAGCTGCTCTAAGATGACTCTCATTTATAGGAGGGCTGTGGAGGTTACTAGCAGAAATAAACCATTGCTTACCTTTCAAAAAACAACTTCTGTGTGCAAGTTTCAGTCTTTGGGATGTTTAAGCTATATATACTAGGCCTCTGGCTTTACTGGGAACTGGGGATGCATGGATATGCAGGGGAAAATTCTGCTTTCATGAATTTTGGGGCTGAATTTTGTTAATGTGTACCATTTTTGGCATTGAAAAGTCAGTGGTTTAGAAAAGATGTGCACTCCCATAAATGTGCCACTGGAAAAGACTTGGCTTTTCAAGGATGCTGCAGCCAACAAGTCCCACTGGTGCAGGAAGCTCTGTGCACTCCGCAAAGGGCTGTGCCATCCTTCAGCCAATGCTGAGCACCTCCCGAGCATTTTCTGTCCCCACCTGCTGCACACATGCACAAACCAGATGCTTGGTATGTTTTCATGTGGTCAGAAAGCTTAACTCTAAAGGAGAGAAGCATGGCTGTCATCTTCCACTTTGGCTGGCACGGCAGTAATCCATAATTCTGAGTGGAAGGAAGGGAGGAGCTCAACACGTGGCTGGGAAAGCTGTATGGGCAAGCTGTGAGACACAGAGCTTACATGCTGGAAACAGAGGACACCAAAACAGCAGACTGAACTCTCTATGACTTCACTGCTGGTTTTGCTGAAAGGCATAGTTTTTGCTTTAATTTGGATTCTTCAGGTATTATAATAAAGTTAATTTTAAAATGTTTTTCTCAAAACTCTGAGTTTTTAAATTATATTAACTCTACCCAGAAGTGAAATAAAACCCCAACATGCAGGTCTCCCACTAATAATTTCCATCCCTCCATTTACTTATTGTCCCATTTGTAATGCAATCTGGAAGTCAGCTTCACACAGTGATCTCATCTCAGGTCCCCTTACTATGCAATCTGAACTAAACTAACTTTATATTTGTTTCTCTCCAGAGATCTTCTAAGAATGTTCCTCAAGAGTTCTACACTTATCCTCACAAACTTTTTCTGCTGGGTCAAAAGCAAGGATGTGGTCATACAAATTACATATTTGCCAGAGTTTTTCTTCAACTTTTTTTTTTTCCCCTGATTGAGTTGTAGCTTGAAATTAACTTTGTAAGCAAGCTAAATCAGATAGGAGATTAATTAATTTCTGAATAAGTCTGTTTACAGCCAGGTTAATGACTTCAAATTAACTCTTACAAGTAACCCTCACCCACCTCAAGGGTTAAAATATTAATCGTTTTACGACAAGCCACATGAATACTTCTATGCAGTCCCATCCTAATAGATAGCACATTAATCGCATTTTTCTTTCTCTTTATTCTTTGGAGAAATGCTAAATGATGATGGTTCAGTAAAAATGATGTCTCAGATCTTCCCATTCCATCCTTTACCATGCACAACTCACATAGTTTCATAGTGTAATTCTTTTTTGTCAGTTCTGGCAGGATTGCAGAGCAAGATCTTGAATGTCCTCTCAAAACCACAAAATATAAGCTACCCGTATATTTTCAAATCACCATGAGGTAAGCTGTAAAGACACAAAATGTCACCTACCTTTGTTAGGGCTCATACACACACCTACCTCATGGTAAACGAGAATGAATACATGGCTAGAGCAGAGCAGCTCAGCTACCAAAGGTCTGGTGCCAGCATCTCAAGGATCTGGGTCTACAGGGAATATTCTTTCATTCCCAGCTACCTTATTTCAAATAACCCTCAAATCTGGCCTGGGATGATTTGTTCTGAAGCTTAACAATCCCGTGCTCAGTATAAGTTGTTCTGTCTTTTCCCCTTTGAACACCAGTGTGGGAAAAGTGGCTCAGGAATTTGATCTGTGAGAGCTGTAGTTAGGGTGTCTTTGTTTTGGCAGTACCTCCAAGTATCTCCTACATTGTCTTTTAAAAGAAGTGCTGAGTGCACTTGGAAAATGGGCTGTTCCCTGCAGTGCTGGGATCTCTGGGGCAGGGGCTGACAGCTCTCCAAGTGTACCAGACCAATTTTTTCTTTCTCATCTCCACAACCTAAATGTACGGGAAAAAAAATCAGCAGAAGAGTGTGAGAAGGGAGGTACTCTCCCAGCTGGGAGTGCAGGTACCACAACCACCCTAGAGGCCGTACCCTTCCTCCATGCTACCAGCTGAGATGTTGATTCCACAAATGGTGTTTCTCCAAACACTCCACTTCTCAGCTCCCAGCTCTGTGCTCACCCACTGCTGTGCGTTTTAAAACCTGTCCACTGAGTCCATGCAGTGCATATGCTCCCATTTGCTGGTCTTTCCTCTAGGACACCATGAACCCCCAGCCACAGAGGCAGCACCATTTCACTTACACTTCTACTTCCCATATCATTGCTGACATCTGGAAAACTCAGTTTTTAGAGCTTATTGGTCTCATTTTTCTTAAGGATTATACTACTCCAGGCAGTGCTCCGGTCATCTTCAAGGCCTATGACAAAGCTCATGAGAAACAAGAGACTTAAAAACCTTGGCCCAACCCATTTGTCCCATCCTTATCTCATCAGAGGAGAATTCTGGTGCAGTAGAAATCTTAGAGACGCTATCCCATTCCTAACACACACATGTACCTTTGAACATATTACACCACATTCCCTATCAATTAATGTTGCCTTTTTTTTAGTTTTTAATTTTTATTGGTACACATTTTTTGTGTTATACCTCCTGGTTTTAGGTGGGGTTTTTTCCTGACAAGTGTGGAAACAGTAAAAGCCAGGTCCTGGCACACGAGAAGGTGCTCTGGTTTTCAGCATCGGGACGGAGAACTCAGGCTTCTTGCTTTGGCCTGATCTAAAGGCCACATGGTGTCCTTTTGGAAAAATGAAGTTGGAAAGGACCTGATGTTTCAGTTCCTTGTGTGTTGAACACCCAGCTGAGGGAAGATAACATACTTTTTCTCTGGAAAGGTGCTGAAGGTGCCTGAGGGAGAGTTTCTGAGCCCCACAAACCATGACCAGCTGGGAAACAAAGAACTGTGGGACATTTATTGTGACCAAGAAAACCATTTCTTATCCCAAGGACCTGCCCAGTTGCCCATGGGCTCTGTCACCTGGCAGGGCCCCAGCAGCTGCTGCTGTACTGCACTGCAGCCTTTATGTGGCAGCAGAGCCCAGCTCAGCTCCAGCCACCACAACGGCAGCCACCGGCAAGAGGCCAAGCTACAGCAGGACGGTCACTACAGGGCTACACTGTGGAGGGGCTACAGCTCACTGTTTTATGCTCCAAATCAGTTAAGAACATTCTTCCAAAAGCAAGACAGCTGATATGATGGCATTTTAAATAATGGTGGCAGAAACTTCAGGTCCTCCTATGAGGGATTTCAGTGCTAGCAAGAGCAGAATGCAGCCACTGCTACCAGTGAGCAAACAGGTCCCTAGTGACTGCATGGAGGGACAACAGCCTCCGAAAATCTCAGTCTTCAACTGAGTAAGCTCATTCAGACAGCATGGCAAGAGTGTGAAAGCTCGACTATTCAGATTACCCACTTGCCTACTCCACCACATTATTCCTATCTCCTTATCTCAACATGCCATTCCAAATCCATGGATCTGCAGCTTCCAAAAGTACCCAAGAAATCTAGTTTCTAAATGGCACTAAGGAGACAAAAGCTGTATGGCCAACTGCAGCTCCGTCTACATACCATTATTAACTCATACTCCAGTCTGTGCCCGACTTTGCAGTCCCCTCAGCAGACCAAGCCCAGTGCTGACATCTATTCTGCATGCAGAGCCACAAGTGCTGTGCACGCCAGCTTTCCTCTGACTGAGCTTTCCTGCCTGAAAACCCACCAGGCCAGAAAAGCCTCTTGGCAAAAGTTACTGATTCAGCCTACAACACCATTTGGCTTCAGTGTCATCTTGAGCCCCCAGACAATGTTACAGTACAAGCACCGGATAAGGAATGGCAGTTGCTAAGAGAAAAACATTGCCATGATCTACACTTGGCAAACCTTTCCAAATATTGTTTCTAAGTGAGTAAATACTAAGAGATTTTTTAATTCAGTAGTAAACAAATCAAAGAATGCTTTTGGATTAATATCAGCTAAACTATTTGCCACATTTTTATAAAGTAAGTAATATAGCTTAACCCTGCACTAATTCAGTTACTACACTTTATAGCATTATCTGTTTCTTTAGACATCTGAAAAATGATCAAAGCTGACATTTTGAAACATAGTGGTTTCAGGCTCCCTTTCTGTATAAAAATAAGCAGCCAGGAAATTTTAAACCTTTTTGGTTTTAAAGAATTAGAGCAAATTTCCAATGTAGGCTGAATTGTAAAATCAAATTATCTTGAAACAAAAAATTACCAGGAACATTTAGGGGAAAAAATAGTGTCCACAAACTCAAGTGTCAATTTTATTTAAAACATAAAATCATAGAACCCAGGCTTTCAAAATTATAGTGCTGAAAAAATCAGTTACAACATTAATGAAATAATAATAATAAAAAAGATTGAAGTAAGAAAATAGGTAGGGATTAAAAATGTCACAGTATGACATTTTGCATAACACAAGAAAATAAGTTGAAGGTGATATTAGTGGCAGCAATGATTTTGAGTCTCCAAAGAGAGTTTGTTAAACAATCTTTGCTGACATCTAAATCCATGTAAAAAGCAAAGGCATGGAAGGAGAACTGGATGACTCTCAGAATCTTAGACTTCCAATTAGGAAAACCTTACCAAGAAGAGACAGAAAAGGATTTTGATCAGAGTTGGAATGGGAGATCTATTTGCAGATGTTAATTGAAATAAACTGTGCAAAAACACTAAGGAAGGGAAATGTTTTCCTAGATGTGAATTCCTTATTGGTTAAAGAGTGTGCATTCATTTTGTTTTGGGCTTTTTCCAAGTAGATGTGCCAAGTATGATAACAAACACTCAAAATGGGTAACAGCTAGGATCTAACAATCACAATGTGATCAGAGCAGAGATGCTGAAGTATTAAGCACAGCAAATCAACAAGCGAAACAAAGACTTCTACCTGAAGCAAATCTGAATCCGAAAGCAAGATAGCCAGAATGAAATCTGACTTGCAAGTTTGCAACCTACAGAAAGAAACAGACTTCTGCTCTCACAGGGGCAATACATAGAATGGGAGAACACAGGTCAGGGTAGGAACATTGCACTGTATCATAGCAAATCTCCTCTGAAAGTAAATTTGGAGAGGATTCTGATAACTTTTCAAAATTAAAATGTGTATTTACATTTACCTTCACTGGCATTTTCTACATTTGGTTTTCTTTTGAGGGAGTGAAGATGCAGGAGTTGTTCAAACCAATTTGCTGGAAAGCTCAGTGACTTGCTGAGGAGTCATGCTATACAGCAACCAAGCTCGGAATTCAAAACTTTGCCAGAAATCCCCAAAATACTGTCAAGCTTTTCAGTTTTAACACCGAGGACATTTTCAGAGCAACAAGAAAGATCTGAATTTATAGTATAGTCTTTACTCTGCTAAAGTAAAACTCCTGACCTAATAACAGCCCTTTACACTGAATTCCTTACTTCTCAGCAACAAAGTTTACATCTTTTTTATATATATGTATATATGTAATTGCAACTCGCCCCATCCCTAAGACAGGACCTTATGTACCCTTTCACTGCACAAATGCCTTCCTTTTAAGGCAGCAGGCAGTGACTGAAACCCAGGGGCAGCAGCACCAACTCAGAGAGCACTCTTGGGGTCTCAGAAGAGGCACACAGTGAAGATACGCATAATGTCTCCTTTTGCCCATCCCCAAACTGACTCGACATCTTAGCTTACAAATGGCAAGCACAGCTCAAGCAGATGACTTTTGACTCACAGTCAAATGCACATGTTTCTAACAGAACTGCTCTGGCGAGTCACAGCTTGGAGATTTGAGGACCATGTGTTGCACACCCACAAATTAGACAAGTTCAGGAATAGTATTTTTTTACCTACTTAAAAGCACTGGGTAGAAATCAGACCATTTATAGTGTAATGTTGGAGAAGCTTCTAGGAGCTTATATATCAAGGAATTATTATGCAGATACCACAACCATTATTCAACAAAAAATTGGCAGCATCTACAGTATGAACCCGGGGTTTCTGAGGGGAGGAGGGAGTTTTAAAAATTTATCAGAATGGTCTGGACACACATGAACTTTCTCTGCCACATTCAGCATTTAATTTTCCTTTAAATGGGACTGGCAAGCTCTTTGACTAATGGAATGAACCAGAGATATTTTACAAAAGGTTTAATAAGGAGTTCTCTACAATTTTCCAGTTGTGTCAGCACAATGAGTCTGACTGCATCCAGCAAGAGGCATCTCTCAAACACAATCCAGAGCTTCCACAGCCAAATTTACTTTCCTCGAGACCATCCATAACCATCAGGCCCTGGCTTCTGACTCTCAGCTCACCAGGATCTCTCTGCCACAGAGGTTGATGGGTGCTGCTGTCTATGGCTCCCTTATTCTGCAGATGCAAGAGGCAGCACCAGGTGAACCAGTCCATGGCCTCAGGCTGCTATCTGAGAAGGATGCTCATACTGCAGCAGCCTCTGAAGCAGTTCAAACAACAGCTGAGCACACCTACCCTTCATCCTGTTAAGGTGTAGTGCACGCAGTTTTCACCTTCAAAGGTAAGAGTAAAGAAGTTTCAGAGCTCACTTTTCCTTTATGGAATCACAGAATTGTTAATGTTGGAAAAGATAACATTATCAAGACCAACCATTAAACCAGCACCACCATGTTCACTACTAAACCACATCCCTAAGTGCCACATCCACATGCCTTTTGAACATTTTCAGGGATGGTCATTCCACCTCTTCCCTGGGCAGCCTGTTTCAATGGTTGACAACTCTTTTGGTGAAGAATTCTTTTCCTAATATCCAATCTAAACCTCCCCAGGCACAGCTTGAGGCCATTTTCTCTTGTCCTGTCTCTTTTACTTGTGAAGAGAAGCTGAACCTCATCCGTCTCCAGTTTCCTTTCAGAGAGTTGTACAGAGTGATAAGGTTTCCCCAGAGCCTCCTTTTCTCCAGGGTAAACACCTCCAGATCCCTCAGCTGCTCCTCACAAGACTTGTGCTCCAGACCCTTTGCCAGTTTCACTGCCCTTTTCTGGACATGCTCCAGCACCTCAATGTCTTTCTTGTTGTGAGAAGCCATTATAAACCAGTTTTAAACCAATCACTTCCTTCACTTTGTGTTATATCTGGAGCAGTATCACGAAGAAAGTTGGATCCCATTCACTTGGAAATGAGTTTTTACCCTTCTGTTCAGCTCTGAAATTAATTTTATCTTCCTTTAATCAGTGCTTCTATTTAGGGCATAATGATGTTCCCAACTTGCTATACTGCAAATTAAATATTTTCTTATAGTATTACCAAACTGGAATCAGTACAGTAAAATTCAGCTGTGCCACAGAACCATAGACTGGAGTAGGTCAGCAGGAGCCTCTGGAGACCATCCAGTCCAACTCCCTGCTCTAGGCAGGGTCATCTACAGCACACTGCTTGGGACCACATCCAATGAGGTTTTGAATAGCTCCAAGAATGGAGTCACCAAAACTTCTCTCAGCGACCTGTGCCAGTGCTTGACCTCTCTTAGACAAAAAAAAAAAGCTTTTTCTTATACTTAAATCAAATGCTTCATATTTTGGTTCTGCCAACTGTATCTTGTCTGACTCCAGCTTCTTTAATTCCCCCATCACGTAGCTTATACACAGGGATAAGATCCCCTTGAGCTTTCTCCAGGCTGTACAACCCCAGCTCTCTCAGCCTCTCCTCACATATCACAGGATCTATTTCTTAATCATCTGTGGTCTTTTGCTGGACTCATTCCAGTACATCCATATCCCTCTTGTACTGGGGCACCCAGCACCGGACTCAGCACTCCCAGTGTGCCTCACCAGTCCTGAGCAGAGGGAAGGATCATCTGCCCTGACCTGCTGGCAGCATTCCTCTGAGTGCAGCCCAGGAGGCTCTTGGCCTTCTTTGCCATAAGAGCACCTTCCTAGCTCACGTCCACCACAACTTTGCTGCCAAGCTGCTTTCCAGCAACCTGTCAAAGTACAAGGGGTTATTCCTTCCCAGGAAGGAATTTGCATTTTCCTTTGTCAAACTTGACTAGATTCCTGTTTGCCCACTCCTCCAGCCTGCCCAGATCCCTCTAAATGCTATTACACCCGTGTGGTATATCGACCACTCCTTCCAATTTGGTATCATCTGCCAGTGTGTGTCTCACCAGCAAGGTCACTAATGAAGCTATTAAGGGGTACTGGAGCCAGTATTCACTCCCTACAGTACCCATTAGAGGCTGGTGTCCAGCTGGACTTTGTACCACTCATTCCAACTCTCTGAGCTCAATATTTCAGCCAATTTTCAGACTACTTTGCTGTCTACTTATCTAAACCATATTTCACCAGTTTGTCAAGGATATTATGAGAGACACTGTCAAAAGCGTCACTAAAGTCAAAGCATACAACATCCACTGCTCTTCCCTCAACTTCCAGGGCAGTCATCTCATTGTAGAAGGTTATTGGGCAGATCAAGAATTGACCAGCCTACTAAGAGCACTTTGTAAATCCATACTGTCTACTCCCAATCACTGCCTTGTCCATATATTTTAAAAGAGCTTCCAGCTTTATTTGCTCCACCACCTGCTCAAGAGATTGAGAAGAGTCTGGCTGGCCTGTAGTTTTCCAGATGCTATGTCCTGCTATTCCTGAAGACAGAAATGAACCTTGCTTTCTCTCAGCCTGCAGAAACCTCCTCTGACTGACAGACAATCACATTGGTCCGTGATCCACCCCCATCACGTCCCATGGACTTCTATTTGTTCAGTTTGTTCAAATATTCCCCATCCTGATTCTCCTTCACAGAGGGTAGGTTGTCATTGTTCAAGACTTTCCCATTGGTCTCAGATGCCTTGATTCCAGAACTCAGATATCATCAGTACAGACCAAGGCAAAGGATACATTAATTATCTTTGCCTTTTCCATGCCCTTTGTCACCCTGCCCCATTCAGCATGTTTTCCCTACTCTTTCCTCTTTTACTAATGTGCCTGTAGAAGGCCTTTTAGCAGCCCTTCACACTCACAGCCAGATCCAGTTCCAGATGTATCTTGGCTTTGTAGCTCCACCCCTTCACGCTTGGACAGTGTCTCTGTGTTCACACAATGAATGTTTCCCATATATAGCTACATGAGTTTACAACAAACTTCTTTTTAGAAAAGCGAGGAACAGAATGAGACATTTCAAATTTTCATTCCAGTTCCGGAGTCTTCAGTTCCACTCACCCGATCTGTAGCGCTCATCCCGTGACCCTGAGGACCTGCGACGGTGATACCGAGAGGAAGAGGATGGAGTGACAGGAGTTCGACGTTCTTGTGGTAACGCCTGGTCCACCCCTGCATCAATGAAAAAACACCAAACAGCTCATTCTGATTGCGTTTTGGAAGGCTTATAGTGAGGAGGAGTTCAGCATACACGACGAGTAGAAAATGAACATTCAGTGCCTAAAGCGCGTCGTGTCAATTGGTTACACTCTACTTGCCTCTGGTCAGCTTTTCTGATGTGGTTATTTTCCTGGTTGTCTTTAAAAAACCTTTTTTCCAGGGTCATGGACAACATAGAAAGAGCAAACAGACAGCAAGCTTGGCATTTTTTATTTCCACAAACAGATGACTTTTCATAAAGTAGTATTTAGGAAATATTTTAATGAGCTAATAAAGGCAGACACCATTGCAGTGGACAGTGAAACTTTCCTGCAAATTGGCTCCTAGGAAAACTTAGTATGTATCATCTAAAACTTCATCAGGTTGGATGGTGTCAGCTGGTGACAACACAATACTAACCTGTGGAAACTAGTTCCTGTGGGAAGGGAACTATAGTAATATGTACAGTCATTTTTAGCCACCAATGGTCAGAAAGTAAACAGTAACTGCACCAAACCAGGCTGAAACTAGTAATCTGTTCCAGCAAAACAACAAAAATAGCCTTGTAAACCTGCAGCATTTGAGTATGCTGACCCTAAACGTCCAGTATTTTAAGATTCAAACCTTTTATTAATCCCTTTCCCATAGCGAATTTGCTTTTTTTTTCCAATAGTATTTACTTGAAAGCTTCTTAAACTACAGTAGCAATATAACAGCAGCATCATACATAAACACTTCTAGAAACTGATGTTCCTCAACAGCTTCCGGAGAAGAGTGAAGGCAATGACTTAAGCAGGAAAGTTCAAGCAAACAATAGGAAAAGAAAGCAAACCTGCATCTGTAATAGTGGGATGATATGGTGCCCTGCTCTCTTCCAGAGAAGAACCTGAGCAGACAAGCCCAGCAGATGCGCTCAGCTTTGAGCTAACAAAGCACAGAGCCTTGGATGAGTTATGCATGGGGTAAAGAACCAGGAGTACCTGACAAAATTAAATTGATTCTTTCCTACGATTTTTTGCCTTTAAGAAGTAGTTACACAGTATGCTCAACTGTAAAAACAGAAGAAAAACTGGTCCCTTGCACTTAGGGCTCAAATGTAGGACTAATAACTTGAAATTGGATTCAACAAAACAATGCATGGAAATTTGCTTGTATTTTTCAATTAAAACATAATGTACAAACTCTCCACTACTATTTCTGAATGGTTCAATGCCAGCTTATTGGGGAGGGCTAAGAGTTTACATTTGCGGAAACAAGAATTTTTCTGTAGACAAGAGACCAACTGAAAATCCTGTGATTGCTTCAATCAGTCTCAGCTGGGTTTCAATGGACTTCTTAAAAAGCATCTTTTGAAAAAGGCTGGCATTGTATGCTTATTTCTTTGTGGAAACAAACTGCACTCTAAATCCAGCTTCTCTCTTAAATCTTTGGATTATCAGTGATGTCAAGTCTGCTTTGATTTTGTGGAGAAATGGCTGGCTGGCTAAAAAACATGCTTGGAGTGAAATCTCATAGGCGCCTAAAAGACAGACTGAATCCATAAATTTTCCTCTACTCAGATTGCGATTAATAATTCACACTCCTAAATCAAATAAAATGTCTTCATTTAACTCCTCTGTTTCCACACTATACTACTGTATAATTTCACTTGCTCTCACTTCCCTTTATATTCTTTAAGTCAGGTGAACCTGACTTCTAAATTACTGAAATAATCAAAAGGAGTACTTTCTCCTCACTTTTATATTCAGGATTTTTCCTTCTTTATTTGGTCACCCTGAAAATGAGCAATATACAGTTAATAATATAACTAATTTTGACTGAAATTTTTCCAAAAATTATGTTTCAATCTGTATGAGATGCTAAGCACCATTACTCATCTCAGTCTACATCATCAGGAATGAAATAATTTCTGGAAATCACATATATTCACAAAAATCCTAAAAAAACGCACCCAAAAACTGACACTGTGTGACAGGGGTTTTGCTAAGAAAGCAGTGCCACATTTCCCCTGGCAAGTGACTTGTGTAGGGCAATGTCATGGGGAGAAAAACAAACAAAGATCATTGTGATGTTGCCACTGCAGTATAACATCATGATGACACCAAAAAAGGGGATTAACTGCATCTTCCAAACAACCAAACCGCATGCAATAGGCTTTAGAAACATCGAGGGGAAATTAAATTGTGAGGAAAAGCATCCGTTTCAGAGGTGCACAACTGTTGTAGGAGGGAAATCTTCCAAGGAGGCCTGCAGGCCATTGGACAAAATACATTCAAGCCTGTGGCTTCCTTCTCCTGGCTTAGTGACTGTGAGACACCTCAAGTGTCTCATTCCCTTTTCTGCAGCTGTCGGCAGTGCACAAACTTTATTTTCCAGGTGTAAAATAAACAGTGCACATAAGATAACATCAAACACTGACCCAGTCATAGCAGAAGACAGCAGGACACCCAACTGGCCAGGCAGCACTGCTGCCCACAGCACTCCCTGACACTGCCAAGGGCTCTTCCCTACTTCAGTTCACCATGGTGATTGTGTCTCTTGTCTAATCTTAAAACCGAGACACTTAAGGCAGTTTTAGTTCCTTCTCCTTTGTATACATGTGTTCGTTCTTTTAGGTAAGTCAGTTCTGACCCAATGGGCAACATGAAGTTTCTTCATACAGTCAGGAAAGAGGGACACCCAATTCATCATCCTGCACCAGTAGTCATTAAAGGCTATAGAAAACTAAAGAAGAATATCAGAATGTCTTGAGGGGGATCATTTGATGGCTTTACTTCCCACTTGTCCATATATACAAAAACAGTGAATAAATCCCTACCCGAGTGTGGAGCAGGACATATGAACTTGGCTCACTGATAACCAATTAAGATGAGGAAGTTAATTGTGTGCTAAAATAGAGAAGCTCTCCATCAGCCACCTGTGGGGATGCCTCTTTGTATTATGCTCCTCTAAGGTGAAAAAACAAAGCACCGCCCCACTTTGGAGAGACAGCAAGTAATTGAATGACAGTTCTCTACTAAAGGGGCTGGAGCATGAATTAGTTGGGTTGCCTGGACTCACATCTTGGCTTCCTGTGCACGCGCTGGCTCCCATGGCACCAGCGATGGTGTGAGACAAAGGACACAATAGCAAGAACCTACACACTGCCATTCCTGAGCGATGGGTGGGAGTAAAAGCCATGCAGAATAATGAGTACCATGAAATCAGTGAAGTGTTGCCACAAATAACAAAGCAGTGTTAACAGGCGAATTGTTCACCTCCATGAAGGCTCCAGCAGTACAGTGCAGTAACAAGAATATATTTTTTTTCACTTCTGAGCATAACTAAACCCAAAAAATGGATAGCTTTCACAGCCAGCACAAGGGTCCGTGAGTTAAGCACTAATGTTTGTTCAAGTGCAGCTTCGCCCAGATGCATTTGTGAATTGGCGGCTTGAGAATCCATACTTGGATCGATTCCTAAATTTAAGGAGGTGGCAAAGCAATGAATGGCTTTCCCAAAAGAAAAGACAGTGTCACGCCAGTGCCCTGTGCACAGACACATTCACAGTCACTGTCAAAGTGGCACAGTTCTTAATAATGCCATAGTCTACCCCAGTCTTGCAGCTGAAGCAGGACTTTTAACAGGTAAGCGTGATTAGCACCAATGATTGACTCTTTGCAAGCCATGAAGAATTTCAGCAAAATATATATACCTGGAGCACAGTTATTTTATATGAGAGACTGAGAATTCAGTGCTTTATGGTCATCACATTACACACAGGCATCAGCAGGTGCACTGGAGCAAACGGATGTGTTCCTAATACAAATCAAAGCTCCTAATGTGGGATTCAGCTCGCAGATTATGACACCTGTATTTAGGTGTCTACAAGAAGGTGCTTAGGATAAGCTCCCATCATGAAAAACAGAGACCTAGACCAGAACTCAGGATTCTAAACAAAGGTGTCAGATTTCTTTGCAGATGTTGTGGACTATGATACCCAGCTTGACCAGAATGGCATTGTCCCCTTTAAGTCCTGTTTTACATGTGCTCACTCTGTGCAGATGTCTCCAGTACCGTAGAGAGCCCTGAACAGTATCAGACACCCATCATCAGGCAACTCCATAAGTCCAGTGAAGCCTTGAGAGCTGTGCAAGCAGTCAGTGGAGGTATCTACTTTGGAATAAACTGAAAAGCTCTTTGGGTTTCATCAACTGAATTAACTATATCTCTTCACATAAGAATGGAAGCATAAACACAAGGTTCATAGGCAGACAATGCAGATGTATCAATCCACAAATCCTAATCTGCAAGCTGGATCTTGTCTTGACTGCATTTAGCTAAAAAATGCAAGAGCCTCAGAAAAGTTATTTAAGCAATACCACTGCAAGCTGGATAGCTTTATTTATAAGTGCATGGAAAGTACAAAACTGTCAGCTGGAAGCAGGTTTCACCTTTTTTTTTTTTTTTCTTCACCCTTGTTCCTCCTTTCTTTATTATTCCTTTTTGTAGCTAAATTGCAACTCTGTGTGCTGATAACATGGCAATAGCTACACTGCCCTCTCTGACAGAGGACAATTGTTTCCTTAATGACAGCTGACAAGCTGCTTTGATGAATCTCTTACTCCTATGTCTGTGTCAAATTTTTGCATCTAAAAATATGTAAAAGCTGAAATGTCTAACTGACAAGAAATAGAAGGCATTCTTAGACACAGGCTATATTTATTGTTCTAAAACTAACTTACAATGTGTGCCCCCAGGAGAGAGAGCTGTAGGATAAACCAAACAACTCCAGGGCCAGTGGGAAGGAAGGCAAACAGTGCTTGCAGTGCAGTTTTAAGAAACAGTATTTACCTTCCCTTCACAGTATTTCCTGAGCTTCTATGCAAAGGGTGATGGCTCAGCTTTAAAAGCAAAGCCAGGTATGAACACACCATGTATTTTGTAAACAGGCTAAATGTCACACCATCCCCATGGAACTCGTTACTTAGCATGGCATTTCACTCTTATGATCAAACGTACAACTAAGTAATGAATTCACTGGATAAGCCAAGGGAGATTTAAAATGCAATACTTCTAACCAAAGGCATCCAGGAAAGTGGAGCCACTTTTTGCTAGATAAATCTGGGAAAATGTTATTTCTGATTAGATTTGTTTAATTAAAAGTTTTTCCTTCACAGATGAGCTTACTCTCAGTCCTGACTTAAAACAATGAACATACTTCAAATTGATCCTCTTTTCTTATAAAAATTTCAATTTTGCCTTCCAGCATTTCCTTGAAAGGTTTAGCTTTCAGTTCAAGCTTAGCATGGGTATCATGGGCTTCTTTTTTCTCTCCTTTATCCCAGTGATGGTGGACATCACATTACTGCTCCAGTGCACACGTGATGTTTGATTTCCATTTTTCTTTAGACAGTCCCACAGCTGCAATGTACCATTTGAAGATTCTTTTTGGAGAATATGTAAAGGAAGACTACTTATTCACAAAGCAAATACATTCACCAAAGGGCTGGTCAACTCACACTGCAGACAAATATGGGCAGCATTGTGAATTCCAGCAGTTTCTCATTTTGAGCACCCAGCTCTTCAAACACCTCTATGGGCTCCACCTCCTCTGCTCCAGCACTGGTTAAGCTTTAAGGCCCTCAGTGGTGTTTTTCCTTTCTACCATCTATCATTCACCTCTGGCTGACACACCTTTCCTTACCCACTTGTCATATTTTAGACCATAGGAGGAAACACTTTCATGTTTCCTCCTATGCTCTTATGTTCTGCAGATGCTCTCCAGGAACATCAACAAGTATTTCCTTGGAAATCTTCAAATTCTTTGAAAAACACACCAAGTCTGATGTGTACTAAAAATATCCTTTCCCCAAAAAACATCACAGCACGTGCTGAAGTCACTACCTGCATTACTAACTGATTTCATTGTGTATTCATTTCTTCCCTTGCAACCACTTCTTTGCCTTACTAGTAGAGTGAAAAGTGAAGGAAGGTTTTTTTTTTGCTCTGTGTTTGAACAAGGTTTACTATTATGAAGTCTTGGTGCAGAATAGGAAATACAGATGCCATCAAAACCCAAAGAATGATAAAATGGTAACTGGACTCCCAGTCATGGTGGCAAAACCAAAACAATAACCACCATTCCTTAAGGGATGGCCTCAAGGGATGCTTCTCAGAGGCTTTCAGTACCTTCTTTTTTATCCAAACTAAGCTCCGCAGGCATCCACCAATTCAAAACCAGACTCTTTTTTTAAACCCAAGACTTGCTAAGCATTTGTCTGTGCATTATAGTTTCTCATCTGTGAAACATCTGTCACACTGTTTCAGGGATGTGCTCACGTGTTGTGCAATGCATATGCCTTTCAATGAGATCCACGTTCTCAACACACTTTGAAATGCCCCATCATGGTTATCCCTTGGTAAGATCTTTGAGAATTAGGAAGGCAGATGTGATAGGAATACTTTTTAGTATTAATAAAATGAATACATGAGAGTATTTTTTCAGAATCAAATTTCCTTGCAATCTTTGCAATCCAAATAATGTTGCAATACAAATAATGTCTGTGGAAGGAAAATTGAAATTGTAATCACCAAGTTTACTTGGAGTGCCTTAAGACTCACCAGCAGGAATAGTTGAAAGCAAAGGCATGCACACATACACATAGAAGGTATGCAAATATGTGCACAGATAACAGATATATATTAACATATGTGTCATGCTAATAAGAGAGGCTATGGAAATTGGCTCCTGTAATTCTACAGAAAATTGTTTTTCGTAAGGCAAAGGGATCTTCTGTGCAAATGTATTATCTCCTCTGCCCTGCATAGCTTGAAATGTTCCCAAGCTGGTGCTGTTGGGGCTCCAGCAGCAGGAGGTGCAGGGATTTGTCTCTAGGCCTGTGAAAGGAACAGCAGGTGCCTTTTAAGCACCACATCTCACAGATTTATTAGCCATAATAAATAAAGCACTGATGACTGGTCCACATGGTTACACTACAAATAGAGCTACACTGGTGGTACCAATGATGGGAAATTGCAGAAAGCAATCTAGTGGAGACACAGCACTTGATTAAGAGAGAATGAACCACCCATGTCTAAGCTTAATTGATAAGCATTGAAGCAATGCTTAATTGATAACAACATTGTTCTGTGAATGAATAATCAAATTTCCTGGCAAAAAACTGGAAGCAAATTGGGCAAAGCCACAGCTTATGGGGAATGCAGGTAATTTCAGGGTTTTTTCTTCTAGGGAAGGTTTCTCTTAATAGTGTGCATGCAGCTGTCCACATTATCTTACCCAGAACTGACTGATCGAAGCAAGATAAAATTCTGAAAGTTACTGTGAAATAAATCCCTGTTTAAGTGATTATTTCAGCTCTTGGCTGTCATGGCCCCCCTACAAAGGCAGTAAGAGAAAGGTCACTGCACAAGAGGGACTGGGATATATGTACAGACATAAAGGTCTGGATTCACTATTATTTTTAGATGTCTGACACACGGGCACACTAAGGAAAAAAACTACTCTGCACACAGAACATCTCCAGCTACAATCTCACATCCTGAGAAAGCATCTTGAGGAAACAAAGCTGTACTTTTGTCTCCCTGACTTAAAGCAGGTGGGGATTTAATGGGAAAGAAAAAGGGGGCTCCCCCCATCCCTTCTCCCATTAACACTGCCAAATGCAGCATATCCGTTCCGGATTTCTGGAAGTTTGACAGCCCGGCTGGAACAGTACAAATGTCCTTTGCATATGTGCAGTCTGTGCAGCATCTGGATGTGTCAGACCCACTGTGCAAGCACTGCAGAGTCAGCCTGCAGATGTACAGTGGATATGGCACATCCCCTGTTTTTCACTGCACGTTTGCTGTACAGCATGTGACAATACACTCTCCGGGATTGTCCTGTCAGAAACAGGGAGCCTAAGAGCCAGCTCCTACATCAGCTAGAGGAGTATCAACCACATGGTTGTCTGGCTTTATCTTTCATCAATCCCACTCCTGAAAAGTAACAGCTCTCCCTTTCTAAAATGACAGCATCCCAATAAGCATGACAAAAAGACCATAGATGTATGTGTGTTCAGATATGTCTACAGACCTTCTACTGGTTACATTTATCACATGTAAAACACATTTTTATATCACTAACACTGTTAAACCTGAAATTGCAATTTACATTAAATCCTTCCCATTTTGCAGAAAATCTCAGGCAGAGAAAGTTATGCTTGTCAGATGGAGGGAACCTGACCTAGAACAGCCCTGTGTAAGAGGAGAAATACAAACACAGTCAGAATCCACTATAGATCTCTGTCCTCCATAGTAATATAGCAAATTGGTTTGAAAATTAATGGAAAAGGGTTTCTGAAATAGATAATCTTTTTACAGGTATGTCTTGTCCTGAGACAAGAACAGCAGATCTTATCTTCCCTCCAGCCATCTCTTACAGCATGTCTGGACTGCCTGTGTGAGCGTGGACAAGCATGCAGGCAAGAGTGTGATGTCCTCCATATGCCCACATGGTTGGCAAGAGAAAATCTGGTGTCTTGAGGGGCTGTGGATCCTCTGCAGCCTTCCTACAAATGCAGGGATAAAGCAGAATGCCTGCCGCCAGCCACAGGTCCTACCAAAGGGACGGATATCTGGGAAGGGCACAGTTCTTCAGGCACAGCTGGAGTCATACCTTGCGAGTCCACATTGCAGAGATGTAGCCCTGCAGAATGTTCTTCCTTCAGCCTGCTCTACCAGCCTGATGCCTGTTCCGAGAAGTCAGTCTGCTTCTGAATGGCTTGGACGTGAGCAGAGCTCAGGCAGAGATCTCTACTTGAAAATAGCATAGAACTAGGGGTGCTTAGATTTTTACAGCTTCCTCCAGAATCTGGTGAGCTCGGGCCTATTTAGAGCTCTATAAAAGGCAGTGCCAAAAAGGGAATTAGAAACACACGCCTTCCTGTGTTTCACCAGCTTATTGTATGCAACCTCCTCCAAAGCATCCATGGTATGGAAGCTAGAGAAGCATTAATATGTTCAAATGTTACTAAGAAGAGCTACTCCTTCTCCCTTCCCATCACTTCACTCTTAGGCAGACAGAATCAGCAACGGCCTTCCAGATGTTGGTTCTCCTGCCTTGCAACTGGCAGCCCCATATTCATCCTACTGATGTAGGTGTCTAACAGAGGCTTCCAGATGAGGCACAGTTATATACAGATAGGGACTGGAAAAGATACATTCATCGTGCTCACCAAAACGAAAATAAAAGAGAGGCCGGTTTCCTGCTGTGCTGGCTGCTCTCTCTCTAGCGGCCGCTTCCCGGATGTCACAGACACCAATGTTGGCAGTGCGGAGCATTCTTCTGGCAGCTCCTTCACTGTGTTGCAGTCTACACCGTACCGCGGCAGCTCCATTCGCTGCTGTAACAAGTTGAAAAAAACTAATTAATTCACGTCTAGTTTTTTTACATTTGTTACAGCAACGAGTGGAGCTGCTGCCCCCATGCAGTAGAGCACACACGCACACGCACGCACAGACACCACAGGACACCCACGGAGCCAACGCGGGTCGATGTTCCACTCTGCCAACATGGGCGTTAGGAATGTTAGCAAAGGTGCAGCGGGAGGACTGGATGTCCCAGAAGAGGGGAAATGCCTTAGGATTTCCTTTAGTTTGTTGAATGCAGTCACAGAATGCAAATCCCTGCCCTTTCCCAAAGCCTCCAATCCCAGCAAAAGTCATGTCTGTTTCCATACCGGTTTAAAATATCTCTAAAACCTCTATTCCCTTATAACACCAAGATCTGAGTCCATCAAAGCTTATAAATTCTTGCATTCCCCATCAAAACAGGTTACAAAAAAAAAAAAAATTTAAAAAAAAGGCTAGTTGGTCATGTATGTGATTGTTTAGACATGAACAGGGGCTTACAAAAGGCAGCATCTGTTTTGTCATCCTACTTCTTCCTGGAAAGGATTCATCTCCCCCTTCCTAGTGAGCAGGGACTTCAAGCCATTCAGACGAGTAAGGACTTAGAAGGATTATATCAAATCGAACCTTTTCAAGTTTTGTCCAAAAATTAACACAACAAAACACACAAAAAGTACAAAGACAGCAAAAGACCCAAGCACAAATAGGATCCGTTTCTGGAGGAAAATAATACAGTAGAAGCAGTGTCTTCCACTATAATAAAATAATTCATCTAGACATCAGCTAAATGATTGAGCTTAATATATTTACAAGAAAACAGTGGACAGTATTTTAATACTTCTCTTTCTTGATCCTATTATAATCCTCCTTCACTTATCCATGTTTCACATTCCTTGTGTGGGATTTTCCAGCAACTGGTTGAGCAGAAAATGTTCATTCCATTTTCTCCCATCTTTAAAACAGCTCTAAATCAGCTACATTCTCAATCATGACCTCTTCAAATTATTCAATGGACCTCACTGTAGGACTGGCTTACAGAGATCCCTCTGCTTCTCCTTACAATGCAAAATTTAAGTATGACAGTAGAGACCTTGAAAGATAAATGTGAGGGTTCTCCACATTCACTTTTTCATCATTACATGCATATGAATCCCCAGAAGTTTCACACATAGATATAGGTTGACCAGAAAACTGTGAGCTTTTTGGAGAAACAGCTCTATTTGCTTGTGTAAAGAAAGGAGAGTAACAACTAAAAAAAATAAACAGATTCTGGTACCAACTGCGCTGCTGCATTGAGGATTGCTGTGAGGCTCTCCATAACCCAGCAAATCTCAGCAGGTCTCATGAGAACCAGCTGTGAAGA
Organism: Corvus kubaryi; assembly: GCF_017639235.1. Taxonomy (NCBI): domain Eukaryota; kingdom Metazoa; phylum Chordata; class Aves; order Passeriformes; family Corvidae; genus Corvus; species Corvus kubaryi. The sequence goes on along the minus strand of NW_024581137.1, from coordinate 49,006,459 downwards.
CTAATGTATGTCTGATAGTTGGGTTAGACCAATAAACACCCAGAAATTTAATAAACTGCACCTCTGGTATTGTAATTCTGTTGATTTGGTTTGCTTCATTCTCTAATGGCTCCCAACGGTTGGGGAATGTCACAGACACCCTCAAACCAGGCTGTATCACTTCAGAAAACACAGGTGTCTGCAACACTGATCTCTTTTGTGGAGTTCCCACCAGTGGACCAGACCAAGTGAAATCTAAAGGCACTAAATCAGCATTTTGCTATGGAGCTAGACAGTATATATATAAACCTGATGAAGAGAGAACAAGGCAGTGCCTTCACACAGGAACAGTTTAAATAAAACCCCATAAATTCCACTAAAAAGGAAGGACTCTGTAAAAGAAGGAGGAAACTAGTGCCGAGGCCTGCAACAAAAACAAGGCTCAGAGAACAGCCAAGCCCAAGTAGAGCCTGTTTAAGGTCAGTGAGACCAGGAATGAATGGGCACACTCCGCTGAGACCAAGACAGAAGAGAGGTCTACACCAATACCTACAGCTACTATTGAACTTCACAAGAGTGAAAGAACTCTAGAAAGTTCTTATACATATATATGAAATAAAGTCAATGAAGCAATACATTATTAAATTTAGTTTGAAGATATTTTTACACCTTTTGGGCAAGTGCACGCAGCCTATCCCTTAATACTAAAACCATGTATGTGTAAAAGGTCAGCTGCCCACTCGCCTTAGGACAAGCTGAACTCTAGGGTTATTGATGGTTTCTCTAGTGTCTTCAAAAGTGAGACTTCACTTTTTACATCAACTTTACATGGCTGAGATGTTAATGAGTTAGGACATCACGTTTTCCTTTGGATTCTTGCATTCCTTCCAACAAACAATGCCTCTCTAACAAGCCTAGGCTGATTTAATTTTCCAGACATGACTGAAAAACCCACACCAACGTATGTAAAAAATGTACACACACATCAAAGCAGACATATATATAAAAATACACATAAAATGGATGGAATAAGCTTATTCTGCATAACAATAGCTTTGTTTCTGCCACATATATTTCTTCAGAGATGCAGATTTCTACAGCGGCAACTACCAGTACACTTGACATCTTCATGTATCGCAAGCACAGATACACATACCGGGAGGCTGTGGCAGGTAGGCCCCAATTAATTTTGATCTCTTCTTTTCATATCCCTTCTGTGTGATGTCACCTGCCAAGAAAAGAAAAGGAAAATCAATAAGATGTGGATAAAGACAGTGTCTAGCTGCTTAATGGCAGCACCATCAGCTGAGCCACCACTGCACTGTTCGTCTGTCCTGACAATTAGAATCAACAAATGAAAAGCACAGAATGATCATTCCACCCAGAAAAAACTCAATTTAGGCCAGAGCCATTCTGGCAAGAAAATACCAAACATTGACTTATTTCAGCACCAAAGTCCAGCAGCACAGAATTTTAAAACCATTTTGGTGTGCCGCACACAAGCTTTCAAAAGCTGCAATGACCTTCATCAGGTTAATAAACAATGGATTATATAGAATGTGTGGGCTTGTAGTGGCTGGCAAAACACATCGTTAATTAGCATTTTCTATCATTAATGGGATTTTTTCTAATCGAGCATGTAAGGCACAAAAGACTTGAAACTGATGCTATATCATTTCTGCAATATAAATATTTTAGCTAATTTCTGAGCAGTACAAAACCAAAACAAAACAGATGTACAACAGATCCACTAAAATATAGTATCATAAAGAGTCTTTATCTGGTTTTCCATTTAAGTATCAAAAAAAAAATTTGGAGACAAACGTCTGTATTTCCTAAATTCAATTAAAATGACACTTCACTGTGTCTCAAGCTTCCCCAGGTAAGCTGTGGTTTTTTAATATAAAGATTATTTCTCTGTAAAACTTTTCTAACAAAAAATTATACATAATTAGACGTGTAGAACAAAACATATACTTTTAGTCTTCTTAGACTTCGGGAGAGGTTTGGCACCAAAGCAGAGATACAGTCCTGATTCTGGAGCTAAACACTGAATTTAATATGTGCATATATATTATAACATAAGGTGCTCCAGACACTAAAAAGAGTGTTAGCTTTTACAATTACAAGATTTTTTAAATAACACCATATTCCCTGCCCTTCCAACAGGCCTATCTGTTATTGTGAGACTCATGCAGCTGAAGCTCCGTTGCAACATTGAACTTCTATGTTTGTAAACGTTGAGGGCTTAGGAGGGTGGAAACCACAAAAAGAAGAGGAGCTCTGGCTGTAATGTCCAGCTGGACACAGCAACGTGAGCCTGTTTGTGCTGTTCCATCCCTGAGCTCAACCTTCACCTAAGGACACCGTTTGCCAAGGGAACAACACACTCATTTCAAACCCAGCTGCTCTGGCAAATGGATGCTAAATTGGCACCAGTGTCTGCTGGTCAGAAATCAATAACTACATACAAACATCTTTAAATGCTACGCCTTGCTGAAACACCTTTTCTTGGGAATGGTTCCAGTAAGCAGTAAGGAGGCAAAATTCTCCAAACCTCTCTGCCAGTGTCCTGAGCCAACCTCTCGGCCCTGCCTCAAAAACAGTCCTTAAAATAACACCTATACTCTTCACTACTATATCTCAAACTGCTCTACAAAAGAAGCCTGCTAAAATATCTGTGTTTTTACATGAGGAGAGTGAGACTGAAGCACTTCAAATGATAACATTCCCATATTTACACAGGGAAGAAGTGGCAGACTTGGCAAAGAGGTCCTAAGCCTCTAAAGTTCAAACCCACTGACTTTTCAAGCACATTTCTTCCCATTTTGAACACTTCTGGCATGTGTTCAAGCTAGTGAAACAAGCTCCCTCTCCGTTGTAATCATCAGCTTCTCATAAACCAGACAGTAACAATAGATATTACTTCATTAAAAAGTTTTAATGAAAAAATGTGTTTGCTTTATTTGAAAATTATAAAATGTGAACAAATTTTTCTTTCAAATTTTTGCTAAACAAATTATTATTGACTTCCTGTGCTCATCAACACCAAAGTCTCACACATTCCAGACATATCCTGAGTAAAAATGTTGCCTTCTTATTTTACTATTGCTCTTTTAGGAGAGCAGAGATACTGTATGGAGAACCACTGCTCCACTGTGGTATGTACAAGCTGGCAATGCCATTTTAGATATGAAACTATTAACAACAGGTGCTTCCACACACATGGGAGTATGTACACATGCAAATCGATACCTCAAGCTATACATTCCAGACATGGCTCACGCAACCTGCACCCATTCCTGCCTTAAAGTTTCTTCCACTAGTTTATAAACCTATATTGTCCTTAATGGAACGAAATGACAGGAACAAGCAGTTTCTTTGACACCAAAGTGCGAAAGATAAAAATCCAGTATTATCTCTGGTCAGTAATAATCCTTCAGTCAAATTGGTATCCAGACTCACTCTTTTGAATTTCACCATTAAAGAGTTACTCTGAGCAGAAACAATAGTGACTCCTTCCCCAGACCACTGACTCCACCAAAAAAATCACCAATAAATGAGTTTTTGAGACAATTTGATATGAGAATATTTCAGCTTCAGGAGCAAAGAGCAAATTAATTTGGAATTATCACTAAACTTTCTATAATCATGTCCATCATTTCCGAAGTCACCAACTACAACAAACATGCAAAAGCAAAATATAAAATCTCCACAATTTCATTGTAGCATCACTTTCACCATTTTGAGGTAGAAGGAAGTCAAATGTATCATGTAGTCCAGGGAAATACTATGCTTTATTTATCAGGATTAATGCTATTCATAGTCATTTGTGTTTTTTCAGGTAGACTGACTTTAAATTAGAAACAATAGCTCATTAACAATTAAAATATTATTATGACATATGTAAAACTATTGCATTTCAAAGCTATGTTGAACTCATTGTGTAAGCTCCTAATATATACTAAACACAGCTCACCAAAGGTTAGGTGGGCTTACACTCTGTTCTTACCATAAATCACCATTCACTCAGTTTTCACTAAGACCTTTGGACTATGTCCTTCCTTCCTTTGCAAATGAATGTGATAATTTTACATCTATCATCTGAGGATTCCTTTCCAGTTGGGTCCACATAGCTCATGTTTTTCCACAGTGCAATACTGCATTTAGTCTTGGCTTTTGGAGAGTATCAACAGGTTAACAGGAACTATACTTTCTTGCCCTGGGAAGAAAGGATTTATGGTACCTTTCTGTTTTTAACTAACTCTTCTCTTGAAAAGCCAGCAGACACAAGGAGGTGAAAGGGTCTCACCCACAATGTCCTTTGAGCAGACAGTATGTGTTGGGTTTTCTACTCACTCTCCAACGCCTCTGCAAATTTAGATCTCCTTGTTGCATCACTCTCCAGCTTTCCTCTCATGACACCCCTGCCTGCTTTTGTGTGCCATTTCCAAGCCAGGCTGCAATGCTGTACAAACAACTTGGGGAGGCAGGCTGGAATGAGCAGGGTTCAAGGCTGGCAACAGGCTTAAGGCAAAAAGGCCAGGCCAGGATGGAAGGATGATGACAAGACTCCAGCACTAAGGTCGTGCAGGAGCAGAAGGAGCACATGGCTGCAGGGTGCTCTGGGAATGGGTATTCCAGGGACATGACATCACATAATGTCATGCAGCTGAAAGGTGGCATCTCCATTTAGCAGCTCCCTGCAGACCTCTGCTCTGTCTGTCCGTCTTCGACCGTGGCTCTCGCCCCATCCCCTGGCCTTGGCTCTGCTCCCAAGCACTCTGTCCACTCTCAGCTGGCTCTGCTACTTCTCAGCTTCATCCCACAGCTGGACCCCACCCTCCCCCTCACTCCCTTCCTCCCAGGCTGCATTCACTTCTCGGCACCCAAGGATCTCAGCCTCCTGTTTGCATCAGCACTCTCCAGGTTTTTTCCCCCGGACAGGTTGCTCTTTTCCTCCTCCCTCCACTGGTGATCTGACAGATTTCCACCATGGGAGGCCATAGGTGTATTCCCTGCGGGGTGCTGTGCCTGAGGGTCAGCATGGAAGAGCAAAGCACAAGCCTGAGAGACCTGAATGCACCAACAGTGAGCAAATGTTACCCTGCTTTTTTCCATATTTAAAATTGGCTGTCCAAGGACTGCTAAACAACAGGCGTGCAAGACCCTCTTTCACCAAAACAATTTCAATTCTAGTGAAATAAGTCTTAGAGTCTCTCCAGGCACAAGAGGGAAAATGCCACGTTTGCAATGAAAAGGACAGCACGAACGAAAGACCATCCACCCCTTCAAGGAGGAAGGTTGCCCAGTCGAGCCAAGAACAGGAACCAGGGCTCTGCTGTAATCCCACTGCCATCTCTTTTATTTGTGATTTGTACCCGTTTCTGCAGCTTCCCCAGCTGCAGATGGCAATGCTCTCCGACACCAGCGCCCGCAGACAACAAGTCTTCTGTAGCTATATTTAGCAAAGCCACACTGGAGTGTAAGTTCATTCGACTATGCTCATCACAACTGCTACTGTTTGCATTAGACCCTGGGTTTTCTTTGAAAATTTACTGGGTTTTCCTCTTTCCTTCAAAAGTGCTGGATTTGTGCCTTGTTAAAAGACAGTGGTGTAAAGCTGGGGCAGGCGGGTCAGAGCAATGTAACTACAGCACAAACCCGTCAGGAGCAGGAAAGGAACATCAGGTGATAGAGAGCCACTGGGGATACTCCACATTGGGCAAGACACTTTGAGGAGCAAGAAATGCCTGTAAATGTTGAAGTCATTCCCATGATCCTATCCCCTTTCCAGGCCTCTCCATGAGTCAGCTCTATCCATTTATATGTCATGTCCTACACTGAATCACACCTTAAAATGAAAAGGAAAAGGCACATTTTGTAATCGGCAAATTATTGACTTCTTAGTGTTTTGTTGAAGGGAATGTGAAGATATTTCCACATGAAAATATCAGTGCATTTCCACCCCTCTTTAAAGCATTTGCATTTTCAAAGCTGAGAGTGGTTAGAAACACTGGTACCACAAAAAAATAAGGTGCTCTGCTGCTTTCATGAAAGTAAAATTCTTGAAGCTGATATAGTACAGAAGTTTCATTTTCAACTGAACTACCTATCAGCTGATCTATTATCACTTCTGGAAACAAACATGTCCAGTACTGAAGAACTGCTACCATGATATATGAAGTAAATTCATTCAAAATTATTGGATTATACAGGGGAGGGAAAAAAAACCCCAAAGCCCAATACAAGCTAAATTTCACCACATCTTTCTTCTTTCCTGTAAGGTCCCAAAAATTCTTACTGATCTCAGCCTTTTGCGACACAGCATAGGTAAAAAGCTCACAAAACCAGGGACCAAAATCACCTTGTTTAGTGCAGTGAAAACTCAGTTTTATACTCCCTGATCTCAAAGGCTGACTGATGCTGCTGTTTTCAGTACACATACATGTTTTTAAAATGAAATTTCAGGTTAGGACTTCGAATTAGTTTAAGGCATTTATGTAAAAATCCACCACGGGAAATAATGCAATCAGTAACTCCTCTCAAGCACAGACTAACACAGAGCTTGCCGGTGTCTTTCCTTTGCCCATGATTTTCTGCCCTCTAAAGATTCAATTTTCTGTACGACTTGTTTATTGCTGATGACTCAAATTCAGTGTCAGCATCTTGGCAAGAGGGATTTGAATGAAACAAAGCTCCTCATAAAGAGAACTGTGAGTCATTTACTTCTCCCACTCATGATGCAGACAGTCTCCCTGTCTGGTTTCCCAAAAATATGCCAAGAGACAAAAGATCTCATTTTGGAGGGTGCAAGTACAGAGATACCAAAACTCCACAAATACATCTCATGTAACACATCCAAGAACACAAAAATATATATCAGGAGTAATTTTCTTTTCCAATGTCTTTTAAAAATGATGTTTAACCACGGCAGCAGCTTATAAAACTGCTCAGAAGTAGGATGGAGAAATAAATGGCAAACTATGGCAGTGGGCAGAAAAATTAATGGGATCCCATACTTTCACTGCAACCAGTGCCATAAATTACAGAACTGCTCAAGTGCCTTTAAGGAGATTATGCTGTAGCTTAAAGGTTTCAATGACAATTTTACCCACCTATATTTGATTTCCTTTTTTCCCCCCAAGGATACATTTTGTTCCTGCTTGTTGCAAGTAAAGAAGAAAATGGCTGAGTTTCAGTGAAAGATAAGGAAGAATGATCGATGTGTACTTAAAATGTGAAGCTTCTAATTTTTCCTAAAGAGGGTTCTAATTCAGGAGAAAATATTTAAACTGATTATGCTATTAACAGAGATGGTAAACTATTTTAAAAGGGCTGAAATGAGAGATTCAAGGTCTTCCAAATTTTGAAAGTATTCCTGTTCAAAATTAATAATTTGTTCCCATTCATTTGCTAGAGAAATTAAGTATCTGGTGCATAACCTGCCAAGTGCTTAGTTTTAATTCAAACTCTACTGTTTTAAAGAAGTGTGTGAGCAGCAAATAATTTTATATAGAAGCCATTTTTTAGTATCTTCACCTTGAATCCCAGAAGACTCCTTAATGAGTTTCCTCACTTACTTTCTGGTCCCAAAGTCTTCAGCACATTTTTCCAATAGCCAAAATACTCCTGGGCTTCAAAAGAAAGAAAAAAAAAGTGGGAGGGACCCCACATGGAACCCCGAAACACCTAATTTAAGGCAATTAAAACAATCCCAGGGATTTTGTGACTCAGACTTTCTCGGGGCTGGCCGGGCTGGGAGCAGCAGTGTCTGCCAGCGGCGTGGCACCGGGCCAGGAGCTGGGCGAGCTGCCGGAGACCCCGTGCCTTTGAAGCCGGGGAACTGTGTGGTCCTCGGGCATCCCGGAGCTCCCTCGGAACGGGGAATTTGCGCAGCACTACTTTTATGGCCTGGATTATTGTAAAGTAAACAGAGGCTGGTTGAACAGTGAAGGTTTCCATTCTCAGTGTCAAGGGTTTATTTCATTATTTAAAGCTTTAACGAACACTTTATATAATGAAAGCAATCCTTGCCATTTTTGGAATTTTATGACTGTTAGGACCCTTCATAATTTTGTTTTCCTTCCTTTATTGCTTTATAAGGCTTATGGGGCACCCTTGAAGTGTATATCCTTTCTGCAGCTGCTGGAAGCTCATCTTTCATCTCTCCACTGGCTTTCCTGTTGCCTATGAGGCATTTGCCTGTTCTAGATATTCTCCCTGTCTCTAACGCAAACGGTGCAGAGTCAGATCTTGCTCAAGATAAAAATAAAATACAATTCTGAAAAGTATGCCTAAGGAAACATTCCTGATAAATGTTATTTAATAGGCAGGCTTTATATTTCAAGTTAGAAATGTTCCCTACAGAAAGATAATTACAGCAGTAATTCCACTTATCATTATTTAGAATTTGCAGTTCAGAGCAAATCAGCCATTTCCATAAATGCTGCGCTGTGTACTGCAAATTTGTGTCCCGATTTTTTCCCAGCCCTGAAAATGCCTTGTAAAAAAAAAAAAATACAGCAGGAGGAGGAGGAGGAATCCTAAAGGAGAAACATATAATAGCTGTATGAAACAAAATAGAGAATACATATCCAAACAAGTCTGTGTGCATATTTGCTCCTCTGGGTAGAAAAATATGTTCAAGGCTTTTCACAAGGAAAAATCTGCAATATCTAAGTAAAACGGTAAAATTCGTTAATAGTGAAATTTCGTAGTTTTGCTACTTCTCTAGGAAGTAGCCTACGAAAATAATTCTCCTGCTTGCAACCTTGTGCTTTTAACCATCTTTTCACTACTTTTGACATTACTAAGTTTGCAAAAAAGTGCAAATGGGTGAATCTTCTTGGAAGAGAACACAAATCTTCCAAAAATCAACAGACTTCTAAATCTTTCATCCATAATTTTGCTCCCAGTACATTGATGCAGCACAGTATGACTGCAGATCTCTTCCCAAATTTCAACTAAGAACAGAAATCTGGAAGTCCTGTTTTCATATGCTGAAAAAAAAATAAAAGAACTGTTTTTACCTGATATATTGCAGCATTCTCCCTATTGACTTGGGTTCACTATAAAGCTTTTGTATTTGGTATTAGTTATGCTAGTCGATAATAGAACTGATTATATCTAATATATCTAAAATAATGTTATTTTACCCTAATGTGGGTTAAAGACATGACGTTGATTTTAAAAATAGGTATTTAGAGCAGTTGTACTGTAGTATTAGAATGCCAAAATGTCCAAATCTCCTCCCACAGTTTTTGTAAAAATAGAACCTCTTCTGGGGAAAAACACCAAAAAACCTCTTCATGCAAATGCAAATTTCCACATACTTTGACAGCTGGATGCAAAGAGAGAAAAGCACAGATATCTTAACTACCACGGGAAAACTAAAGCAGGAATACTCGCTTTTTAAAACAATTTGAAGACCACTAATGGTTGTGGAAGAATATTGAGGAGTTTTAAGTAGTTGTGAACAGGGACTGGAATTACCATGACAACTATGCTGAGTGACCATAATGTCTTTAAAAATGTATCACTTGGGAGATCATTGAGCTCAATAATCTGGTCTACAATTTTAATGCACCATGTTTTGCTACATGACACAAACGACTTTCAAGAACTAAAAAAAAAAAAAAAAGATTTATGAAGGGAACATAAATATCTTCCATGGCAATATTCACTTTTTTTTTTCCTGAAATGATGGTGCTTAGTTTACTAAGGTCAGTAAATAAGATATTTCCTGTACTATCACAAACTTTGTTGCAAGCAAGGATCATAAATGCCTAGTGCTCATAAAAGCCTGATACATCCAACATCTGCTTTCCTACTCCCAAGAGTTGAGAACCAAGTCTCTCATAAGCTCAAAGCGCCCAAGGGTAATTAATGTGAACAATGAAATGCTCAAGGAAGCCTCCAGACATCTCCAAGTTCTGATAAGCAATTCTCCCAAAAACCTAACCCACATTCCTGCTGCCTGCATTCCAGTCCCCAGTAACTCCAGTTCTTTTTCAAGCTTTCCAACAAGAGTAAAATAATTTGTTTCCTTCAAAAAAATCCCCCAAAATTATAGAAACACATTCATTTTAAAAGCAACCAAAAGGTAACAATCTCCTCAGACACACAGCCCAACAACCTGTTGGGCAAGAACAGCAGATCAGAGAGAACACCCTTGCTCTGAGTGATTAGCACTCTAGCAACAACATTGAATAGTTACTCACATCCTCTCTGCCTCAGCAGATTTTTAACTATTTTGTGCAAAATAAAACTACCTCATTCCGAGTTTGCTTCTTAGAATTAAAAGACAGCCATCAATGGTTTTACCTAAGAGGTGAGATGTTGTTTCAAATCTTGAGGAGAAAGGAATCTTAGTTTTATTATAAGCACATACGGGCACTTACACGTGCCCTTATACATGAAGGCATCTTCACCAGTTTTATTTTGTGAGACAGGCTGGACATGGTACAAAGCATAAAGTCGCGTAAATTTGGAAAACCCCACGCCTCTTTCCACAGTATTTCTTCCTGGTTTTCAATTACTTTCTTGCTATGATGGCTGTGATGGACTCTTACTTTATTTCACCTGGGAACACAGGTTTGACTAAGCAGAAGAGCACTTACAACTTAGACAAAGCAGGAGGTTGCATTCAGGTACATTTTATCAATCTAATCAACATCCTCTGACACACATTCCAAAGTCCAAATAATCCTAAGCAGATGCAATATTGTGTTACTCTTGTTCTACCTCTGTAGCGGGTTGGGTTTGTAACCGGGCAAAACCACCAATTTAGTGTAGTGGTTTGGCCCAAAATACTCATTACTGTTTATCTTCTGTGAGATAAGAATTAGGAGAAACGCAAAGCAGGCACCAATCTTGAAAGAATATAAAGAAGTTTATTAACAGACCTAAAAGAAGGAAAAAAATCACACCACACCTTCAGAACTCTTCTCCTCCCCCCACCTTCCTCCCTTCTCCAAGTGACAATGTAAAAAGACAACCCTTAAGATGTTCAGTCTGTTTACCACTTCCATAATAACCTTGTTCAGTCCATTTAGGAAGAGGAGTGTCTCTTGTCCATGCTATGAATGCCTTATCACAACGAGACAGCTGCCCACTTCCAAATAACTTTGTTCAGTCCATTTAGGAAGAGGAGTCTCTCTGCTCGCATGTGAGTCCCTTCCCCCAACTTGCAGCTTTCCCACAACTGCTTTCGAGGGTCCACTCTTGAAGGTTTTTTTGGGGTACAATTTTAAGGTTGCACTGTTCAGAAACAAAAGTTCTCTTCACCCATCTCTGGGAGCATTTCATCTCAAAGAACGGAGGCCCTTCTCCTTGCCTGGGAGCAAAGGGTCTCCCTCATCTTCGTCTTTAGGATTATCTCTGGGAATATCTCTAGGAACTGAGGTTTTCCCCTTTCCCACTTGGAGCAAAAGTCCTCATCGCTTCCATCTCTCCCTGCTCAAACTTCTCCTGAAATTACAGCTGCGTCAGCATCTGCCTATCTCAGCACAGGTGCTGAGATCACAAGTACGAGTTGAACACTCCACCCCCCATATCTTCATGAAATTACAACGGGTACTCTGATACATCATAGCTTTACAAAAGAATTTCAGCTTTAAGCATCTCCTCTTTCACTTCCCTCAGATTTTCAGCTCTTCACAGCACTAAAAGGGTTAATCTCACCCAGGCGTTGCAGCTGGAATGAAGCTTATTGCTGTTGGTAACATGATCTTTGCTGGACAGCGGTGCAGCTTCAGCTGAATCTTGGCTGCAGTGGAGAAGAGGAGCCGAGCCGCTCTGGCTGCTCACAGCAGGGCTGGGGGGGGGGGTTCCGCGGGTGGAACAGGGCCCATTGGCTTCAGGATGGTGGTAGCCCAGCCCGGCCTGGCCCAAGCAGGGCCTGGGCCGGGCCCGCTGGCCCCCGCACAGGGCCTGCAGCCACCTGTACCAGCAGCGGAAACGAGACAGAGAGGTTCTGCCTCGGAGTTTCCGATTCTTAAGTGTGCATCACAGAGGCGGTCACAACTTTAAGTGGCTTAAAGAATTGTCCATATTCAAACTGGCCAGCTGATAGGTTCTGTCAGGTCACAGAGGAAGCTGTAAGCACCCCTTAGCAAGAACATCACTTCCGGGCCTATGCTTGCTAACCCATGACAACCTCTCACACAGTTGAAAAGTAACTGATATTACTGCAAGACACAGAAAACACCACACTCAGGAATTTCTGAACTGTAATACCACAGCACATAAATACTGATGCTGTCTTTCCAAGGAAACTGGTTCATCATTTTGTGCCTCAGTATTTCACTTTAGCACATGAGGCACCAGCCCCAAAGCAGACCATCTGTATTTTACTTCTGTCCCACTGAAGGTCAGTGGTGAACTGCTGACTGGTGAGACAGACCACAGAGGCTGCTTGGGGAGCAAACAGAGTAATCTGGAAGGGATGCCTTCCCTGAAGAAGCATTGTGGAGAGAAGAACTATGGTTTTATTCATAAACCTCACTGCTCACTTCCACTTGAGGAAGAAGTGACCTCCCATTTTACCAACCTTATCCTTCAGGAGGTCTTAAAAGGTGTCAGACAAATACATGGGAACGCCTGGGTCACTGAGCCCTGTGTACCGCAGCAGAGCTTGTCAAATGCTCTCAGGAAGAATTGAGTCTCATCTGGAACTAAATTCAGCTGTACTCTTTTTTTTTTTAATTCAAGCTGCTATAGCATCCTCTTTACCATTCTGAGGGAATGTTTTTCACTGATCTCGATCTTTTCTACTTGAAATAGTTATTTTCTATTTAATCCTGGCTTTATACTACTGGCTTTCCTGGTTCCTTGGTAGACAAACTTCATTTGTCTAAAAAAAGTGAACTACCCCAAAAAACCAAGAGATCAGCCAGTTTTGCAAAACTTACCTTATCAAAGATAATTCAGGTTGTGTTTTATCAAGTTTAAATTTACCTCCCTGTATTTAATTTTTGCTTTTAGCATTCCAGTGCTGATATTACCTAGTTGCCTATTTCAGCAAATTTTTCTTCCACTGTTATTAATATATAATAATCACTACACAAACAGTTTCTAAAAAGACAAAGGCTTCCCAAACTGCACAGTTCCTGGAAGTATTTATTTTCCTGCTAACATGAAAAAACTAAACACTCATTTCTATTAATACGCAGTTCAAAGAAAACCCAGTTCAGATTTTTAACCAAATCTGGGCCTGAAAACTAAGGAAAATGTATGCAGAGAAAAATGATCCACCTATCCTAGTGATGCAGAGTAAATTAAATCTGCCTCTGGTCTCAAGAAATCAGAAAAATTAATCCTTTTTTTACAGCCTGCAAATGCAATTTAGGCTGATATGTTAAAATACATTTTGTTGACAGTCTGTTTGATCCAACAGCCAGATATGACAAAACAAGCAGCTATTTAAAGGCCTTTGCAATACATGAACTGCAATTCATGTTAATAAGATGCCCAGATCACTTCATCTTTTCTACATAAAAAACTACATTTGAAAACGGTCACTAGTGTATTTCCACATGAACCAGAGCACTGAAATTCCACTTTTAAAAGAAATAACCTAAAATGCATTCATGTAATTTTCCCACTCCGTTCCACAAGGACCTCAAACAGCAAGATAAATTAACATCATTTGATTACTCAACTCAATTCCAAGCATTTTACTAAAGGAACAGAAAAGCCCAAAAGCAGCTCGTTGTTCTCCTGTTATGTGGGCAAAGTGTTTATGAAGCACTGGAAATATGCATCCTTTGACTCAAGGACTCCTATTACCCAAAGGCTGACTCAGATCCTACTCTCTTAAGCCTGCAAAACAACTTGAAAGGAAAAAGAGTTGCATACCTTCAATTACCTCAAGACACAATCGATGTCCCTGTTCTCCACAAGTTTCACAATATTTGACAATTCCATTTTTTTCCCCTGCTGTTGTTCACCTCTGAAGGCTCCTAAAGGTCTGTAACATTATTACAGACCTAATGTGACAGCACATACTGATGTTGGCACAAAGCAGCTGCTCTCATAGGAGGCATTACCCTCCAGAGCCTGTGAAATATGGCACTCGGAAATCTGCAAGCCTCTGCTAGGTCCAGGGCACACACTTCCCTGCAGCTGGAAAATCAGATCTCCATACTCTCATTCTTCTTTTTCTCCGTTTCCAGCTTACAACTTCTCCTGATCAAGATATGGAAATTTGCTGTGGTAAGCCAGATGTGCAAACATTTTCTTTTTTTCCTCAGTTCTGAGTTCACAATTTATTTCATACGTTAATGAGGTTATTCTGTGATTTCTGTAGCTTTTTCCCTCAGATTTCAAAAAATAATAAAGTATTTCAACCCAAAAAAAGCCACTAATTTCACATCCTTGTCACATTCTTTCCTGCAATACAGAGTACTTTTCAAAAAAAGTTGGAATTAAATCATAGCCATACTTACTAAAATAAAAGCAAGCAAAATTTTACTGAGTAGTGTTCATTTTCACCTGTGCTAGAAGCCAAAACCAGCACTGCCTTTCTAACAAGCAGGCGTTTGCAAAGGCCATTTCCCACAATGACAAGTTTCAGCACTTGAGTTTGGCTTTCACGGACAGGGCTGGTGGTTTACAAGTTTTTGAGAAAGCCCATGAATGTCTGTATCAATATGTCAAAATATACTCTTCTGCTCTTGTTCTCCAATTGTCATGCAGTGAAAAGTAGCTAATTATTATCACAAATATTTGTTAATTCGCTGGTTTGAAGGAATTCCCCTTGTGGCTTATTCATTTTGTGGATCCACAGGTAAATTGGCAAACATGCCAGCCTGAGGACCGAAGGAACACCAATAACACACCTTACAAAACCCAGAACTCCATTTGCTTTTACATTTATAATACAGCTATACTTTAGAAGTGCCAATAAAGATTACTTAACATGCAGAAAACCAACAAGAGACTTGATTTAATAATCTGTTATTAAGTCCTAGCTGGGAAATAGCAGAGCCTGGGAAGGCGGCCATCTTTTAAGAAACTAAGAAATCAAGAATCAAGGTAGGATTTACACACTCTTATAAATACCCACAAAACACTGAATTTTCAGCATAATTCAGACAGCACATCCACATAGATTGCTTTGGACAGAAATGCATGTGACCAGCTATCAGCCTTCGGCCTTGTACTGCCGTCCAAGATCCTCAGTCCTGCAGTTGTGTCCTCAGGCACCTGTTTGGCCCACAAATGCTGCTGACCCGACTGCCCCATGTGAGTGGACAACTGTCCACTTAAACCTGACAAAACCACAGATGAAGTATCTCCTTAAGGTACACCATTGCTTACTGTCCTACACAAGCAGATCCACACATCCAAACAGACCCCTGGCTGTAAATCCACACGGGCAGAGGAATACATCATTCAGAGCAGCTGCTGGACCAGGTGATACTTAAGATGTAACTGGATAAACCTGAAAGACTAGGCATAAACCTCGCCTTATTTTTTTTCTGCTTATTTCTTACCCAGACTTGCTATTTTCCTCATTCCTCTCTTCTTTCCAGTGGACTCTGATGCTGTAAGGCTGTGCCAGAATCCCATCTTCAATGATCTTTATTCTTATCTACATTCTTTTCTGCCTTGCAAACAACCAGCTGCTCAGCTCTGCTTCACAGGTGTCCACATCTTGGTGTCCACACACTACCTGAGCACTGGCTGGCCTCACTCAGACCCGCAGTTGTACTGAAGCAGCATTGCAAAGGTCTTCAATCACTCCCTTGCTGTTTAATGTTCACAAGGTTTATAACCTTTTTTAAATTTACATTTATTAATCATCTGCAATCTCAGGTATTGCTCATCCTAACGTCCTCCTGGATCATCTGAGTCCAGCTAAGGCTTTCCACAGCCAAGGCTGACACCAGACCTTGCAACTGCTCCCCTCTGCACACAGTTTGGAAGTTTCACTGCCCGGCCCCACAGGAATTCCTCATTATTTCCATATGATGCAATCACTACTGTATGACTTCCTACCATGGTAGCACTGCAAAGCTGACCTCCCCATCTGAACATCTCAGTTTTCACTGCAATCTTCCTTTTTGTAATTCAAACAAGAACAGCATAACCAGAATCAGATGCTTTCATTAACTAAAGGTGATCCCCACCACAGTTACATAATTAAAACAGTGAGTGGCATCTGAAAACCTGTACATTTAAGATGGAAAGACGCATCATCTTTGTGTCTTCCTGACGGCAACTAAGGTTTCTGCCACTTTTCTAATAATGTCATGCTTTGGATGTCTGAAGACATTAATTTTCATGGATGGAAAAGTGTAAGAAACACAGGAACAATCACATTGGATCCCATTCAGTGTCAAAAATGGAGGAATGGATCCCTTCCAATGCTCTTTCATGTCTCTCAGCACATACAGTTACTTACAGGACATAGTAAGGCAAAAAGTTTCAAAGATAAAATATAAATAATCTACCCTTCTCACAGTGTCATTATATCAAAAGCTATTAAGAGATTCACCTAAACCTCAGAGCACAACATTGCAAAAACCACTGCCACAGCTCAGAGTAGCTTTTGCCTCCCTGGGAAAACTGGAATCCAGTTTCGAATCTTGGTGAAATCTTCGAATCTTCAGTGAGTTTCAATGACGAATTAATTCCACAATGTAATTACACTCAGTGTCAATTTGCCAACTTTTAAGTTATTTAAATATCCCCCTACCCTCTGCCATGAAAAGTTCATGACATACCTTCTCTGCAGCATTCATTATTTGACACACTTTGTCAGTTCCTCCTTGCAAGATAATTATTTCCAGATTTTCAAGACTCTTTAGATACAGGTTTTTTCCATGCTGTTCATCAGTCTCACCTTGCTACCACAGCCACAGGTCAGTTCCCCTGTGGATAATGCAAGGCAGTGGGTAGTGAAGGGAGAAACACTTGGATCGTGCTCCAGCTTGGGGTTTCCCAGTGCTCCCAGTCTGTGGCTCCCAGCTGCCAGTCCTGTGCAGCACTGCCCAGGTACCCCAACTACCGACACCCATGTTCACATCTCTCTCCCAACCCAACTGTTTCCATCTTGAAAACTCTGAACACACACCTTTATCCCAGAGTCAGTTTTTACAACCTCTTATCAGCTCCGAAACGTAGAGATTAGCTATGTTAAACTAAGGAAACTTGACAGATCTGCTTTTATAATAAGGTGGTCCAAGGTCAGAGGTTTAAAAGGAAAATAAAAAGCCATATATCCCATGCAGAACATGTTTGGAGTACTTCATACATTTAAAAAAAAAAAAAGTATCAATAATTTCTCTATTGCTAAAAGCTTTCCTTATAATGCTTGCAATTTCAGTACCATCAATCATTATGTCATCATCAGGACTGAGTTTTTCTGTTGGATTCTCTTCCAAATCTTTCAAAAAGAAAAATACCATCATATGTATCACACTCTTACTAACCCCTTCCCTACAACTTCTCTCCAAAAAGTGGTTAAGGTAGTGGCTAGTGTATAAATATTTCTAAATACATTAGTGGCTTGTGATTTTAAACCTGATATACACATAAAATTTCCTTTTCCTTATTTCTTTGAAATTATATATATACACACATATATAAAATAAAAATATAAGCAACTGAGACTAGAGAATCAAGAGCTGAAACTAGAGAGAGTAGCAGTCCAAACCTCACCAACAGCACATCTTCTCCCCAGTGACTACCAAATTACTCTTTGTTTAGGAAGGTGGAAGGAACAATCCTGGGACAGTTTCCTTTTAAATCTAAAAAGCAATGCAGTCAAGCCTCTACACCCAAAAGATTTGCTGATTTCTTTAGACATGGCTACTCCTATACAAGTGTTCTCCAAGAATACAGGATTACTGTCAAAAAATCAAATGCAAATGTTGCATCAATGAGCACCAATGTGAAATTAGTACCCATCCCAGTAACCTGGAGGAATAAAGTCCTTCCTTTTTCAACTTGTGTTTGCACTGGTGTTTAAGCACATGCCTTATGTAAAGGTATCTGAGACTTCTTCTGCACAAAATTATGATACAACATAAAACCACTAACTCTTTGGGCTCATAAATTCTGCAAGGGCTCGAAATACAAGAGCATACTAAATATGTAACCTGGATTCTGATTATAGGTAGTCTGCCGGTATGTCCAGGTAAGACTGGCCCACGCCCTTAAAAATCCAGGCAAATTCAGGAGTAGCTCTGCAGGTATCTTTGTGTACTAGAGGGCCACTGTTGGTAATGGTTGAATAAGGGAAGGAACAAGGGCAACCAGGATGCAAGTAAAAATTTTTTTTAAATATATATTGACTACGGTGTTTTCTTAGGTTAAGCTCCCATTTGCCAAAAGAGCTCCTGTAAGGCTAACAGCTCCTAGGAACAAACACTGAAATGTCTTTCTTTTAAATTACATTAATTTACAAAACCAACTACTTCTGATCCAGAAACCATCAATGTGTAGTGCTGACCTGTTCTGTAGTTTCAGGTGCACTATCAGAGCATATTAGGACACACAGAGCCTGGAACAGCACTTTTTTCTGCAGCTTCTAAGTACCACTGGAATATAAGTAATGTGTAATAACAAGCAGTGCATTTGTACCTCCACGACGAATAAACGCTTGCCCTGAGTTTTATACATCAGGCTGTGTATACATTTTTACACTTTAACCTCCGCAAGCTGTATGTCAAACAGCCCCTTCAAAAATCACAAGTTTTTGCAAAGTCAGGCACTGCATAATGGCTTATTTCAGAAGTTACACTCTGTATACATATGTATGAAGAAATTACAGGAAAAAAAAGCAGCTCAGCTTGTTTGTCTTTTGGTCACCTAATCAAGAAGGTGATTGGATTCACTTTTACCGTATCAATGAAGTCACTGGAGAGCAATCACAACTCTTTTTCCATGTGACAGATGAATGACCTTTGCCATGGCCTCAGTGAAAGACAAGCCCATGTTTTGCCCAGGTACACCAAGGCCACAGTTCCCTTCTGCTTGCACATGTAGGGAATATCAGATGTACTGCAGCAGGGCTTGCTTTCTTTCCTCTCTCGCAGCATATCAAGGCGCTTATTTAATTTCTCTCATAGGAGACCAGGAGGACACCAGCCAGGAAAAGATGTAAGATATTAAGGATGCTTGCTATGCACGATCAGAAGGGGATACACAAAGTATCCTTTATTTCCCAAGGGAAATCACTGCCCTGCTGCAGCCAAAGTATTTGACACTACAACTGAAGATTGCAGAGTGGGACACAGGCCTTGACTTACGTACATAAACCCCACACATGCCTCCCTAAAATTCAGTTCAGCAATTTTGTTTGCCAAAGAGTATCACAGATTTGTCTGAAGCTCACTACTGCCTTTTCTCCTCCAAACCAGCGTCATTTTGTGAATTCTCTTTCCCATCAGGGTCAATTCAATGCACTTTATTCAGGACTATACCACCCACAACTTTACAGCCCTCTCTTCTTCTCAGCCTTATCTCTTTGTCCTACAGAAAATGGCACTGTTTGCTTTTATTTAAGAGTTTGCCAAGTCACTGATGGAGCCTCCATGGGTCCCAGAGATGTTATTACTATGGTTTACAGAGGATTTACACAACCAAACTTGCAGGCAGCTACTGCTTTCAACCATGAGGTTTCCACACAGACCTGAACCTCAGCGACCTGAGTGTTTGTGACCCTTTCTCCCCTTCATCTCCCCCCGAAAGCAGGAACCTTGGCAGTTCTCTCTCCTCACATAGCAAATGATGGGCATTGCTAATACACTGATGGATCTTCAGCAATGGATTCAGTAATGGATTCACCAGGTTCTGCTCCCACCAAGAGTGTTTGCACAGTTTCCAGAAAATCTCATCAGTAAATCTTAGGAAGACTTTCAGGTAAGCAATCTACTTACTTATCTGGCTACACCCCCCAACACAGGACCAACAGAATCCGATAAAACTTGGGATGCAGCCTCCAGCAAAGCTATGGGCTGCACTGGCTATCTAAAAAGAGTTGAAAATAATAGGATATATATTCATTTTATATTTATCTTAAATAATAAATAAGTACATGAATATATAATCAATTAATACCTTACTTATAATAACTGGAAATTAGTAAAACAATAATGGAAAGTCTGAGGTACAGTTGTCAAGACATTGAGAAAGCCTAAAATATAGAGCCATAGTAAACTTAAAAATTGAACAAAACTACCTTGTGCTCTAGAATAGGGAGGGAAGAGGGACAGGGGGAACCCAGATATAACCTTGGCACCCAAATGGCATATGGACTACCTACAGCTCCTCTTTTTAGCCTCTACCTGTTCTCTTTCAGCTACAGGCAGATAACCTTCAGCCTACTCCTGCTGTACCCTAGGCCCTGCTGAAACATGCAACCACAGAATCACAGAGTATCCTAAATGGGAAAGGACCCACCAGGATCATTGAGTCCAACTCACAGCCCTGCACAGGACATCCCAGGAGTCACACCCTGTGCCTGAGAACATTGTCCAAACACTTTGTGAACTCTGTCACCTTGGTGCTGTGACCACTGCCCTCGGGAGCCTGTTCCAGTGCCCAACCAGAGGAAGGACCTTTTTCTAATATCCAACCTAAACCTCCCCTGACACAGCTTCAGGCCATTCCCTTGGGTCCTGTCAGTGGTCAGCACACAGCAGAGATCATAGTCTGTTCCTCCTCTTCCCCTCACCATGAAGTTATAGACAGCAATGAGGTCCCTGAAAGACATCAAGAGCAGAACTCTTCTGCTGCTCCCTTCTTAATCACAGAACACAAGGATCAAGGCACAGGATGAAGTGTGGTGGTTTTGGCTGAGAAAAAATGAGCTTCAGAAGAATGAAGGAGATGGATGGCAGATTTGTGAACCTCAGCAAATAACACTATTTCTGTTGTTCATGAAAATTCAAGGTTGCAAAGCAGTGTTACATTAGACAACATGCAGGCTGCCTGTGTTCTCATCTATACAAACCTAATTTAGTATTACACTTCCTCTCCTTTCAGCCACAGCCTGTGTTTCTTGTAAGCAGCAATCCCAGTATGGACTCAAAAGAAAAAGCCTCTGAAAGCTCAGCTTTCTGAATACTGTTGTGTAGTTACTTGCATATGTAATTTGCTCTCACAGAAATAAATGCTAGCGTGCTTGGAAAATGTGACTTCATTTTGTGATGGGAATGAGTTTTCCTGTGTAAATCTCTCTATACAATCTTATGTTATTCTTTCTAAAAAACAGAAATTACTACTGCATTCCAGTTCCAGAGTGAATACTGAGATTTATACTCTTTACCAGGGCATGACACAAGGGAACTGCTCTAACCTCCTTGCTTGCATTTACTAACAACAGAAGTGTTTTGTTCACATCACATTCAGCATTTACTAAACAGAAAATACAGTAATTGAAACACTAGATAGTGAACAGACATTTCTATATTCTTCACAAACCCATCTAAGAAACCCTTGGCTGTTGGTGCAGAAGGCTTTATCATGCTATTCATCACAATTTTATCTCATAAGAAAAAATTCAAGGAAGGTGATTTATCCCCAAACTCCCACCTCTCTGGCACCCAACCACAGGCAAGTTGATGGCAAATCACTGCTTTACATACATCTTCCTTTTTTGTGCTCCAAAGAAAGAAGGAAAGTCAGAAAAAAATTAAAAACCAAAACAAATTATTCCTTAAAGGATAGAACTACACAAGTATTTATAGATATATATTCATTTCAGAAAGCAATACTACAGAAGGACAACTTTATGAAGCAACAGCATCTGAGATTTTGCCTTCCTAAAGCAACTAACGGAAAGTATTTCACCTGTTTTGTATCTGCATGCATGTACAGGCCCTGCTGTATGGCATGGGGATGCAGCTTAGATAAAATGGTTTCTCAAATCACACACCACCCAATATTGCAAAAGCCATGGAAATTACAGGCTCTGCACATCCATCTACCCACAAATCATTCAGATAAGATATGCAGTAGTCCTTGTCTCCTTCAGTCTGAGGCCACTGTGCAAGATCATTTGCATTGCTATTCTGTACAAGACAGTAGCCATATCTCAATGCAAATGTTTCCATGTAAAATAGTAACTATCAGCAGCATCATGGTACCATATCCTCTTGTTATACTTACTTCAATACATGAGGAAATAAAATAAGTGTGACTTGCCAGAAGTCATGTAGGCAGTCCATGGCAGCAGTGAGAACTGAACGCAGATCTCCAGGTTGTGTATTACCCATAATACCAAACTACCCTTTAAAAAAAGTAGAAAATCTTTAAGAACATGATGTTTTTCTTCCCTTCTGATGATTAAATAGATTCTGCATTCTCTTTTTCTTGCTTTCATAGGTCACCAGGCTACACAAACAGCTTATATTGTACACATAAAAAAGGCAGCTTAAAAACACCTGTTCACTTTGGCTGGACTGAGACTATACATCTCTTTCAAGTAGAGAGGCTGACAATTCCTTGGGCTCCCTGATTATGATCTACGGGATCATTATGATTAATAAGTGACAATGCTTTTCTGTAGTCCTGGCAAGGTTAGTTGCATATCATTACCAGCTCACTCACATTTTTGTCCACGAAAAGCTATAGGAGCAAATACACTTGTGATACTCACGTCTTCTCTGATAAAGAAGAAAGGACCTGTCCCAAGAGGTTGCATTCAATCATCTCCACAGAGAGTAACATTAAATACTGAGCAGTGGTAAACATCACAGTCAGGCAAAAGATCATTAAAACAACAGGAAAAATCATCCTTATTCATCTCTTTTATACAGTAACATAACTACTGCAATTCAATGAGATAAAAAGGTGTGAATTATTGGGATTAAGCCTGTGAAATATAACGGGAAATAACCAGAAGCCAAAAGCAAGCAGATAGCAGGAATCATTAGTAGAGATTGGAGAGCTTCAAACTTACATCGTCATATAAATTCATGGTGAGCCCATACTGCAGTGCACTTAGAGAGGATGTAGTGAGGGTGAACAGACAGTGAGGGTGAACAGATCTGTTGAAACACTTCTGTCTATTGAAAGTCTAGGAAAACACATTCCTCCCAGAAGATGTAAGAGATTTCCATATAATCATGAATAGCAGATACATGGTGATACAATGGTTTCCCATTTAATAAAATAGGAGAAATAAATACCCCAAGATAACTATTAAGCAGCAGATTTGAAAGAAACTGAATAAAGAAGTACTTTTCTACATGTCACATCACTCCCATATGGAACTGACTGCTCCAGCACGCTCTACAGGGCGACAGTAAGATTAGCTGCAAAAAGGGATCTATAGAAAAAGGAGGTCCAGACACATGTTGGACCAGACATAAAACAACTTATGCCTCTCACTCTCAGAAACTAGGAGGCTCTATAAGGCCAGAGTAACATTATACCCCACTTGTGCTGGGCTTTTCCCCTATTCATCCATCCCTAGGTAGTGGGTGATGCAGCACAGGCAGGCTGTTCTGCTGAGATGAATGATTTCAGCAAGGCACTATGGCTCTTGTGGTGGAGTTCTCAGATCTTCTGTCTTCTCTCCTTCACTGAATCTGCTTCCAGCCGTGGGCACAGTGCAGAAGCTGCTGTCAGCACTGGCTTGTATTCTCCTTAAAATGGATAAGGATCAACTGCCATTGACCACTGAGGGAGGCTCATCAAGAAGCCTGCGGCCCCCAGCAGATCTCAGCTGGATCACTGCTAACTGCATCTCAGGTACTGCCTGGAGTGCAAAAGGAGGTTGTCACCTCGGGCCTCCTCCATCATGTCTCCTTATCAGTCAGCATGTGTGAGGTCAGTGGTGAAAAAAAGTCAGGTGGCTATTTGGACACTGCTGTCAAACTGCCAGGACACAGTTTAAGGAGCAGGAACAAACAGCAGTCTGTTTTCTCTAGGTTTTCTCCATGAGCAAATAATTTCTCCCTTCTCCTTGTAGATGATGTAATTCCAACTTTCACTCTTCCAAGAAGTGAAGAGTTGAAGGGACCTGTGCTATACAGGTCATTTTGGGCCCAGTTGTTTCATTAAGCAAGTACACAAATCATATGAGTTGGGCACAGGAATTCCTGCTACATTTGTGTGATTTTTGTTTATGCACGCAAAGCACTAGCATGGGTATTTCTGGCAAATGAAGGAGAATATGAATTAAAACACATATTCATCACACTCTTTATCTGCAGTCTAAACTAGCAGGTATTTTCATTCTTCATATGAACATATTCTTGAAGCTGCAAGATAGTAATTTAAAAGAAAAGCAATTCAAAGCTTCCTCAGTTGACACTGCAGGTAATGAGATTTTTTTCCTCTGACATCTTGTGTTTCATCTTACCTCACAACTAAATTATTTAGTGTATTTTTAAATATATATATAAGCATTCTAAACACTAAGCTGTGTATGACCTACTTATTTTGAGTTTTCAATTAAAAAATAGATATTCCAGGAAAAAATATATCCTATGCAATCATCAGCTGAAGGAAGTCAACTTAATCCATGAAACAAAGACTTGTGAAGGTGAGACACATGCACCAGTAAGCGTGAGAAATCTTTTGAACTGCAGTTCTAATTCGGAGAAATGAGTTTTCAATTAAAAAACAAGATTTCCCATGTGACTCTCCCAGTCACTAAAGCACATGACAGCTTCAGCTGGTACCAGTGTGGTGGCTGTGACAGGTCACCCCGCAAAGGATGGTGAATGTGCAGCTCATATATAATTGGCTTGATTGTAGGGATTTGCATATACATAAAACACAGGCTGATGTGAAGACTTCATCAGTATGAAATGGAGGTGGTTGCATTCTCCATGCATGACCAAAGATGTGAGGACAGTCAAAGACTTTAATGTAATGAGAGTTTTTAACACTTTAATCACCTTTGCTGGGTGCATAAATAGACTGATAGGACAACAATGGAAGTTGCATTATCTGCAGGTTTTACTTCTGCTACATAGTTACCCTGTCCATGCCCTTCTTTCCTCCCACTAAAATAAAAGTAAAAATCAGCTGAGCCAATTATAAAGGATTTTAAGTCTGTTGTAAAACAGACCAAGTAGTTAACTTTCAAGAAGCTTCTAAAAGACCCTTTGAAGTTTGCAGAGGAAGTCTCCATCCATGGCAGAGCCTCTGAAAGCACACCTGTGGGACAGGGAAAATGACCACTCTGGAGAGAAAATCACCCAAGGGACTTGTCAAAAGACTGGAACAAAAAGAAGAAGGAAAATAGGTAGTTACATACAATTAACTCTCTCCTCCCTGCTGAGCTGCAAGAGAGCTCAGGATAAGCTCCATGCTGCCTTTGAAGTGCTCATAGACAGGATGGCTGGTAAAGGTAGTCCCATGCATG
Source organism: Corvus kubaryi (assembly GCF_017639235.1). Taxonomy (NCBI): domain Eukaryota; kingdom Metazoa; phylum Chordata; class Aves; order Passeriformes; family Corvidae; genus Corvus; species Corvus kubaryi. The sequence continues at coordinate 48,981,144 of NW_024581137.1, read as the reverse complement.
ATGAAGGCAAAGGATGCTGCTTAAACCAAAGAATTTAGAGCACTGGTAAGAAGTTACACTGGGTTTTGAGCAGGCAACACTGAGGAAGGTACCATTATCTCAAGCAGGCATTTGGAGCCCTGCAGTGAGTGCAGAAGGGGTTCCATGGGTACAACTGATTTAGAATGCAGCTCTGACAGGGAAAAGAATTCTCCCCTTGTTGCTTTACACAATCCACTGGCATGGCTTTTTCATCTTCTGGAGATCCACAAGCCTTCACACCCCCATGCAAATATACTCTAATCCTGCATGAAGCACGAGTTCAAGTATCTCTGCATCTGGCTGCCTGTGCCAGTGCCCACACTGTGAGCTGCTGAGGGCAGAACTATGGAAAAAGAGGATTTATAGTATTTTTAGAATATATAGCTTCGTTTGATTTTGTTTGCCAATCTCTTCTACATTTTACTTGAAATCATAAAATAAAAGTCACAGAGGGGGAGGACAACTAAAGTAAAATGAAAACTACCACTATGGCCAAGTTCAAGAGAGTTTGATTTTGTAAAACAAAGACAGAAACCTAAAAGCACAGTCGTGGGTTTTCCTGGTAAGAAAGTGAATGATTTTCCAGGCTGCACTGGATTTAAGATTTTAACAAAAATATGCCAGAAAGCAGGAACAAGGTTACAGCCAGGAACATTTAAGTTTTTATGCAGGCAAAAGAAAGCTATAAAGCATTATAATAGATTTGTCCAGAATGTTTAAAATGGAGAGCACGCATTTATTAGACATTGAAGCATGATTTCCAGCCTACACTTCAGAAAAAAAATGGTGAAGTATTTCTAAAGTGTCTCGCAACTAACATTAACCAAGAAACAAAAGGTGAAGTCATGTAATGGTTTCACACCCTCTTTCTCTGTACCTCTGAATCAAAAAGAATGGGAAGTTATTGTAGAAACATTTGTATAAGTAATTAAAATAAATGTTTTAAATAAACTTTCTTGATTCAATGGTTTCAGAAACATGAAGTTACAGGACACTTCAGAAATTGTTTGACCTCCCCCATTCCTGAGCAAGACTAAAATAGAAGCTTATGGATTCAGAGCTGTCTCAAAAACATTATTTTGCCTACGCAATTTCTGCCTTTTCATTGCAAAGGAATAAAAATGACCCTTTATCTATTTGATAGAAAAGTATCTAATAATAATAATAATAATAATAATAATCAAATAGAAATATAAGATTGTAATCTAATAAAATAATCTAACAGAAAAAAGGTGCAAAAGTATTTCAGATAGTCATTAACCCTTCTTACAAGTCACTGCAAAAAAGTGTTAAAATGGGAACACACGATGCAATTTTACATGGTGAAGAACTGCACCCTTGCCAGCACCTTTTCAAGACAGAGAGGCCCGTGGAGTCAAAATAAAGCCCAGGAATTTTGCAGGGGGAAAAAAATCAACCAGTGCACACTGAAATGGAAAAATATGTCTGTGTGGTGTGTATATGTTTACACACCTTAAGCTTTAAGATTGCTTCAATGGATGTTCAAAACTACAATTTCACTTCCCCCCTGAAGCACTGAGCTGGGAGCAGCACTGGGTCCCCTTCCCCGCAGTGACATCCAGGGTCTTGCCCCACACAAAGGCCTCCCAGTGAGCCAGGCAAACACTGCCACGTGCCTTTGCTGCCTGCTGGAGTGTGCCCACGTGGCTGCTCTGCTGGGAATTTAAATTAAGTAAGAAGTTCAGTGCCCTGCCTGTGCCTGCAGTGGGCAGTGCCTGTGGAACAGTAGATTCCAGCAGCGTTCCCAGTGCTGAGGGTCAGATTAGGGCATGGGCTGCAGAGTGGGGCTGTCAGTGCCAGCTGACAGGCTCTGGCACAGTGGCAGGGATGGCTGGGATCACAGGGCTCACTTCCACCAGGCACCTGGGACAAGGCACCAGGTTCTGCTCCCTCAGCACTACCCAGGGTTCAGGGTACCTGTTTGGTGCCAAGGTACTGAACATATACACAAAATTTGTTCCTCATCCTTCAGTGCAGCCCTCATGATTCCACCCTGTGAACTAGGGGAAGAAGACCAGCACACACAGACACAGATATGCACAAATAACCCCACCATCAGGCCAGGGAGCCAGGGAACCAAAGGAGCTCAAGCACCACACAGCAGGAGATGGCCAGACAGCTCCAGCAGTACTGTCCCTGCTCCTGCTGGTGTTTGCCATGCAGGCAGTGCCAGAAAGAAGTGAGTATAAATTTACACTGTTATCATGGAAATTTCCCGCAGCAGCTTTTACCGCAGGGTAACAATAGGGTCCTATGAGAAATTAAAGCTTATTTAAGCTGGGTGATTTGCCAGCTCAGAACACAATGGCCCATCTTCAGCAAAGGCGAGGTGTAATTTGATGTTTTTGCAACCAGGAAGGATGGTCCTTTCTCCAGAGCCCATGTGTAACTGAGGGCATGACTGGCAGGGGATGCAAACAGCCCAGCAGGAGCACAAAGCTCCCTCCACCACACACAAGGAGCAACCTCGAGCCACAGGCTGGACAAACAACAGCTTCTGCTTGGAAACAAAGCTGCCTTCATCGCTCCAAAACTGACGGCTCCCTGTGACCCAGCGCAGGTTTCTCCCTGCCTGTCACATGAGGCAGAGCCCCAGTGTGCCCATTGTGAGCACGACCTTTCCCAAACAGAAGCCCAGTCAGCTTGCTGGGTGTCCAGGTCGGCTGCCTTTGCTGAGGACAAGGGGAAAACAAGGAAAACACCAGCTCCCAGCCACACTGTGGGTGTCTGATGTCACTGCTGGGATCTGGCCAGTGCTGGTCCCTCCCAGCTGCAGCTTTGGGGAGTTGCACCATGGAATAAAAGTGCAGACACAAGCATGGAAGAGTTGCATGGAGAAGTGAACGAGGATCGCAGCTGCTTCCCTGCAATGTTGTTTAGAGCCCAGGTGAGGAGAAGAGTGGGAAAGAGTCGCAACATCTTCCCCTCCATAACTGTCCTCAGAAGAAAATCCCCCACTGTCAGAAATGCCATGCTCATTGGAAAATGGGATGATAAAGAACTCTATGGGCATTGCAACTCAATAACCCAAAGCCCAGGTCATGTTGGAGGAGTCCCAACTCCTCCAGGAGCTGAGACAGGACCTAGGGAATCAACACATAATTTCTCTAATGACTTTTCTACCCTTTGGCTTTCCCTGTTCTTTTCACTAGCAAGAACTCTGAGACTGCCATTTGTATACCAAATAAATTATATTTGCATTTCTTGTATTTGCTTTTATTTCTCCTGGATGGGTTGGCTTTGCTTTCCCCATTTGAGAGGTAACAGAAGCAGGGAAAGGTCGATGACCTAAGGGGCAAGTCCATCAAAGAAGGGGCAACGCAGCAAGAACGGGTGATTGCTTTAAGTCAGCTCACACGTACACCAGACATTAATTCAGCAGAATTAAAACTCATGGGAATTCTTATCAACAGCAACCAAAACCTCTCTTACAGCATTTGATTTGACACTGATGGACTCAAAACTGAGGCGAGGCTAACCAAAGGTTTGCAGCTCTTTTCTGACAAGCCCAAATCTGATTTATTCAAGCTGTGCTACATCTGGATTCTGTACAGAAATCATACAAAAACTTCAGATTTGGGAGAATTTAAATTTGTGTTTATTCAGCTCCAGGAGGAAACAAAGTAGATGAGCATTTATGTAGTGGAAAAGCTTAATTTCCAGGTATCCAATAAAGGTTGCTCCCCTCTTCAGCTGGCTCTGCTCAGAAGTCCTTGTGAACTACCTGATATGGGACACAGCCTGCACCACAGTCTGCCTAAAACAGCATCTCCAACTCACTTCCAGGTGAAAGGACCTTTCAATACAGCTATTGCCCACCAAGTAAACCAATACAAAACAAGTTAATTTGCAGGTTGGGAATTTGGAAAGAATACAAACCCGGGTGGGTGTTTGTCAAAGTTGTGTGGCAGTGCCAGCAGCGCCACCGAGCAGCGACCTTGACATGCATTACGTGCTTGCATCTCAGTTTAACATGCATGACTTCCACAGAGGTCAATCACTCAAAGGCAAAATGTACAGTGCCTCTGTTCTTCAGTTGTTGTTTTGCTTTATAGCATTTACACACAGTACACGCATCCCAGAAAAAAATCTATTCTCCATTAGCAAGAAGGTGATGCATGGAAGAGACTCACTATCTTTGGTCCTGCCTTTCACCTGGGTTATTTAGTGTTGCAGTTTTAAAATTTTACTTGTGTAAGCCTGATTTAACTAAATATTATCATAGAAGTCACAACTCAAGATTTCTCCCTTGGATTTTAAATGACAGTGTTGTGATTTACTGGACATTGCTACGAATTCTTTATAGCAGTTAATTGTCATGCTGATACTTATTCTTTTTGTGTGTGGTACTTCAATTATTTTCAATACTTTAATGTAATATATATTCAAATAGCCAGTAATAGTAATAGGCCAAGCACCAGTAAAACTCTTGCCAAACCAAACAACTTTTGGCCTTAAGCCAAAAATCTACTTGGTCTCAACAATTTACTGCAATGTTCATTTAAGTTCAGTATTCTTCCACTAACTTTCAATTGCGTTGCTTGGTTATTTTTAGTTTATTCCTTCAGGTGAAAAAGAGGTTTCATCAAATTCAGCAGTAGCTGAAAAGATATGGAATTAACATCTTTTGAATTTCCAAGTGCTAAATGGTGAAATAATATTTATACTTTGTGTGGCTGCCTGATTTTTCCCATTAGCATATCTGTGGTTTTTATCAATTTTTCTATTGTGCTCATTTTGCAAACATTCTAAGCTTACTTAATAGTTTGTAAACAGAGGTAAGAGGTAATTAGTTGACAAAAAACATGACTGAGGTTAAGCATGCATGAAATTATTTTCAAGATTGGAACCCAAATTAGTTAAGCTTAATTCAGGTCATTGTTAATAAAATTTTAAAACCCCACTATTTTTATGGATGTCTTTGAAATAAACTCTCTCACTTTTCTTTGATCTTCTTTGTTCTCTTCACCCTACTGCTTTACCGGTGACACTCAAAAGCTCAAGTCTGCATTTTTCAGAGAGCAACACTGTAAAATATATCTACAGCTTTCTAAAATAAAAAAATAAAATTTATCTACAGCTTTCTAAACTGAAAAATAAAATTATTTAAATGGTGGCTCAGAACTTATTGTCCTCTCTTCCCCATACAGCAGTAAAAAGCTTTTCCTTGGAGTAACAATATAAAAGCATTACAAATTTTTATTTCATCAAGTTGGCAGCTGCATATATGTCTTTAGACTGGTTAGGAAAGAAGATTGTTGGGAAAGTGGTAGCAATATATTTCTTCACTGTACATGACAATAATTCATTACAGCAGGACAATGCTCTTGTATTTGCACATGTATCACTTCTCTCAAATTTCTACTCCTCTTTTCAGACCATTTTTTTGTGCACATGTATATTATATTTACATTGCATGTTGCACAGCATTGCTCAATTTATGTCTGCCTAGGTCTGTGAATAAGCAAACAAGTGTATTCTTAAAAGTTATATTTACAGTAACATGACAATTGAATTTATTCCTTCTGCTACCAAGCACAGCTTGTGAGATTCAACGTTTCTCTTCCTACTGACCACAAAGATAGTTGTGCTCCAGAACTTGTGTCCATTCAAAAATAAATGAATCATAAGAAATTACAATGTAGTTATTATATTAAGTCTTCCTTTTAATAAGAAGGGAAAAAACATAAGTATACCAGGACTGAAAGAACCACACAGGCAATCATGTGCAGTACTCCACAACCAGAAACATCTATGCAATAGACAGTTCATAAGAGACGTCTACAAAATACTTACTCCACTCCTTTGTTGATCACTTTCCTGTAAGCTTTTTAACCTTTTTGGTCTGTTTAAAACAGTCCTCTTCAAATGTAATTCAAAAAAATCCTACAGAAACTTCAGGAATGAGGAATACTAAGTCAAAGCAGATCTTGCCCTCATTACCTCTCTGACACCACCATGTCTCCTTTTACATCCCACATAGTTCAAACATAAAGAAACCATTCTTAATACATGTTTTAGAGGAAATGTCCTCTTAGGAAGGAAGTCGGATGACCAGGTGGGTCAAGGGACTCTTCACACTTATTTTCCTGTGCTACTCCAGCACCTGCATCCCTTTTGCCCTGAATCAGCATTGGCAGAGGACAGATATCTTCCCTTGCAGAAGAGACAGGGCTTACACAACAGCAGAAAATCCATAGAAACACAGCTCTTAAAAAGTACATGTTATTACTAAAGGCATTAGGGTGAATATAAAAGAAAAGGAGCGTATGCGTAATTAAAAGGCTGCCCCTCATTCATGGGGGTTGAAAGCAAGAAAGAGCACCTTCCTCGAGGCTAGGAAACATGTTTTATGGAAGGTAATTGTGTAGAGAAGCACCACGTGTTCCTTGCTGAAAGCTGGCAGTGATAACTGGGGGTAGATCCAGAGGCTGTGACAACTCTCCACAGCCAAAGCAAGGCTTCGCAGGCTGAGGATTTCTGGTGTGGCCTGCACACAGGTTGTGCTCATGGAGTCTTCTGGCCTATTTCCCCCCAAAATCAATCTCACTTCAAGCTCAGTTCAGAACTCTTTGCGTATTTGAAAAACTACAGGCTTATTATACATCAAACATTGCTTTCACCACCCAATTTCCAACCAAACTTGAAAATAAAAATTTTCACATAGCACCACATATGACTGGTACACTGGTATTTAAAATTGGAGCCTCTCATGTGTTTAAGCAGCTTTAAAAACAGCAAACTTGCACAGGAAACTCTTTAAATATAGTATAGGTGTCACTGAAGAACCCTTTATGTTTATCCTTGTGCTTCAAAGTCACACCAAGCAGTGCTTCACGGCAGCCACTTCTGTTTTGGTCCAATTCGGCAAGACTCTGGTGTTACTCAATCTAGTGTAAATTCTACAGCTGGTCATAGAGCATTCTGCCAGCTGGGGAAAGCAAAAACAAACCTCTTTATTTTCAGCTGAAAACAGAAAGCCTAAGAAATGTTTATTTGGGAGGAAAAAAAAAATAAATCTCCACTATTTTAAAATCTTATTCGGCTTGACATTTCAGCAGGGCCATGTTCTGTCCTGCACAAGGGTGTGAGGCTGTCACATTTCCCCATGTGGAGACAAGCCCAGCTGGTTCCCAGTCATCACAATGCTGCTCCATGGAAGTATGAGGTATGCAATGACTGCCTCTGGCAACTCCAAAGGAGAGACCTTCACATTTAAAAGCCATGAGGCTGCATTCCCAAAGATTTGATAGGCAGGGAAGCCTGCAGAGGAGTGCAGCTGGAGCTTTGCTCTTCCTGCCTTAAACTGGTGTGAATATACTCCAACAGGGCCTCACCCCCACAAACAGGGAATGTCTACCTGGCCACTGGAGTTCTCCTCCTGGATGATGGCGGAAGGCTCTGGAGCAGGGTCAGGAGAAGGCGGACACACAGGAGGCACCACCCCTGCTGCTCGAGCACACCACTCCAACCCCTCCACCACCAGCCTCCATTTAAAGCCTAACACTCACTTTTAAACACTTTTTTCTCCCTTAGCACACATAATTTTGAAAAACAGAAAGCCATTTGCAAAGGTCTTTTTCATGCTTCTCTTTTCATTGTTGCAATTTAACAGGAGGGTGGGCAGCAGGATTGCCTGCAGGTGGGAGGGGAGGAGGAGCAGCAAACACCTTGCCTTTTCCAAGCACTCCCTGATTTTGTGTACCCCACACTGGGAAGTCAAGGCCAGTGATATATATGCAGCAGGACAGGTTTCTCCAGGGGCTCGGTGCTGCATTCAGCAGCCTGTGAGAGGAAATCAATGAGAGCTCTCCCTGGGCTCAGCGCTCCCCGGCCCTGCCGCATTTCCCTCCATGGCCTCTGTACTTAGGCAGAGTGCAGTCCTTTGTGCCATCACCCCCGCCAAAGCCACTACAGCAGCTGAACAGTGCAAGGTGACATCGATAACTAAAGCTACAGAAACAGCTTCCACAGGTCGGTGAAAGAAATACAGGCAAACAAAATATTGCAGCTAAGCCCCATTTCATCACTGTTGATGTAGAATGGTGCCTGGGCTCTTCTAGCACTAAACATTTTCATGTTGCTAAATTATCAGATATGCCTGCCTGAAACACGTAATACCTTTTGTAGTGTCAGAAACCCAGCAGTCATCACACAGGTCTCCCTGTCACACTGTAGCCTTTAGATAGTGGACTCTGAAATGCCAAAACCCATCCCTCTTATTCTTTCCATCACTGTTTCCTGTAGGGTGGTTTATCTGCTGGGACAGCATGGTATTTTTTCCTGAAGAAGCTGATAATGTTTACTCTGTCTCCTTTTGAAAACAGTTTCTTTCCATTATGCATTTTCAATTGATATAATTCTCTTAATATAGACATCATTTGGCCAATAATAGTATTTTTCTTAGGGTTTGTTTTTTTGCAAATGTCTATATATTGTAGGTTTTCCCAAATTCATTTAACCCTTTTCTATTTTTCAGTAAGTTCTGGCATTGGTATTGGCTCTGCATATTCTGGCATTGGCTCTGCATATTGCTTGTAACATAGCCGGTGCAAAATGGCACAATACCAGAAAAAACTTGTTTAAATATATACTCCTGTTAAATTTTTCTTTGCCTGTATGTAATTAGAAAGCAAGAAGAGTCAGGAGCCATGACTGGGATCATCTGATGAGACTAGAGCCAGCTGCTCAGCTGGCTACAGGGCAGTCACAGAGGCAGGCACAGGAGAAGCAGCTGGCACATTCCAGTATCTTTTTTATGTCAGATATTCAAGTAAGACCCTTCTTTCCAGTAAGTTTCCTTCTCAAAGTGCTGGACTAATTGAGAGGAATGGAACAGAGCATATGGAGGAGATAGCTTGGGCTCCAGCCCCACTGCAGATGGGATAGCCTGGAAAGCAGCGGATGAAGCCCAGGAAAAATCCTCCCCTTGGGCCAACAGCCCTGGAAACCCAGTGGGAGAGCCAGGCTGCTCACAAACGTTGAGGTTTGGCAAGGCAGGCTGGGTGTTCAGCCTTGTCAATGGATTGATTCTATATTCTCCAAAGGGATGATGCACATGCCTGCAGAGGGAAGAAAAACCATGCCCCAGTAGCAGCCACACCCTGGCCAGTCCTGTATTATATCTGCTAGACTTCTTTAGTTCAACCTAACCATGTTATTGTAGGCTTGCACATTTAAAGGCAGTCATCTGCTCATCTGTAAAAATTATAGTTCAACTATTTGTGAAGTCTGTTAAAAAAAAAGTAAAATGTAAGCTTCTCTTAGTGCTCAAAAAAAAAAAAAAAGTCCAGCAAAAAAAGAGTAACCCAGCAATATCTAATGACCCAAGAGGATGAGGATAAAGAAGTTACCAGTTGGGAGCTGAAAGCATTAAGCAGTGAAAACTAATTATAAACTTACTTCAGTATTGTGGACACACAGACAAAAGCCAGATGTTGGTACAATAAACACCACAATCTCTGGAATTAAGAGCAGAAACATCCAGTTTTAAATCAAAATGATAATGTTTCACTTCACCATGCAGGTGTTTAACCTTCCAAGCTTCACGCTACTTTCATTTTGTCTTTGAAAGGACAGACATGCTAAAGCAGAAAGCTTTTCTGCATGGACAACTTCAAAACATACTTGTTCAATAGTCCTGTTATGCAAAACTTTGGAAAAGTCCCTTCCTTGCCAGCAGACGCTGGTAGCGGCCAAAGGGACTTAACCTCTCCACTGCCACATGTGTGATCAGACCATTCCCAGGCACAAACAGGACATCAAGGGACTGCTCCCAGCCACCCTGCACCAGCCCTCACTCACAGCACCTCCCATTACAGTGCAGCAACGAAATCCAATGCATTTTGACTTACCCAGGGGTTATTCCAGAAAAACAAAATTTAAAATGTGTCTCAAACTCTTTATAGATCTGGTATCAAAGTCATTCACAGCCCACTATGAAACCATGTATTTTACTTTTAAGACCTGAATCAAGCTATTTTATGCACATCCAAAGACTTCATTCCCACCTCAGAAGGCTTTTAGCTTTCCTGATACCCAGTCTGCCTCAAAGCCCCGTGCTGGGCACTTTACAGCTCAGGGAACACTGAGTTCATTGCTCAGTACAGGGGCAGCAGCCACCCCAGCCCTGCCTGTTCACTGCCACACTCCTGGCAGAGGAAACCAGCAGGTACTTAGAAAATATAAATAATCGTTTTTATTCAACCCAAATGCTGCTCTGCAACATCACTTCCTTGAATAATGTGTCCTAGTGTGCCACTTTGTTTTTCTCTCTTACATTATTTATCCTGTAAAGAGTTCTGCTGTGGGAGATGCAGAAAGAAAATAACAAAGCACAATCAAATAGCTGCGTTTCTCAGGAGGGAGGCATCAGAGATGCAATTCTAACAAGACCTGGTCATTTTTTAAATTCCAGGTTTTTTCAAGCAAGATAATCTGGTACAATATTTAAGTATAAAATTAAAATAAATGAACTGGGAATAAGATGAAAGGGTTCTTGACTTGTTTTCTTTACACACATTTCATTTAATGCTTTCAGAATTTGCAGGCAGATGGTAAAGTTGGGTTTTATATGCTTAGGGCCCCAAAATATGCTGCACTGTCTGGACAACAGAAAGATTTGAAAGAGATTCTGTTGCCTACCATGTTTTATTTAATGCAGTACAGCAGCAGGGACCAAACAGAAGATATTTGCCCACTGGTAGTAAATGGCTGAACTTTAATATTGGTTTGTCTGGATGATCCTCTCTTTGCAAGCTCTCGGTGCAATCCACTGTGGGTAATTACACCTTCAGTATCTGGCAGAAGGAGAAATATCTGTGCTGGAAATAAAAAGCAGCCAACAGGGAAGAAGAAAAAGATGTAGTGCTTACAAAACTATTAAAGGCACTTAAACAGCCATCTAACAAAAAAATGGGAAAATCTTTGTAAACCAACAGTCATAGCAACTCCTTTCAAGTGTTCCTTTCAGTCCTTTACAATATCAAAAATGAGGTGACACGGTACCATAAAAACTAAAATCTCACCAAAATAAATACCTTGGGAAAGAAGCAAGTAGTTATATTAAATGGGAGTGAACCAAGCAAGTTCTTTTATGGAACCCTGGAAGGCAAAGGTTGCCTGTAAACATGAAAGCAATACAGACCACCAGTTAAGCAATGCCACGTTATCTATCATTTTATGGTTATGTGGACCATAAACACTTTAAAGAACGAGTATAAATGCCTAGTGAGATGGCTGTGAAAAGGGAAAAAAGCAGAGCTCCTTTGATGGAAGGAGCTGGGAGAGGTACTCTGGGCAGTTTAGAAATGAAGATGTGGAGTTTTTTTAATTTGGTCCTGACACTGGATTCATGATATTTAATTTAGCCATATATATGGTTGACATTTGTTCTGCAGTAATGATTGATGCTTCCTCTAGAATCAGCAATAAGAGACAGGCACTTTCAGCTGGTGATTCACTGGATCCTAAAATAGGTTTATAAAACAGGAATCTCCAGGGATGATTCCATCCACATCCACTGACTAGGACTGAACTTAGCAGCTGAAGTTAAATGAAAGAAATTCTGTTTGAATTTACCAATCACAGCACAGGAATATCTGCCAACCACGGAATGAGAAATAAAGCTGAGGAAAGGAGTTATAGTGAAAAAGCCACATTTTTTGGCATGCTACATCTTCAAATAATTAGGATTTTTGGATTCATGCAACTACACTTCATGTAGAAAAACCATGTGATTTCATTCTCTAAAATTGTCTATATATATATAGTTTTCTTCCTCAAAATGTAAGCAGTTCCTAAAGGCATCATATTATGCACCACTCTTTCTTCCCAAATTTGGTTTTATCTGGCAAGTGTGTATTGTGCTCCTCTACCAGCAGTAGATCCCCACTTCCTTGGGAAACCTTGAAAAAACCTCTCACATGCACTCACTCTTTCTAATGTAACCCAGTGCATAAATGTAAAGATGTCTGCTTAAGACCACTAGTCCAACTTCTGACAAATTACAGTGGCAGAATTAACAGATCTAAAGAAATTACAAAAATATTAAAAGGTATTACTAAAAGAACACTGTATCCAAGTACTGATACTTTAACTTTTTAATCATACGGTTTTAGGTAAAAGGTCATAGGAAAGATAAAAAAATAAGTAACACAATCAGATCACTCATTGTGCAGCATCAATTTAAAATTTCTAGAGCTACAAAATTATAAAGAGAGCCATAAAGCTTGTAGGAATTCACAACTTACTTTTATGCAACTAAAATGAATATACTGAAGAATAAAACAGACTGTGTAATTTCAGGAAGCTGCTTCTCTACAGATGTCCGTGCAAAAGTCATGTATACGTGTAAAGCAACGCAAAACTCTTCATTTTTCTTTCTTTATGTAACTTTAGGTCAGACAGATACTTTTTTTTTTTTCTTTGTGCATTTTTTTCTTAAAAAACAACGTAACAACTTTACATACAACAAGGTATTTTCTGAAATGTAAGCGGGCTGAAGGATTAACAGATTAAGCAAAATAAAAGGAAGTATTAAGACAAAAGAGAAGAAACAATTAGCAACAATATTGTGAAGTGAGAGATTGTTCCACCCAATACTAGCAATGGTAAACATCCACCATCAATAAAAGAACTCCTGGGACCTACTAACACTGCACTAATGGAACATTAATGAGCCTTGCACAGACCTCTCATCTGCAAGGATCTTCACTGCACAAACACGACACATCATGAAAACTCAAAGTTCTCATTGTATAATCTGTGGCAGAGAAGACCTTTATGGATTTTTTTTTAAATATGTGTAAAATGTTTTACAGAATACACCATAGGCATATTTCTTCAAAATGCTATCAGTCAATGCTGAAAGCCCACCATCTTCAAAAAGAAAGCCAGAAACACGTAAGAAAAGAAAAACTATTTCCAATAAAAAGATTACAGGCAGTAAAATATGTATATAAACTGGAAGTCAGTTACACCCTTCCGAGGAAACTCTGTATATCCTGCAGTAGGGCAGCGTCCATCCCCCCTGAGCCCCCCCAGCAGCATCCCAGCCAGAGCAGCCTGGCATGGGGACCTAGTTAAACGTGCCCAGCAGCATTCTTCGAATGCAATGAGATGTGGCCAGATGGCTTGAAGGCATGTCTAGAATCCAGCAATTCTGCTGGAACCAGAAAATACCCTCTTCTGAGTGGTACATAGTGATCTGAACTGATCCAGAGAGAAGCAGGGCTGCTGGAGTATAAAAGAAGCCTTTCCCACCAGTTATTATCCTGTAATACAATGTATTTTTTCCACACTTTGGGAAGTACTCCCTATTCAGGGAAGTGGCATGGCAGCTGCTATTAAAATTTGACCTCTGTGATATTAAGATAATAGTTTTTGACATAGCCATACTAAATGTCATTCCTCATTCTTCCATGTCACTACCAGTAAATCAATACCAGAAACTAATTTATTGCTGGCAGAAAAGTCCTGCTGTCTTTTGACTGACATAAATTAACGAGCTAAATAACATGAAATTATCTGAAGTCAACTGCTATTTGCATTAGACCTGCAGAGGTCACAAAGCAGATGGAATGCATACCTGGCAAAGTCCCATACCAATGGCAAAGTTTAGTTTACATGTAAAATATAAAGCAGGCTATTTTTATTACAAGGAGTTTTACATTCCTCCTCTGCTTCAACAGGCTGGTCCTGCTCTGGCCTCACCAGGGCTACGCTGACACTGCTGCAGTCAACAGGGTGATGTGTGAGAAAAAAAAAGCTTAAAATGCATAGCTAAGGGCTAAAGCTTGGGGGAAAAAAACAACAAGGAAAACAAACAAACCAACCAAAAAAATCCAATAATGTTGCAAAGGATTGGCAGCATTCTGCTGAATTAGAGCTGAAGCTCCCACTTGCAGCTTGGCTGTCTGTAAATAGCGGAGCAGCCACGCCAGGCAGCCAATGGAGGCTTTCTCACAGTCACCATACACTGCCCAAGCTGCAAAAAATCAAACCCTTTTCCTGCAGCTTTGCTGACCACCAAGGACTTTCCAGCCAATTGTCAAGTACAATCCTTCCCAGGGGCATAATAAACACTGCATCCCCCCCACGCCCCCCGCCGGAGACTTAAATATCCATTTTTATATAAAAATAGAGGAGCTGTTTTGCATCAGGTGACTGCCTGAGTTGTTTGGAGGAGTGTATGACAGTCTCGAAGCTACGAAAGGAGCCTTCACGCCCACTGCCTGTCCCTAATTAAGGCGAAATAAGTGCTCCTGTCATGTACGCTCCAACCACACAAAGAACTCCAGTATGACGTAGAAGACAGCATGCATAGATGAAAGGGAAATTTAAAAGGCAGCACAGCCCTGGTTTTCTTACTAGCACCATCAAAAAGGAAGGAAGAAACAGTGTCAAAGAGCAGCAGCATTTAGAGGCAGAGATCCCCAAAACAATACTTTTCTAATGAAAGACCTGCAGGTCCAAAAACTTCTTGGTTCCCTGCAAATATTTTGGTTTAGTACATGCTGTTACATTACCCCACAAAACATCTCCCAACCTTTCTTTTTTCTCTATATAAGTTAAAAACAGCTGATGGAAAATTCAACCATTTTCTTTTTTTTTTAAACTAAACCTCAAATTGAAGGATTCTGGCATACTAATGCATTTCAAAACAGGAATGTTGCAAGCAGAAATGGAACTCATGCTTTGACATTAGCATGGAAGCCTTCCTACCTAAAAGAAAAGAAGCTACCACCTTGATTTAGCAAGCACTTGCTTTCACATTATTAAATTACGATTTTGTCTATGCAGAAATTCTTTTGTATCCTGAAGAACAGCTTGTTACATCTACTTACATCAGCTGACCAAACCTGGACGTCCTTGGTGATTGCACAGCCTTTGTTAAACTATATATAATCACAGTTAGGTATTTTGGCAAAACATCCCAGAAGTAAATGTAGAGAGGAGATTTGTATACTTTCACAGATTACTACATTTTCTGTAGCTATTCACTGACACTTAATTTCCATGTGTTTGACATGCAGCATTTTCACCCTGAGGAGCACCAGCATTTGCTGCCTCCTGAGTAAAGAGTTTTCCAGCTTCCTTCAAAAGTTATAGGTTGCATTCCAGGGTTTGGTTTCTGCTTAAAATAAGTCAGTTTTGAGCTGTTCCCTTAAAAGAGAACTGGGAAGTTAAAAGGGTTTTTCTCCACCTGAGGCCCAGATAAATCCATGTATATAAATCTAGAGGCTCCTCACAAGGATCATCTCTGCAGCAAAAGGAGTGAAGGACCTGACACACTGCACACAAACCTACAGAAATTATGCAGTCCTTCAGCAGCTTTACATGAGCTGGAGAAAAAGTACAAAAGAGGGGGGAAAAAACAAATAAAAGCGTGATTCCAGGCCAGGAAAGGCAGAAGCAGGAGAGAGGGGGCCCTGAAATGGCACCCAGCACCACGCGGCGGTGGAATGGAAGCTGAGGGAGAAGAGGGTGCCACCTGGGGTGAACATGAAGAAGAATTTAAAGAATCCTTCTATCTCATATGTTAAAGTTGAAAAGCATCAGGTCTCACTCCTAGTGCAGGTCCCATGCGCCATCACCGCCAAAACCCTCCCCAGACAACTCTCTATCCAGAGCAATGTCTTTTCTCCGGAGCAAATTAAAAATTGAACCTGAAGCACTGCTGCCTGCAAGCTCTAAATACAGGAAACACAAATATACTGGTTGTGGCTTTTTCACCAGCACAAACCATCCTACAGATATTCAATGGGGTAACCATGTGTAAGCAAACCTTGCAAAAGATCTAGGTAATTTTAGCTCAGGAGAATCAACTTCCACCCCAAGCAATCATGTGCTGCTCCACAGCCTTTTTCCCCTCGTGGTTTTCACATTGTTTTTCCATCTCCCTCTGCATGAAAGTAGCCTTAATCCCCCATGCTTCCTGAATGCCCCATTAAATACAAGTTATTCTACAAGCTTTACACATCACATAGCTTAAAAATGTCATTAAACTCAAGAGAGTTTACTGCAGGGTGCTCGGACCTGGGTTTTCAGTGGCAATGTTGAGTAGGTAGTGCTAAGCAGGGCTGTGTATTAATAAATTTGTTCAGCAAGTGCTCATTTTAAGATCCAAGTAGCAGATACATCATTCATTACTCCAAATGAAATCACTGACAGAACTTAAAAGTATATGCAAGACTTCTCTAACAGAAAGCAGAATATAGACCGTTACTTGCCCTTCATGCTAAATTAATAATCTACACAATTAAATGCTTGCAATTAACAGCCATTTATTATTTTTGCAGCGTATTTCTGTAATTGCTAATGTAGTATAAAAATCATGAAAACTGTCTGGGAGTTCATTTAAGATATTTATAAAAATTTTACACTGCCTTACAAGTACCACCAAAATGGAACAATGTCTACAGGAAAAAAACTACAGACATTTAATTACTGAGCAAGGTTTTAATCAAACCTTTCTATTTTCCTTCATGGTAACAAAAGAGATGTTTCGGCACTGGGCCAGAAAATAACTGTAAATTTGCATGTTCTTTGCTTCCGAAGAAAAGAGGTTAAAAATTCATCTTTAGCTCAATGTAGTAATTATTTAAAATCTCTGACATGAACTGTTGAAAAGTTAAATGTATTTAAAATTTAAATATGAAATGAGGAAAAAATGGGATTACAAGGAAAAAGGACCACTTCTCCACAGGCTCTTTATGGATTAGTATTTTTCATAACATCAGGTAAACAGATTCCTAAAATACAGCATGGTTTTCAAAGCCCCACAGCTCATCTCTCTGCGTCCTGCGGCCAGCCCAGCCCAGTGCAGAAAGGCTTGGCACAAATTCTGCACACCTGGGACTTCCAGTCAAGGAGTTTCCAAGTGAAACATAAAAACTTCTGCATTTCTTCAGTTGTGGAGCATTTTAACTCCTTGGCAAGGTTGGAGAAACCGTTCCCAAAACAGGAATGGTCTAAACACTATTGCCTAATTATACAATATACTGAAATCTATGACCGTGTAAGTGATCCACTGACATTTAGTCACACACACAGATTCAGCCACATCTGGCCTGCAATACTAAATTCTTCCATCTGCAGCCTCTGCTTAAAAAATGTCTGAACTAAGCCAACTGCAAAACTCTATTCTGCAGGCACTGTCAGTAGTTCAGACTTCCTCCATCCCACAAACACAGACGATGGTCCTAACTTCTATAGGGCATAGAAATAAAGTTCAAAAACTTCCTAAAGAAAGAAACTTGCATGAAGAATTTGCAGTGTTTTCTATGCTTTTTAAAGTATACACATTTAATCTAAGTACCATTCTATTTTTCCATTCCTGCATCTCCACGGTAACATCATCAATCTTTGGGGTTGTTTGTTTTTTGGGTTTTTTTTTAGAAAATAAGTGAATTTTTCTCAAAGTAGGGAAACAAGGTAGAAAATTTTAAGAAAAAATAAGAGAAAAATTTGTCAAGCATCATAATAACTTCCGTTTGTACAATTTTTTACAATCACTGTGTACACATTGATCAGAAAGATTTCAAATAATTCAAATAAAGATTACATTACTACAAATGTAACACATATCAAGAACACAACACTTGGCCAATGGCTTTGAAAACAAAGCTTTAATCTGTAACCTGAGTTCTGAAAGAAAAGGAAATCAGCTGAAGTAGCATTACAGCAATTACCTTTAATACACTCCCATCTCCCAGAACCCTTCAGCAGCTACACCTTGTGCATTCAAGTGAGTTATCACCACTCTCACAACTAATTTACAGAAGTGACTGAGGCTCTGTTAGGTGGGAAGAGACTCATTCTCACAGATAATTTTGTTCCACTACTGCACATTAACAGGTTTTGTACATTTAAATGTAGAAAAAAGCCTCTGCTGTTTAGGAAAGACAACCTATGTGAGTCAATCTCTCAGCTGGATGTGTGCACTAAATTAAGTGTGCAGATCATCATGGTGAGCAACCTCTGCGGGCAGCACACATCCCTCCATGCCAGAAGACACCTGTCTTCCTTCAGAGCAGCTTTCCACTCCCAGTCTTACCTCTCCTCCTCATTTCTGTGCAGAAACACCATCATTTGGTTGCTCCCCTGACCTACTTACTCAATAGTGCATCTTTTCCTTCTGGAAGCAACTTAACACTACTGATAAAAAGCTAAAAAACAAGACAAAGAATGCTCTATACAAATTACAGCTGAAAGAGATACTTGGAATTAAAAATAAGATAGACATTTCTAAGTTTTCTAATGTGGCTGCAAAATGGGGTGTGCTTACATTCCATGAACAGGAAACTGGCTGCTGTTTAAAATAACAATACTGGAGAAATATTAAGAGCTGAAGAAGCAGAAGACTGAGCTAAAAGAGTTAAATCTGCAATGCTTTAGAAATGCACACATGAACTGCAAGAGAGCCACCCTGACAGAGGCCATAATGCTCCAGGATGGTATTCCTGCTCCACCACTGGCACCAGCAGACGAAGATGCTTAAGCTCATGCTTAAGCCCTCAGCTGACCCTGGTAGCTGCAGTTATCAGTTTGACAGCCTGCCATTCCAATTCAGCAGACAACAGCCAAGCACAAGCACAATATTCACATGCTTAAAATTAGTCATGCTCAAGTGTTTCAAGGTATTGCTTCCACATCCCATGTCATTGTTTAATTAAACCATCACATTGCTCAGGTCATTGGTATTTTTGAGCACCAAGGAAGGACTGTCATAACTTGCTCAGCAGGAAGATGCTTTAAAATGACAAAATGTTATGAACTATTTTGATGCATTTACCAGTTCTCACTATTTCAGCTAATTGCTGTACTGAGTCTATCTGCCAGCCAAACTGATAGCAGATATCAAGGCACCACGGAAAATGTTCCTGCACTGCATGCTGCTATGGATGGCATGTATGTGTGGCACTGTGACACCTCACGTGGTTAGATAGGATAAGTCAGTATATTTAAAGGTGTTAGAAGTTAATACATGTGCCAAACATCACGTGGTGGTCTCTTTCTTTGGCTGGCTTAGCTGTGGTGAAGCCATCTTGCCTAAGAAACAGCTCGGTTTAAAGTTCTGCTTTTCACCTTGGCACGGCCTAAACTCCTGTAGTTCCTGTTCATTCCTGTGTAAATTTATTCCTGCAAGTTCAAAAGACACAGATGTCTGTTGGTGGGGGAGATAAGTATAGTCTAAATCAGAGCTCATGATTGCTGCTCTAGCACTGGATCAGGAATGATATGCCATCAATCACAAAACCCGCATGCTTCCAGCTTAACCTCCTGCAGGATCCGGTCCTTTCCTTCCTGAGCAGGCAACAAATCAAAAATCACATGGTCTTCACTTCCCCGATTAAAACATATTTCATCAAAACACACTGAATCTAAACACCAGGATTTAAAGGTGATATCAACAGTTCATTGCAATTGGAATGGGGGTGAAATTGGATCAGAGCACACTGGGGAGCTGGTTGTATAATGGCTGTGTGCTACCAAATTGTGCATACCTAAATTCAGGTCATTTTGTGCTTTCTAAATCCCATGAAAGATTTTTTTGTTGTTGTTTTTCTAACTTGGAGCATATAAATGGAAGTTTATGATAGGATTTAGCAATTTAGGAGAAAGTAGCATAGTCAGGTGTGTGCTCCCTTTTTAAGAAACTGGTTTTGGCTTTGTTACTACATATTTTCATTTCATAAATTTTACTGAAGTTATTTCAATGAAAGATCCTATTGAAGCAAAAAATTCTATTTAGAAATGTTTATTAAAATTGTATTTTGCTGTCATATTTTCACACACTACACCAGTAAAATACAATCACACCTTCTCACAGCACTACTTAAGTTTCTAAAGCAATCCTTCAGAATGTGGACATTTCTTTGATTGCTTTTTTCCCAGAATAAATATGAAAGCTGCTTAAGAGCTTAGAATTGCAAGTGCACACTTGGTGCACTTCTACCAAGATCTTCTGAAGATGAAGGTGGGCTGGCTGAGTCTGCTGCCCTGAGCCAGCCAAATGTCAGGCAACTCTACCTGAGTGCAGGGTAGCCACATCACTGCTGTGTGTCACAGAACACCTCCAGCTGCCTGGCAGGCAGGGTGTACAGCCACCAGAGCCCCATCCTGCACCCCCAACACACCCCCTAAGGCAGTTCTCCTCTAAAATCTATTACTAATAGTTATTGCCCTGCAAAGGCATTCCTTAGCATATACTTCCCACTCAGAAATGAAAACCAAATTTCTTCTCTTCCACTGCTAAGCAAAGTTTTAGCAAAACAAAACCAAAACAAACCCACCCAACAATGAAACCATAGGAGGAGCAGAAAAACGGACCACAAACATTTTTTCTTAGTTCAGGATGATCTAGAAGATCAATGGGACATAAATTATTTGTGAGTTGAGCTATTTCTGTAAACTCTACTGAATGTTACATCAAAGGCAAAGCAAAAAGCCCATAACAAGCAGTTCAAAATAATTTCCCCCAACCTCCTTCAGTCACTGAATTCTCAGGTGTTTCTTCTAATGGAAATAAAAATATTTCTATTTGCGTCATTTCCAAACTGATGTTCATGATTTAAACTCATCACTCCTTACGTATTCAAGGTGACTCCAAAGCGTCATGATATTTTCTGTGTATGCTGCAACACGCAGGCACCGTGTGGGGTATTAAAAATACTATGCATGCTTTCCTTTATTACATCTTTACTTCATTTTTCTCTAAAATTACTTTTTATATTACAGGATGCTGTTCACAGATATAACCACAGCTACATAATTTTGCAACACAAACTCCAAGAAGCAGCTTTCAAAACACAAAGCAAAGGGCAAGCCACTGGGCTAAAGTTTACTAAAAGACATTAATTTTATGGAAAACAATGAAAACGAGTGGAAAAACCACTTCTTTATGTACAACAGATTTGACATGACAGAAGTAAACACTCCTGACCCTTCCTCATACAAATCCTTCGCCTGCCCAGAATCTCAGAGTTAGAGGCATTTCCAGAGATTAATGGAAAACCCAATTCATACAAACTGTGTGACTCTTCCTCTGCAGGGCCCACGATGCCTAGTGCAGGGTTCTCAAATTTAAATAAGGATGTGACCAGCATCTGTGCTCTGGCAGAGGGAAATTACACATCAAGTATTACAGTGTTCCCCTACAACCCTTCTTTTTTCCTAAAACAACTTTAAAAATAACTGGACGCTAATAATTTGAATGAAAAGCAAGCCAGTTACCCTGGAGAAAGTAAAACAGGCACACAATTTTATAGGTAAAATACGTTCTCTTTTTGTGCTCAACACACTAATGCAAAAAGTAAGAATTTTGCTGTTCATGTACTTCATACACAGTAACATTACCTTAAGATAATATTTTTCTCTTATTTTTAATGATCAATAAGAAATAAGATAAAGTTATGTTTGATTTCTTCACTTGTAGTTGAAAAGGAGAGCACATTTGTTTTTAACTAGATTGTTGGCCTTTGTCAAAACTTGTTAAAGCCAATTCTGAATCCTTTCCTGCTTCTGAATGCCTCAAGGCCCTATGTAATTAGGGTGCTGCTGGAGTGCCGAGGGGCAAAAGGAAAACTGCTGGTTTGGAGCACCTTGGACAGCCAAGGTCACTTTTGGTGGCAGTGTACAGAAAATCCATCATCTTGCTATCTATGCTTCAAGGAAATAATACTTTTCTAAATGTCTGAAAGTGTGCAAACTGACCAGCTTAGAAAAGATACAGGTAATTAGTCCTGTTGTGCTGGCTATAAGCTGGTACATCAACTGCTGAATGCCCTGGACGTCCACTCTGTGTCCCAAAGTGCTGTGGTACCTGTCCTGTTTCTCCAATAAACAGTGTATTACAATTCTAGCTGTTGCCATCTGGCAGTAACTGTTTGAGTCCAAATTTCACAAATCCCCGTTGTTCTTAATTATCTGGGGCCTATTCTGTAAGCATACAAATTATCATGCCAAATAATTTGATTTACTATATCTAAATTAGATTCTTTTGACAGAAAAACCTTGGAAGTCACTGCACAATTCAACTCCTCAACACATATCAGTATGCATGTCATAAGTTACGATTAGATGATTATAGTTATTTTCCTTTTAACTGGAAGTTTCACAGGAAACTTTAAAGTTTCACAGGAACAGAAAAGTTAGAAGTAAGCTTTGTCCCTTACAACTCAAGAGCTACCTCCAGCACGCTCACCAGCCCAAAAGGCAGCCCAGTGCTTATATTTAAATTTATAGTTGTATGTTTCTATTTACACTATATTTAGTACAAAAGTAACACCAGCGTTACTCAATAAACACCATTTTTACATGTGGACATTCTTGCTTTGGGGAAATTTGACTTCTCGTGATGTCTGCACCCATTTAAGGGTGCATGATTACCTAAGTATCGTTTTCAATTTCAATAAAAGCATGTATATGAGGATTAGACTGCTATGAACACTGCAGTGCAGATCTAAATAACTCAGTCTGCCAAACTAGTGTTACTATGGAAACAAAACTAATGTACTGTGACCACAGCTCTGACTGCATTACTTAAGACCATCTGGTTAAAACAAATATTTTCGTGGCATAGTATTTGTTCTTAATTGTGTACTGATCGTTTTTCTTTTTTCTTTAACATGCACAAATACATTACTGTTTTTGTTGTATTACTGTACTCTGTTCAGGTTTTCACAACACTGCATGTGATTTTAGTTTTATTTAACATGCTTACAAATAAATCCACATCTCTGAGTTAAGCAAGATTGGATGAAGGTTAACAGTCTGAAGTTCCCTGCTCTCTTGCACCGTGTTTTA
This sequence comes from Corvus kubaryi, assembly GCF_017639235.1. Taxonomy (NCBI): domain Eukaryota; kingdom Metazoa; phylum Chordata; class Aves; order Passeriformes; family Corvidae; genus Corvus; species Corvus kubaryi. The sequence continues at coordinate 48,958,293 of NW_024581137.1, read as the reverse complement.
AATGAGGTATTTTTTCATATTCCTGCACCACGACACCACTGAGGAAACACTTTACGCCATCTGTTCTCCCTGGGAACGCAGTGGTGCCGAAAAGCAAAGCTGAGCAATGAGCTCCCATCCACCTCATCTCAGCTCCCTGACTGCACTGTGGGTGCAAAGCACCTTCCAAGTCCATTGGCAGCTCCTCCAGCAGCTCCTTGCTAGAAGGAGTCAGAGCGCTTCCAAAGCAGTTTATTTTACTTTGAAGCATTTTTCAGAGTAATAACTCATTGCCGGTCTCCAGCCTGGGGAAATTTAATATTCTGAATTGAGATGCGTCACTGCAGATACTGTTCAGATAAGAAATCAAATGCTTTCACAGCTAAATTCAGATTGACCAGATTGTCAGCTATACCAACACAGAAAGGTGAGGAACACTTTTCCTATCTGTTTCTAAAACTGGAAAGATTTTTTATTCCAGGGAAACATTAAATTAATGAACTAGCAAACAAGTAGATCACTTTTTCATTTCAGTGTTTCGACAGAACTGCAATATTTAGTTCCTACTTAACAGTGAACATATAAATATGTATTATAAATATATATAAAAATATAACTATAACTAACTAACTATATGGTGGGGCTTCTCAGGGGCTTTTTTTGATGGTGGGTTGACCCTGGCTGGATGCCAGGTGCTCACCAAAACCTCTCTTACCATTCCTCTCATCAGCTAATACAAAGAAAAGCTCATGAGTCAAGATAAGGACAGGGAGAGATCACTCACCAGTTATCACCACAGGCAAAACAGACTCACCTTGGAGAAATTAGTTTAATTTATGACCAACCAAGTGAGAGCAGGTAATGAGAGATCAAACCAAACTTAAAAACACCTTCCCTGCATCCCTCCCTTATTCCTGAGCTTAACTTCACTCCTGAATTCACTACCTCCTCTCCCGTAGTGGCACAGGGGAACACAAAAACATAAGTCAGTCCCAAAATGCAAGTTTGTCTATTCTTGCAAGCTCCACAGAAAAACCTTGTATTGCTTCCAGACTGCATTCTTGAACTGCATTATAAATTTGAGGACACATGACTCGAGAAAAACCAAACCCAGTTGGTTTTCCAATGATGAAAGGAACTAAATGTTGTCCATTATGACAACGAGGCTTTTCTGGCTCAGACTGTCACAGTCCTTGGCCACAAAGGTAGATCCATTCTCTTGGCCTCAGCTTGAGCGTTCCTTAAAGATATGACTTGGAGAGGCAGATTTATTGTGGCATGGATTATCCATGCTGCTGGAGGTGTGAAAAGTGCAGGGGCTAATACTGGTGAAGTGACCTGCAATCTTCTTTAGGCAGCTCTGTTACACAAAGCCTGTGAGACCTGCAGTTGGGAGGGGAGGGAGGGAGCTCTGCCTGGGAAAGGCAGCAAGGACACCACTTCCCTCCTGTCAGCAGGAGCTGATGGTGCTCCATCAATGCAGCTGGAGGGCACTTTTGGCAAGAGCTGTGGCAAATGCACAGCAAATTTAAGGAACTGTGGATGATACCATAAAGAAAACGCAGAGCAATTAATCTACTGCTCTATTTGCTTGTATGTCCATCTGCACATTGTATCTGGACACATTATCATGGCATGTGGGAACTTGTAAGGTGTCAAACTATATGAGGTACTGTATTCTGATCTTGGAAACCATGGCAGAAAGTTAAGAATTCAGCTAGAGCCTCCACCTTTTTAGGAAATAAACATCTAAGGAAAATATTCATGTCCTAAATTATGTGCTTCTGGATGCCACCACTGGAGACAGAAGAAGGAAAGTAGCTCTCAGTACAGAACTCCTTCAGATTCCCCAGGGCAATGCTTTTTGGAACAACTTTTGCTCAATCCTGCCAATACTTCACTTTTTTTTTTTTTCCTAATGGAGAAAATGATGGGAAGAAGATTATTTTTTTAAAGAACACAAATGTAAAGGAAGCACAATCTTTCTAGTTCATAATTACAGCCTTGTCTCAGATTGCCAACCACGTATCAATCAAGCATTTCTTATCATTAAGAAATGGGTAATTGCAGCAGATGATTGAAGGAAATCAGTCAATCTCTCTAACAAAAAAATCTATGTCTCCATTTATCAGATGGGTATAGGAAAGTGAGCATCAAATTCTGGCTAAAGACTCCAAGAAAACATGCTGAGAGCTAAAAGCAATATAATTAAGAGGTGATTACAGAAGAGCTTTACCTACAGCAGAGTGTGCAAAGCACTGCACCTCCCTGCACCACACACAGATCACCCTTCTGCCAGGAGCTCCTAGCGTAGCTGCTAGGAAAGCATCCTCACAGGGAACGCTTCCAAAGGGACCTGCTAGCGAGGTGGGAGCCACCACAGCCAAGAGCTTCCCTTCTACAGCCAACAGCTACACAGACATCCAACCACGTGTGCAGAGAGCTGGCTCTGGACCTCAGGGCTGCCCTCACCTCTCCTCCGGTCCTCTGGGGTGAGTTTCAAAGAAAGACATTAAAATATACTTGCTCTTCCAAAACTGACAGTTGATGCTGGAGCTGCTGCCATCTGATGACTTGGTAAAGAGACAGGAAAGAGGAAATAGGAGCTACAATGACTCCAAGACTGTTAAAAGCTGAATTATGTTTGGCTGACAGAACAAAAAAAAAGCAAACTAACTTTTGTGCTATGGGTGATCTGAGGGTAGATAACTAAGAGAGCAGGATAGGGAAAATCTCCAGCAGTTTTTATCATCTTTGCAAGGCCACATAAATAAGCAGAATACTTAACAAAAGAAATCCTGTTACACTTAACTACGTTTCCATTAATGACTGACATAGTTTATGCCAAGGCAATGGTGACTTCATGACATGTCATGTCTTAGTTTCACAAAATTTAAACTAAGCTGTATTACTTTGGGACACGGCATCTACATATCCAGCATGGCAGAGAAGGAGGGAAAAATCAGGAGAGATCTGATCTCTGCTTCAGGAAATCTCTGCATATTCCCCCTCCCTACCCAGGGCAGAGCCACAATACAACAGGATCACCCACCTTCAGACTAAATTTATGGAATCATATTTCTTTGGACTTAAAAGAATATCCTAGAGATTCCTCAAGTCCATTGAAAGTATATCTGTTTTTAGCTTATCAGAATATGAATGTGACTGTATTTCTAGTCCAGTTTGGCAAGCATCCCAGTACTGGTGTGATGACAAAATCAGATCAGCTCTGATTTCTCCTGACACTCTGCTTTGATGTGACAAGCATTGATACGAGAAGGTCCCATACTTCATTCACGGTTTCGGGTGGCCTCCCCAGTTGCGAGGATGATGAAAATAAGAAATTCTGTGGGCAGAGCACGAGAAAAGTGCAAGGCTCACCTGGCCTGCTCAGCTCTCCAGTCTCTGCCATGAAGGGTGTCCACACAGCAAGTCTGACCCCAGCACTGCCCACTCCCCGGCCCTCCAGCTGCCCCTCCAGCAAGGAGCTCCAACTTCCCTGGAGACAAAGAGACAACCTGTCCCAGCCTTTGTCATCTGCTCTACTACCTCTGGCCCTTGGACATTCCACCTGTCCTTCTCTGACTCTTAATCTCATTCCACATTCTTCACACTCAAGGGAAAGTATTTAAAAGAAAAATTCTGATTGCAACTTATCTTCAGAGTCCACACCTTGAGTCACCCCATGAAGGTGTGAACATATTCTTATGTGGATGACTACACAACATGAATTTTGCATCACTGCCCACTCTTTTCCTCTTCTCTGCTGCTTCTCATCACCTCACTTTAGACTGTGAACCCTTCAGTCCACATAGCATGTCTTGCCACATCTGGGAAAAAAACTTATTTCTATCCCACTTTCCATTTTCATGTACCTTTCTTACTTGTTGCGTACTCTTCGTATACATGTCACTACCATCAGCTTTATTAACTCAATTTCTGGCAAATTGTTTTTGCAAGGGACAAGAAGAAACAGTACAGTGAAAGTAAAGGAGTATCTGCACTAAAGAAGTACCTTATAAGATTAACATTATTGGATTTGGGCTGTAGGATTTCAGACACCACCGTGTCACAGTTGCTTCCTTTGAAGGACAAAACATATTTTCACCCAACAGCCAGAACCTTGGCCTCTGCCTGGACTCAGACTCAACTTGTTTCTCTCCATCTTAGATCAAGAACTTGCCCAAAGCATCCCTCCAATTTCACTAGGGCATACAGACAGCAGTAAGGGATTACTGTGGTCCTGGGGTATAAAGAGAATGGAGTCACACATGAATAGCTGAGGACTCAAGTTTGCTTGCAGATAAAGAGAATTCAGAATCCTCAAACAGCAATTCCATAAGGAGTAAAACCTCCTAACCACAAAAGACACGAGTTTTAGAAATTACATACACACATATGAATTTATTGCTCCCCTATTTTTACTTTTTATGTATATGCAAATATCTGCAGATTCCTAACTTTGAAAATCAGACACAACCTCACAGACCAGTATATGGAAATTTTCCTTTTTTTCATAATAAAATGGGAACATATAATTTCTAGTAACTTATGATATCTGTAAGAAAATGCAATAAGTACAAAAAGTGCCTGCTTAAGCAAAAAATTCTGGATACCCTAACCCACAAGCCTACACTTGGACCACCCATTATTTAATAACATGCCTTTGGCAAGCTCTGTTGATTCTTGCTAAGAATACTTTCTTTAAAATAGAAAAGGATTAACAGAAAGTTAAATCTTCAGTGCTTGACACATGAAGATCACCAAGGAAACTGTACTTATTTGACTCGAGGAGAACAGTGCTTAGATTTAAGGACAAAGCATGCACGGGATTCTTCATGAGCTTTGTTTTGCTTGCATTGAAATGGAGCATATCTAAAGCCCGATCTTAAACTTCTAAAATATATTTTTTAAATGCTTAACATACTTGTGCCTGCAATAGGTATAGAGATGACCCCAATGTGTAGGTACTAATGAAAATTATTTATGACAGTCCTCCCAAACATAGCTTCTTTCACCCTAAATCATGTGCTTGAGGCACCACTTGTGTAGTCTTGTGGGGAAACTCCACCTCAGCAACCTGGACAACTGCTCCAGCTCCATCTGAGGGAAAAGCAGCCACATCAATCTAATTTACAGCCTGGTCTACATTTGTCTACATTCCTCAGCATTCAAATATGTTGTCTTTTAAAAAATACACTTTTTTCCCCCTCATTCTTTCCGTTTCCTTCAAGTAAAACACTTTCCAAATGGAACGTGAAACTAAAAGCTCTTCATGCCTATCCAGCTTTAATTTTCCTGTAAATTATTTGCTGTTAAGTTGATAATCTAAATGTATGTTTTAAAGAAATTTCACTATTTCAACAGTTGATGCTTAAGTTTTACATACTGCATTTTATATTTAAAAAAAAAAAAGAAGAAAAAGTATCAGATGTCTGTCCTTGAACTTTTCAGTTAAAGCCCAGAGTGACACACCCAGGGAGTTACTTGCTTGAAGCATGAAACACAATTAGGGTAAATGCAGGCCTGTCCAAGTGTCCAGAGGTATCTATTTCTGACTGTTAACATTCCATAGAGTTTCTTGCTCTATTATAAATGAGCTCTGCCACAGAGCTCCCAGCTACCACAGCAAGCAAGAACTATTTGATATCATTAACTGCAACAGCATTTTCATCTTGCTAGAACTGACTGGAATGGCTGCAGGAAGCCCTGATCTGCAGTCCAACATGACTCCATCAGTTTCCATGATATCCTAAATTAGGTTTTGAGGAGACTGTTAACAAGAAATGTAAATACTACCCTTGGACTATCTCCATGGCTCACATACCATGCTGCAACCCTTTCACCTGGACATTAACAGAATGATCTGTATTTAAAAACACACTCCCAGTTCCTAACAGGAGGAGTACAGCCTGATGGCAGAAGTAATGGAGAGAAAAATGGAAAGAAAGTGGAGAAGGAGACTCAAGGTGACTAGAAGAAATAAAATGTAATGGGATAACTGAAAGGAAACATTTGCATTACTTTTTTTCTGCAATTCTCTTTGGCCAAAACTTCTTGTTCAGTACTTGTAACTCATACATGCTGCACAAAATAGTCATATGGTCATCACCCTAGCATATAATATTAAATGTGTTGACATAGGTGTTGGTCTCAAAGCTTTTCCCCCCTGGTGTTGAGCAATCACACCTCCTTTTAGACACTGTCCTGCCCACTCATTTTGGCAAAGGAGATCAGTGCTGAGCCTCAGCCCTGGGAACAGCTGCTAAAAGGAAGGAGCAATGGCAACAGGAGCCCTGTCCCTGTATTTAATGGGAGGGACCCACAAACTCAAAGAGGAATTAGTGACAAATCAGATCTGCTAGTTAAATGACTGCCAAAATAATCTCCATTTGCTAGAGAACATGTAAGTCATAATTCACTCAAGAAGAGGGACAACAAACTGGGAAGGTATGTCTCCAGATGTCTGAGCTGCAGAGGTGATGAAGACCCTAGAGACCTGACTCTCAGACAGCATCTATCATCATCAAGCATGTAACACGACTACAAAAAGAACTGTTTCTCTAGAGTATCTTTCTCATGAACTTTTCCTTACTGTTTGGAGGAGGTTTCAGTGTAGAAGGGCAGAGGACTGAGAGTTCTGTATTTGAGACACAGACTTTTTCTTTAAGTCACATGGCCAAACTGATGAGACAGGAACTAGAAAAATGGGCACTGTGGGTGGAAAATTGACCATATCCTTGACTCAAAGGATGGTGGCCAGCAGTAAAAGTCCAACTAGTGGCCAGTTTCTAGCAGTGTCTGAGGGACTGACATTGGGGCCAACACTGCTGGATGTCTCCATGAATCACCTGAACAGTGGGACAGAGTATGCCCTCAGCAAGGCCATGCGTGGGACCACGTAGGTGGTCAGTGTGGTGGAGGAATGGTCTGTCAGGAGCCTCCTGAAGCTCAGTATGACAAGTAAGAAGTCCTGAATTCCATACAGAATAACCCTATAGAAATATATGGAGTGGGGACTGACTGGCAAGGAAGCAGCTTTGCCAAAAAAGCCCTGAGCGGTCTGGTGAACCAAAGTGGGCAACACGTGTCAGCTGTATGCCCCTGTGGCAGGGAGGGACAGCTGCACACAGCTGTATTACCAACTGTAGACAGCAGGCTTATAGAAATTATTATTTGCTTCTATATGGCATTTTTGCCAACATTTTTAGACTATTGTGCCAGTCTCAAACAAGACCATAGGAGGAATGCCACAGAAAGTTAAGTGAAGTCTTGATGTTTTAATGTGATCAGCTTCACTGCATCAATTAATGACATTTCAGCCTACAGATCTCCATTAGGAAAGAAGGCACCTCTATGAACACTAAGAAAATACCTCTATGAACACTAAGAAAATAGTGAGTTTGAAAATGATTGCTCAAGATAGTATTAAGTAAAATCTTTTACAGAATTTAGAAATTTCTCCTGTGATTCTTCAGTCTGTTTGCATCAAAAAGTACTCTATTCAAATGTTTGAGCAAAGCAGTTGAGCTCTTGGACAAGGTTTATCTAATCATGGACCACAAGGTGTTGCAGAACAATCATCTGATCAAGAAAAGAGAAATAACATGTTATTTATGCTAATGACCATACAGCCAGTCTCTCTGAATCATACTGATTAATCATGCTATGGAACAGGTGTAATGAATTATTCCTGAATTATTCTCAGGATTCCAACCATGTATGAAAACATGCGAAAAACAATTACAACTGGCAGGCAGGAAAGGAAAACAATGGCAATATTTTGTTCATATACTATTTCTGAATACTAAATTGGCCTGAAATCTATTAATTAGATGTTCACAGTAATTCCTTCATGCAAACTGATACAGAACACTGTTGCCAATTCTTCCAGCCACAAACGGGTCATTCTTACAACAGCACAGCTCTGTTTATCTTGGCCACCCTGTCAGGAGCAGAAGCACAGGCAGTATGGCCAAAGCTGAATGAGGATTTACACACTTTTATTGAGAAACTTAATTTTTACAATTTGCCTAAATCATTGGTTACTTTATGTCCAGCAATACTGCTACCATCAGCATTAATAAATAATCTTGGCTTCAGCCTCCAGGTTGTGAGATTGATATGTACCGTGCTCATGTTCCTCCTCCCTTGATTTTTAACTTCTAGTGTATGCCAAAGCCCCACCCCTTGAGGATTATTGATTTACTTAAAAGGGGAGGGGAGCTAGGGAAGAGAGACAGGTGGTATTGTCACACCATCACTGGAGAACAGGAAGCAAACAAAAAAGGAAAAGGCGTGGGGTCCAGCCCCCACCTTCTGAAGCTGCTGCTCATCTGCTGCAAGGATTGCACTCCAGGCAAGATCAGGATGATTGCAACGTGACAGGTAAATAGAGAAACAACCTCCATCAAGGAAGATCCTCCATCCCCTATGCAGTGTTCACATACCTGCTTGATTCTTCTGTTACCCACTAATCCACAGTAACTGTTCAGTGGCAGTGAGCAACAGTACATAATAGTCAAGAAGAGGAAATAACTAATTTGCTTGTGTCTCATTGAGAATTTTGCCAAAACACCAGTCAATCCTGTTATAGTCACTGATATGTAAAACAACAAATGGTCTTCAGTAATGACAAAAAAAAAGCAAAACTGTCTTCCATAAACCCTACAAATAACATACTCTAAAAATGACTTTTTCTGCTCTAGTTAAAAAATGTGATTAAATCTGTATTTCTGTGTAAGAGTGAATACCCGTACATTAGTAAGGATTTGTTGCATTGAAATCATGAGTTCAGCCACGCTTGAGGACACTGTTTGATGTGGCAGAAACCAGAATGCAGGTGGAACAAGAGAACTCCCCTTCCTCAGAGGGCAGAGTGTGTTCCCAGGCAGGTCATTCACATAGTGGTGGTCTATGTGACCTTGGCTTACTTTCCACAGCACGTGCCCAAAGCTTAGCTGTGATAATCAAAACTGATTAAATGAAGGCTATTCCTAATGCAAACTGGAATGGATGACAAAGTTTTCCTTGCAAATGGATGGGATTAAGCCTTATTCTCACACCTGATTTTGAAAAGGCTGAACTATCAAAGATAGTTCAAAACCCTTTTCCTGCATGAACATCCTCTACAACCTTAGGAAATCACATCACCTGCCCTTTGAATTTTGCTTTCTGGCTGTGAAGAGTAGCATTTTTCCATCATCTGTTACCTCAACTTCATTACAACAGCAATTACATTATTATCTGCAAGACTCTCACATGGGTACATTTAAGGAGACAGCTGAGAAGTTTATAAAGGAAGACACCTCCTCTTCCCCCAAGAAATAAATAGTGGTCATTGCAGATAAATTAAAGTCATTCCAATTTCTGTTTGTGTGCCACTATTTTAACAGCAATGAAGGGATGCTGTGTGAGGCATGTGAGTTTGCCATTTGTTTGCTGCTATTTAGAATTTAAAAAAAAAAAAACAACAAAAACCAAGTTGCACAAATTGGGGATTGATACTAGGAAAATGCATTGAAACTGTTCCTGGTAGGCACCAGGAGGCTCTGCCCATCTGGCCCTGGCTCCTCCAGTGCATTAAATGCTGCCAGGAATCCAAATCTGTAATTACAGCTACCCAGTGCATGAAACACCCATGCTCCTTTGCCTTCTATTTTCTGTATTCACAAAGTAAAGCTTCTCCTGCAGCTCGCTGTTCCCGCAGAGCCCACAAAGCCTGAGCCACATGCCTTGTACGTGACGGGGCACCCAGAGCCTCGGGGACCCAGTGCTGGGATGCCCCACTTTGGCTCCAGCCTCCTTGCCCAGAGCGTGGCTGGTCCTCACATCCCTCCACTGTCTCCCACTCTCTGCAAAAGCTACAGGGACAGCACAGAGCTGGCTCCTTGCAGAGACCATGTTCCTGAAAATCCAGTGCCAGGAGAGAAGGCAGCCTGTTATTTCAAGTGACCCAGCAACAAATCATTCGTTATTACGGGGCAGCCCAATGCCAACAGTGCACTGCAGGCACAGGATCCTGTGCCAGATGAGAATACAGCAAGCAAGGAGCACGAAAGCATCGTGACCAGAATCTGAGATGCAGAATCTGATGAGGGACCGCAGCCCTTCCAATGAGATGAACTGTGAGCAGCATTAATGAAATGCAAGTACGTAACTTATGGCACAGAGCACTAGAAGTATTGAACGGAGAAAGGGAAGCAGTTCCACGGCCATAAAGGGCTACAAATAAAACTGGGATTTATAGCAAATGGCTCCTAGTGCAGAAGCACGGCTCCTTGATGATATTACCACATGAAGAGCAATAATTTGTGTTACATATCAGGTAACTGCAGGCAGTGCAACAGCTTCTCTTCCTCTTCTGCAACTCCTAGGTCACGAGCTGGCTCCTCTGCTTTTCTGATAAAGCTTCCAAAATCTCAGGAGGAATCCCCTTCCCAAATACAAGCTCACTGCTCAGATCTAACCTCACTGGAAGTCTGCTCTGACTGCAGTCTGTAGAGTACCTGTTAAACATCACATCTACAGGGTTGTTTTGTTCCTCTGTCTGAGTTTATCAGTGCAAATACCCATTTTGTTTAGAAGCTTTCATCGCTGGAACCTATGCAACTACAGCAAGGGTCACAGAAGCACACTGGGTATCTAGACATAATCTTAGACACTGAGGATCAATAAGTGTATCTGGTACTCCTCAACCCTACCTCCCTTTCCTTAAAAGGGGTATATGAGATGGAGAAGCCAGGAACACATGTGCTGCAAGTGCTATTGCTAACAGCTCTGAGAAATGCTCCTGCCTGGGAAGAACAGCAATGAATTTCTCCAGTATCTCAAGCACTGAAGGTCTGATTCTGTAAGAAAAATATGTTTTACACAGGAAGTTATTTCAAAACAATGCAGCAATTTGTGAATTAGGAAAAAGACAATCCCAGCAAATGTAAATTTCCCACCTTTCTCAGTAGAAAACCTGGCTGCTGCAGTTCATTTTTCCTGAAATTCTATTATTAGTCTTTGCACTGCCACAGACGTCTCTGCTGGTATCAAGGCCCTATTCTGCAGAACATATAAATGTGAAGAGACATCAAGTGGTGTTAGGGAAGAAAACCCATAGAAGTTACAAATAAGAGTACAAAAATATTAGTGACAGGACAGAAACTACAAGGACTACTGCAGAATTGCCTTGGTTCATCAATATTACCTTTAGATACTTCATCATATTGTAACTTTACATGATGTGTGTTACAATGTGACATTTTATGATTCCAAAGTTACAGAATTCCTAATTTCAGCAGCCCATCACATAAAATAACCATGTCATACAATAAAAATCTCTTCCTGACGATCATGTGGCTGTAAGTCTACACTTATTTCCTTCACTTCAAGCTTTGCAGAACAATTGCTGCCATTTTCTCAGTGAAGAAATAGGAAACAAAGAATTAGTATCAAACGTTGGAGATCAATTTTCACAGACCCCATTGCTTGATAATTTAAATGCTAAGTACTGCAGCCAATTAGTCTAGACTGAAGTATTTGATGGGGGCAAAATTTAGGTTAACAAATACTGCATAATATTATCTGAATAATACAGAGCAGACTTCCTATAAAGATGAATTTTGAATCTGCCCATTATATGAAACAGGTGCAAAGAGTGCGTGGGAGAGGTGAATTCATCCCTCCTCTAAATGGCAGTATAAAATAAAATTAGGATATAAAATTTGGGGGTGTCTCACAGGGCAGTTTTTAATTATATACTTAGCAGCATCTTTGCATATAATCATTACCTCAGCCTCCTCGTTTGCATGTATATATTCTTTTGTGCCATGATCAAAGAACAAAGGTTAAATCCTTCTGAAACTCTATTCAAGCAGTGAAAATTGAAAACAGCTATTTTGAGGCTTTGAGATTTTTTGTGTGTTTTCCAACTGTCTGTATAATCTGCTTAAAATTCTGTTTACTTGTTAAACCATGTATTCATAGTGTGATATTACAGAGCACAGGTGAACCAGCAGAGTTTTAAGGAGGACCCTTTCAATGGTCCTCCCACGGAAGAGTGAGAAACAGAATGAGGTCTCCAGCTGGGACACTGGCTGGCTGCTGGAGGACTTCCACCAGATCTTCACCCCTCCCATTCTTCTCCCACACTCAGTTTTGGTTTGCAAGGAAGAGTTTGGTATGAAAACACTGGAATTGCTGTCTAGTCCTCTGTTGCTATGCTCATGGCACACAAATGAAGTCCCTTCTCTGTCCTGACAGCAATGGATAAATACCCAGCCTTGGCAGCTGGGGCAGATGGGAACTGATGGAGAGGCAGAGCCATGCTGGTGCCAGTGAGGAATGACGAGACTGGGTCTGCTGGGGCCATGGGGCTGCTTTCAGTCACTTCTTTCCCAGAAAATGTCTGGCTTGTGAGCTTTTCTTCTTCCTCTGTTGCCACCAGCTGACCTGTATGAACATCAAGCTGTATGTTATGGCCCTTCCTGGCTACTTCTGAGGAAGTCCTCAGTGCCCAGTTAGAATTCCTGGTTTGTGTTTGGGCCTAGGTTAACACTGAAAATAACCCATGTACTGCAAACTTCCTCCTTTTCTCTAAATAGAAGCTGGCAGGATCTGAGCAAGGGTTGAAAACTTTAGAATAAGACAAGGGAAGTTGAACTACTGAGTAAAAGAAAGCCTACAAGGCACATGGCATGGAAACAGCTCGGCAATCCCTCATTTTAACAAAACCCAGACAGATGTATTTCTGTAACATGTCCAGCTCATCCTTGTGACACATCACCAAAAACAAGAGAACATTGAGATAGAGGGTGTCAACACACAAATACCACAATCACACAGGTCACAGCACCAAGAAGTATTTCAGGGTTCATCTAGCACCAGACACCTAAATTCAGCTGCCATCCCAACCTATCAAACTGACTTAAATGCTAAGTGCTGGAGAAAACCTCTTCCTTCTTCCAATCACAGGTTCCTGAAGCAATAGCCACTGAAGGCTGGAGGATAATCTGTTTCTGGGTTAGTAACCACTTTTTAGTAAAGAAAATTTTTAGCAGTTTAAACTGTTACTTTGCAGCCCTGCAAAAATGAAAAGATACCAGGTCAGCTCTTCCCTACAACCTCCTGATGATCTGAACACACGGAATGAACTCCCTTTCTGTCCCAGACACACAACCTTTAATATCAGTTATGAACAGCACACCAGCAGGGTATTTTCCAGGACTGGGAAGCCACATCAGCTATTTCTACTGAATCACAACCCATTATCAAGACGATGGCCAAGTTCAGCCTTTCTCAGCAGACCCATGGCTCAGGTCTGCCACAAGATGTATTTGAAATTTCAGTTACCAAAGAGCTATTTAGATTTTCACTGATAGTTAATTGCTTTCCGTTATGTACACAGAGAAAGGTGCATAAGGGGTGGATTGACTGGAAAATACTATAATTAAAAAAGGTTTTTGGCTAGTAAAAGGAACTAGAGAGCTCCTCACTGGACACATCCTTTTACACTGCTAGTCCTCTGGATAGATTCATTCTGTCCAGGTTTAGTCTATGTCAGATTTGCTAGGGATAAAGTGAGGATGACTTGGGAGCAACAATCAGATGCACTGTTCAGCTTCAGCCTCTTCCACAGTCTTCTTTTAAAAGAGTTGGAGATTAGGAATGAGCAGCACAGAAGGAAGCCCAGCAGGACGTGAAACACCAGGTGAGGCTCTCTGTCTACAATGCTCAACATTAATAGCTTCTTGGAAAGAAAGAAGAATTTGAACATCCTATTTCTGTCATGCAGTGCCAAGGCAGATATGGATTTTGGATGGGGATGTTGGAGCATTTCTTCTTACTCCACCAACTCTGTCCTTTCAAGAAATGTTTCCACCATATGGTAGAAAGAGCCATAAAATCACAGAAAATATCATCTGGATATTTAGTCAACTGCTGTTTCCAGAAATGCTGGTATCCTCAGTCATATAGGAAAAAGGCAGTAAAAGTAGGGCTTCACCTGCAAGTCTAAAGGCCCTCTGGCATTCTGGCCTCTTCAAAAGACTGGCTGAAACTAGGTTAAAATCTTCAATTAAAAAAATGGCAATTCACTGAATATATATTCAGGATTCTGAGGTTAAAGAACACCCATTTGCTGCATTTGACCCTTTCCATCTAAATACCGAAGGTCTGACTTTTACAATTGTTGTGTCCACACACAGACACAACCTTCCTCCTGAAGGAGGGCTGCAGATGCTCAGTGACATCTGAAAAACAAACTACTTAGCAGAGGAAGAGTCTATAAACTAGAACACGAAAGAAATTATCCAAAGGGCAGCATGTCATGTACTCTACACTACTGGAGTACTACTGTCACTGTAAATTTTCCCTCATTTTCCCCTTAAGAGCTATCAGTATGTCTTGATGACTGCAAAGGCACACAGGCATGTGTCTCCTGTCTTTCAACACCTTTCCAACATTTCAGGTTTCCTACACAGCACCTGTCTGAAGTTCACTGCATCACTCCTGCTTCCTTCAGCACCTGCCTCCTACACTCAGAGGAAAAGAAGCTCAGTTATAATGCACTGTAGCACACAGATTTTATACAACAAATTCATTTTACATGAAATTACTCTTGGAGACATAGAAAGAAAGTGGAGAGAATAAAGCCAAAGAAGCCAACATTCTAGACAGGCAGAAGTGTACAAAATATACTCTAAGTACAATTTAAACCCCCTCATAAAGCAAACAAACCAAGAAAAATTCAAAGTGATACAATGCAGTGTAATTTAAGCCTAATGTTGCAACACTAAAAAATCAGCAAATGAAGTAGATGCTTCACATGGCTCTGTCACTATACTGTGCATAGAAAGCATCTTGGAAATGTATACTAAAAATTTGCATGTTTTCCTCCTCACAATGGCAAAATTTTAGTCTGATGATCTTCTGTCATTTCAGAAAAAAACATGTGCCATAAAATGAATAGTAAGAGGAAACTAATTAGAGTTTGCACCTATGCAAAAAACACAATTCAATCTCTTAAATAATTAAAAGCATTTCTGAGTGTGAGCTTTTCTTATTGTTATCAAAAAAAAATCAGTTTATATTGCAGCTGAGATTAATATTTTTAGTATCTGAATGGAAACAAATGTGGAAGCAAATGTCTATTAAAACTGTGTGATGGCCTACAGCTTTATAAATAACCACATCCCCTCGCTGCCAGTTGCAGTGATGACTACAGATACAGCATGCTAAGTTATTCCATCACAAGTCACACGCTCGTGGGAGCACTGCAAAGTGAAGATCAAGGTTAAATAGCTAGCAGGGATTTCTAAGAGGAAAGATGGCCGTGTGACCTTGGAGCTCTGACAGGCTCCAATCCAGGAAAATATGGTATGTAAGGAATCAGATGTTACCCATGTTCTTCACAGGAGAATTTTTTTTTAATTAGATACAAAGCATTTCATGTCTAAAAGGCCAACTAGGAAAGTCAAGAGTTCACAGCAAAATGTGTGCTGTTTCTAAAAGTCCCCCACATTAAATGTTACAGAATAGATGCTTTACCCCCAAATTCAGTGCTTGTGCTCATCTGATGTAGAAAACTCTCCTGCACTGAAACCCTAATGGAGGCAGTTTTGAAAGACTCACAGCACTTATTTTCACTAGAAGGTGTGCAGCTGCTTTGCAGTATTTCCCAAAAAACTAGCACCATTCTCATGAATGGTTTCCCAATGTGAGCTGATTAATATTACAGCTAACAGCACTGTCCCAAACTTCGCCTGGAATTTCCTCCCTCTAACTGTTGCACTAAAGATGCGTTTTCATAATCCAGGCACGAAGGTGACTTCTGCCAAGCAGAGGAAGGGACTGGGGCTTGACAGGGTGCCTGTTCCCCTTGGCTCATTCAGGGGCCAGAAAAGCAACTCAGCGAGGCTGTATCTTACAGAGCACCGAAGGAAAGAGGCCAGGAAACTTCATGCTGGGATTTTTCCCAGGTTTAACTCTGTATATTCATCCACAGCTTCCCATGAGTCAAAGCAAAATTGAAACTGCCTGGCATGGCTGCAGACCTGCATTCTGCCCAAGTTTCTTTCTCCTGGCAGATTCCAACTGTCCTTCCCTCCTGTCCTCACCTCCTACCTAATCTAAACCATCCCAACATTTGCTTCAAGCAGCCTGAGCACTCCCTCCCAGAAAGCTACTTCTTGAGAGGCTTAAAAACTTAGCAAAAATTAGATTTTTAGCCCAGAAAAAGATTTCCAAAAGGTAAGACCCTGTTATGGGTTACTGATATGTAAAAAAGGCATGGTTATTATGAGTAAAAAGAAATTCCTCCTTGTTCTTTATTTCAGAACCAGCCTGAACAGTTCTGGAGGCAGTTTTCACACTGGAAGCTATTCCAATGGAAATGTTGGTGTAGCCAAAATGAAAGGAAGATCTGCTACAACGTCCTATGGTATTTCCATTAGTTTTATTACCCCTATCTCTACCTAACACAATGCCTTTAAAAACTATTAAAAGCAGTAAAATGCCTCTATTTTTCCTTCCTTGTCTAAGGAGGAACACACATCAACCAAACCAATTTCTTTAACTAAAATGACACTTTTGACCTCTCATTATAATTTGACAACCACTTAGTTTGCCTTCAAATCAACACTCTCTATGTTTCTAACTACATGTAACACAACATGGCTGCGGATGACCTGTGTTTACATTTTCTAAGCCCAACTCACTCTGCTTTCTGAACTGTTAGAAATTAGAGCTGCTAAGAACAACAACAACAAAAAACCTACTATTTGTTTCTAAGTTATTATCAGAAGACAAGCTTCAGATCACTCCAACCTAAATAACTACTGCCAGAGTTGTTTCTACCCATTAGTAGTTGTCAACAGATTGGTTTCACTTAATGGGCAGCCAAACTCAGCTTCACTGAACAGCATTTCCCTGGGAAAAAAAAAAAAAAAAGAGTTTGCAAACCTTCACATGAAGAAAATGAACAGGATGCATGTAATAACAAGTACATAAAAAATGAAATGCAATCTGCTCACAAAACTGCAGTATATAGTTTTGTTCTCCTACTTTTTTAGTAATTCCTGTTGTCTAGCTGTGTATTCCAATTGACAAAAACAATACAACCAATATCCTGAGACAGCAAAATTTTGATGAAATTCATAAATAAAACTAGGATGAAAAATAACTTGATTTTTTTTTTTTTAGTATAGCTCCAACTCTTTTTTTAAGGAGATCAAGAGTAGTTTGAAATACCTGATCACAATAAGGCATGAAGGAAAACAGCTTTTCAAAAAGAAAAAATAATCAAACTATCCCAAACTGCTCCCCTACCTGCTGGGCTATTTGTTTCATCACCAGAGCAGAGCAAAGGGTTATATAGTCAGAACAATATGCTACTACACTTGTAACTCAGCTCATTTCTCTTACCCTGACAGAAAGCTACTGGAAAATGTGTGGTGGCTCCTTTTTATTTTTCTAATTAATTCCAAAATTGAATTGAAACTAAAGGAGGAGAAAGATTAAATGAGCTATAGCAGAGGTAGCCCTGCCCTTCACACACTGCATCCTGGGATGCCTTGCAAGAAGTCTGCCCAGACTTCATACAGAGATGTGAATGCTCAGCACTGGGCTGCAGATTGAACCTCCAATTAAGCATCTGTGGGAGAGCAAGGAGTCTCCCTCTCCCCCTCTCCCTGGTGATGCCCAGCAGTCAGAGAGCAGACAGAGACAACCACTGCAGCACATCTCTGCAAAGGTTTCTCTTGGCAGCCTGAGCAGTTGCTATTTTCCCTTTATATTTGTAATGTGAGGTGTGCATGTCAGTGTGTGTGTGTTTTGCTTCTGTTATGAACCGGTTTTAACGCATGAACAAAGCCTGGGGTGAAGTGATGGGGAAGGATTGGAGGAGGATGCTTTTGAAGAATGGGGGTTTGATAGCGGGATCACTGAGCATCTCTTATTTGTATATGGTCTCATTTACATGAAAGAGGAAATACAACAGTAACACAGCAATTCACGGATACAGGAGCAGTGTCCACAAGCACATGGGGATGCCTGTCCTGCTCTGTTTGGTGTCTGGGTCTGGGTTTAGAAGCTTGCTCAGAATTAAAAGAGCTTTAGTCCCCTCCGCATGCTTCATGTACGCCATTCCTTTACAGAAACAGTGTCTGCAGATGAACATTGGCTGCCAAAAATGTGACAAATTCAAACAGACAAGCTCTCATAATTACCAGAGAAATCTGTACACAAAGGAGGAAAGGGAACTATGCTCCATGGAAAAAAAAAAAAAAAAGTCCAAACATCATATATGAAAACAAGACAAAGGGAGCTATTGTTGAAATGAGTCTTGCCAGTTCCCAAAACATTTGATTTTCTTTTTACCCTTAGGCTTTAAGAGTAAGTGAATACATTTATTTCTTTTGTAAAAATAAAATCATTCTGTATTTCTTCTATCTGGAAGAGAGAAAATTACAAAATAGGAAAATCAGCCTCTCCACCAACCCTGCCCCATGCAGCACACGAGTTTAAAGAAAATGTGACTTCACATCTGAAAATACCCTAATTCAGAAAAAAACTGTATCACAAAACTACTAAAGGCATGGAGTTGTCCTACTGAGCAGCATCTAGGCCTCAGCAGTACAAATTTAATAACCACCCCACTGCCCCAGAATCAACATCCAGGACTTTTTGTTGCAAACACAGAGCAGCAGAGCAGTAGGTCAGGCTGAAAGGCTTCAGCTGTCATACAGGAGTTATCTTTACTCAAACAACACTGGAAGATTCAACTGGATTATTTTTATCATGATCCTGAACCTCTTTTCATGATTTTGCACGTTGCAGATGGCGGTGCCTCCTGCCCTGCCCCAGCATCCTACAGCAAATCACACTCCCAAATATAAAGGCAGCACCATCCCATTTCCCTGGCCAGACACACTCTCCCATCATCCTGGTAACACTCATTATATCACACACTTATCACCATTATCTCTTCACTGAAAGCTGATTTCTAAAAAATTGCTTTTTCATATCATGGTTCCTTCCACTGTATTCATTAACAAGAACTTGTTTATTTTCTGACCTCATCCAACTTTACTTCTTTGGGTTTTTTTAACCATTTCTCCCTTTTTTTTTTATTTACTCCTTGAAGTAACTCTGAATCTAACCACTTCCATTTAGTATCTATGCGAACAGCAGAAAATAGTAATATTGCCGTTTTTGTCTAATGAAGTTTTCTATTTTATTTCAGGTTTGTAGGTAGGATTTTCAGGAGAATCCCACCCTGCTCAACAGATACACATGCAGGTTTTACAGGCCGTTCTGTTATGGGTAATGTACCTACCATACCACTTCAAAATGATGCCAGTATGCCAAAAATGCAGTACTATTACTTTGAGACTATTTCATAATAGTTCATGAAAGGAAACTGGATCACAAAACATGTTATTGCCATTACCTGTGGAAGTCATTACTGTGGGGCCTAAGGACGGCTGCAAAGCAGCTTCACACGCCAATGGAAAACCTTTCACATCCACTGGCTGCTCCTAACGAGTCAGCCTGTGCCAGCACCACCACAATTAACCACAATGATTTCCTCTTCTTGACAGAAATCTCTCCATGGAAATTTGCTCCACGCTAATACCTAAAACTGATTTTTAACACTACAGATGAGACATAAACAAAATCAGTTTATCTTCTCAGATCAAAACATTTCAGGGCCAATCCAATGGCTTGAAGACGCATCAGAAAAGAGCTAATTCTGCGAAAATAATTCCTTTTATTCCTCTGATTTTCAGAGGAATGCTTTGCTGATATTTCTAACCTGCACACTTCTTTTCTAACTCTCTTCAAAAATGGATAATCAATCACAAAAATCACCCTGTTCAGAATCTGTGATGTTGGGATGCCCAAGAGACAGGTGGGATTGGCATGCTCCTAATTAAAACAGTCACACATCAATTTACAAGGTCTTCAAAATCTGGAAATCTCTTACATATTATATACATATCTTGCACAAGAATAGAAATTTTCTTTACACTGGTTACATCACATATTGCTCAGGATCTGCAACTTGCCCTCAAAATGGCCAGTGTCATGAATTGGTAAGGATTACTGTTAACCTTCACACTTGTAGACGGAACAAACAGACTGTATTTTTCTCAGAGCATAAATTAACAGCACTAAATATGATGTTTTGGAACATTCACATAAAAACATCAAAGGTTGATTTTGCTTTTAAATATTGGAAGGGTATTTATTAAGTTGCTTTGTTATAATATTTTGGCACTTATCAGGCAGAAATTTGAGATGAAATACATAACACTGATGTAACAATGTTTTCTGTGAAATATAAAATAATCTGGCACATTCTTCTCTCCACCATATGAAAAGTAATTCAACTACAATCTCTACTAGATTTATATTACTCCCTGAATTAAATAGAACTGTTTGAATTTTTTCTAGCTTAAAACGAAAGAAACAGAAAACCGCAAAAGCCTAAACCAAGAAATCCATTTAACATTGCCAGCTTAACAAAGTTCTTTGGATGTACTATCAATTATTCTTGCTAGCCCCACAGTCACGTATTAAGAAATCTTTAGGAAACATTGCAAAGGAGTAGTACAAGAAATGCACAACTGCAAAATGCAAAGTATCCTCCAAGGCAGGAAACTAAACTTCCAGGACTGTCGTGTTCTGATGGTTTTCAGTTCTGCAGAGCTTTCTATTTTTCTCTTCTTCAATTTAGCCCTGGGAAGCTGTTGTGGGAGGTATTATCTATTTGATGGAGATTTTTTTTTCTCCAGATTGTAGCCAAAAATAGATGATGAGAGGAAAAAAAAAAAGAAAAAAAGAAAATCTCATGTAAATAGCCTCAGAAGATGTGATTTACAAAAGAAGAAACCTGCCAGCCACAGATTAAACCACACTATATTTGTTCTGAAACAGAATTAAAATGAATAGCATCATTAACTGCATCTGCTAAGAAGTCATCCTGCTTCTGTACAGAGTGAGTTTTTGCTGAGGAAGATTCCTTGCCCACATCTCATCCATGGAAAATGTGGGATAGAAACACACACTGGCTGTGGTCTCTTGTTTCAGACAACTGAAGATGACAGAAGACAAAGAGAGAAACATACTAAAATGGGTTCACCACAAGAAGAGGATTATACAACCTTAGATATAATTTGTACAACCAGGGAAGAGGGATAAAAAGAGGAATGAAGGCATTCCGCAAATGACATACATACACACACACACACACAAATAAATATGAGAAAAAGCTCACCACTCCAAAACCCAATAACAATATAACTCCCTTATATTATAGTGTCAGGACTATCAAGCAAGTCTGTAGATATTAATAAAGTTATGTACTTGTTTAGACTGAAATGCAACACAGTAAGCTAAAATACTTTGCAGATGGGAACAAGACTACTAAGTCTGCTCTTGATTCTATGTTTGCTCTTAGACACCCTGACCATGCATTAAAAGCAAACAGAACAGATTTTTTATTTAACTTATTCTTAAAAATTGATACCATAAAGACCAAGTAAAGCAAATGGAATATGAGTCTGTTCCCATGTTACTGGGCAGAGGTGCTGGGTAGAGTTTGTCTCTATCTTTTTCAATAACTCAACCACATAAATAGTCCTTAATATATTTCCACTTCCAGAGTTGTACATGACAGTTTCAGTGCTGGAGAAACATGGAGGTATCTTTGTCTAAACCACCACAACAGGCTGTGTTGTGTTCTGCATTACCCCCCCCCCC